>NW_022900949.1:38631302-38636845 GCF_012274545.1 Fukomys damarensis
GATTTTCTCAGAGCTCATTCTTATTTCATTATATGTAATTAATTATTGGTGAACTTTCCAGAAGGATCCAGTGGGGAAAAGGGGATGAAAGGTCAGGCCAGGAGAGCTAACTCGTGTACTCAGGCCCAGGCTTCAGGGATCTCCTAGGTCTCTGTTATTTTTTATCTCTCTTAAAGGAAGGAGGCTTGGTCTTGGGTACTCCGTGGATGGAGGGTAGTATTTTCCCAATCTCTATTTTAGTACTTACGTTACTTTATGTTGTAACCCTAGCTGAAAGTTCTCAAGGTTTTTGTCACACATGAAATATTCTTTATCATGCTTTGCAGCAACCCTACTAGACTCCACTGAATACTATAAAAGAGAGTGAATCCACCCAAGACAGAGGCCCAGCTTCTTCTGTGTTCCTAGTACCATAGGCCAAAGCAATGCTTGAATATAATTTACTGAATGGAGAGATCAGTGAGCAGAGAAAGTTGGGACTTTCTGCTGGACTACTGAGCTGACATACATTGTGTGATGGAATCTAGATCAAAAATGTTTGGGTGAGATCACGGAGCTGAGTCCAATCAGACTCAGGTAACAAGAATAATACAAGATCTTCTCTTAGTTCTAAGTGTGCAGGCACAGAAAAGATTGCACATGTTTTCATAACACATGAAGAAAAGTTTGTTGGGACTTACAAAGATAGTAACGACCCTAGATAATACCAGAAAGAATCTGAAGAGTGGGTGACAAGCATCCCATTTGTGTCATTGTCCTGATCACATCTCTCCTGGTATGCATCTCTCTGACCTCCTTCATTGTCTATGGCCACACCACCCTGAGTATGCCCCATCTTATCTAAAAACCTTCACAGGGCTTGGGGACTACATAGAAGCTGGAATGTTTGGAGGCTCCTAGGAAATCAGAGGAAGTCAAACAACATCAAAGAGAGAAGGGCTGCTGCCAGACAATTCTACCTGGGAATTATCTCGATTTTAAAGAGTGTTGAGTAGACATATTAGATTTGTTCAATATCACCTCAAAGAGTTGTACCAGAATCACCTTTTCACTTCATAGAAAGAATGAATTCTCCAGGTTCAAAGATGCCCACAGAATGTGCATGTAATGGGCTGTTGTGGACTGAGCAAAATTCTGGTTGTTGGAGTAATTCCAGCAGACACTGATGAGGCACCAATGTCGCTAAGAGGCCCTGCAGATCTGCGCCATGCACATCCTCTTCAGCAGGTCTGCTCTAGAGCCTGACTTGCTCTGCCTATTTTTATTTTTATTTTTTGAAACAGGTTCTCAGTATGTAGTAGAGGTGGGCCTTCAACTCAATATGTAGCCTAGCCTGGCCTCAAATTCGTGGTGATCCTCCTGTTTCCACCTCCTGAGTACTAGGGTTACAGGTGTGCGCCACCACACCCAGCTCTTCCTCTGAATTTCAAACACCTTCCCAGATAGTGTTGAGGCATTGGCCCGTAGATCCTCTTCCTGAAGACCCTTGACTGTAAGAAGTAGATGCAAACCTTGCACACTAACTCTATTCTCTTGTCCTTCCAAATGACCCTGTTACAACCAGAAAGAACTAGAGATAATTGGGGAGCTTGGCGAGGAGACCCAAATCGCCATGAATTCCATGTAGTGACTCCCACTGCAGAGAAAAGGGAATTAGAGTTGGAGTCACTGTTTGTAATGAAAACTATACCAAGGTCACTACACACGTTCCTGAAATGGACTACACATTTGTCTACCTAGAGACTAACATTTGCACAATCTTGCTCACCCTTTTTGCTGTGTACCTGTCTGCAGAGAGATTAGAGAGATGTGTTAAACTTTCCCTCCCATCTAAACAATGGGAATTTTATGTGCATATCCTCTCAGCCTGGGCAGTTTGTGTCCCTTTGAAGTGGGTGACATGGCCCTTTTTCTTGTGCTCGCAACATCCCAATGAGTCTCTGGAGGGCCTTGGGCACAGGTTGGGAACTGAAACCTGTCAACTGCCCCCTTCCCAAGTTCAGCGGATGTCGTATTGTCTTCCCTCCTCCTTTTTTGTAGAACCTCTGATTCTTAGGGGGGAAAAGACCCTATTTCTTAGATTCCTTCCATCATGCTCCTGATCCCTCTTTAAAGCACTGATAATAATGGGAAAAGATCTTCGCCCAAGAATAACACAATGACATGATTTTTGTGTTGCAGCATTGTAATGGGAAGGGTGTGCAGTGGTACATGGAGCGGGATGATGCTCTCTCACCTCCTCATCTATGGTATTAGCAGCTGCCTAGAGGTGGAAGCTGCTGCTGTGGGCTGTGAGGTTCCTGGACACCCTCATTCATTAAACATCCCCACATCTGCTGGGGGTGACAGTGTCCGCAGGATGAGGAGTTAGAGGGCGATCACTCTTCACTGTAGGCAGTGGGGCCACGGTAGTCCTTCTGATCATTGGTGGTTTGCGCTGATAAAACAAACACCAAGATAGAAATGGATTTGTAAATACTTGACATGTGAAAAACAGACAGTAAGAACTTAAACTCAGTGCCACTTTTACGCTTTCATTAACTTATCACCAACCTAGATGGTGTACCTTTATGAATGTGTGATAGGTAACTAACAAACATCAAGCCTTTTATTTCCTGAAAAACAAAATTGATTATTCTCTTCAGAATCTTGCTTTGCTTTCACTCTTTCTGTGGAGAAGTAGAACTGGACAAAAATAATCCATTTTGTGAGGATGCAGGATCCCAAACTGTGAGGTTTATGGACCCGAGATTGAGGAGCAGTGGAACCTGCCAGAGGCATCTCTTCTCCCTAGGCAAGGGGACAATTCCAAAGGTGGTATTGGAAAGCTGAGTAGAGATTTTCAGAGACTCACGGAACCGGGGGACAGAAGCTCACTTTTAAGAGCTACCAAAGAGAAGGAGCTGGGTAAATAATCAGCCTTCAGCAACAACCCCAAGAGCCTCAACTTGGGAATAAAGGGGGAGCGTGAGGGACGCGCTCTGATCCTCTCAGTCCTGAGAGATGAAGGGAACTTGGGACACCGTGCCCATAGCACTCAGAACCAGAGGAACAAACATGAACCCTCTCTGCTGGAGACCGTTGCATCCAGAATGTCCAGTTGGCTCTGTAACTTCCCTGCTCTGTGTTCCCCATTCAATCAGAAATAAGCAGACCCCACAAAAGTACAAAGGATGGGGAGTTAGTAAGACTGAAATGAAAGGCAAAAGAAAAAAGGGTAGATAATAGGAGCAGACCCTCAGGAGATCCCGAAGGAAGAGTCCTTAGTCACTGACCTTAAAATAGCTATTAAAATAACGGACCAAAATGCTCAAGCGATTAAAAACTATGACAGTAACTTGTGGTACAAAATGGAAATTTAGAACGGAATATGATAAACAAAATGAAGAATTCATTTCATTGGTTTAACATCATATTGAACTCAATTGAACACACAGTTAGTGAACTGATGCTGGGGTGGTAGCTCAGTGGCAACTTGCCAACTTCACAAGCCCAGGTCCTGAGTTTGATCCCCGATACAAACTGATATTAGTGAACTGAAAGTTAGGTGAGAAGAAATTATTCATACTGAAGCACAATGAGAAGAAGGATGGGAAGTACAGGGAAGAGTACAGGACACACACAGAAATGAATGCACGGATATAATGTGTGCTTGGAATTTAAGGAGCCTTGAGAAGGCATAGGATCAAAATGCTATTTGACCAGATGATGGATAGTAAATTTCCAAAAAGGAGGAAAGATGCTATTCCACAGATTCAAGCAGCACTGTGAATCTCAAGTAAAGAAATAGAAACAATGGACTACACTGAAACTACTGAAAACAATAATTGTTTTTAAAAAGGTTTATCGATTTTTTTTTTTTTTTGTTCCAGGGATAGAACTTGGGTCCTGGCACTTGCAAGGCAGGCAGCAGAAACACTGAACCACTGAGCTAAGTCCCCAGCCCTCAATTTTCTGAAAATCGTTGTCATGTGGATTTAAATGAGTGGGGTTTTTTCACAAAAATTTTCCTGATATTGTTGGTCCAAATCATGTAATTGTATTTGTGAGGCCTATGAGTTAATAATTATGTTCAATTCTTTTGAGAAATTTTACTGTGACCATTTGAGATATATTCACAAGTATTAGTTCTCCCAAGAAATAGTAATGTTCATGAATGGGGATTTTGATGCCTTAACAATGATTTAGTTTTTGTTGTTGTTATTCTTGTTGTTTTTTGGGGTACAGGGGAATTGAACTCCAGTCCTTGGGCATGCAAGGCAGGTGGCGACACCACTGAGGTAAATCCTTGGCTCTGATTTAGTTTTATTTAATGGAAGATATAGCTGGACAGGGAGGTGCCAGACTGTAATCCCTGCTACTAGGAAAGCAGGAGGTTTGCAAATTTAAGCCCAGCCCAGGCAACTTAGTGAGATCTTGTCTCAAAATAAAAATAAAGATAAAAATGAAAACAAAATAAAAAATAAAGGGTTGCATACATGTACTGAGGACTAGAGGCTCCTGGGTTCAGCCCACAATGCTACTAAAAACATTTAAACCTTGATAAATAAATATGATAAAATAAAATTTAAAAAAAGAAGAGTAGCCAGCATCTGAAAACACACGAACCACAGTTGCATATTCCCTAGAACCCTTCACTCTCCTGTGCTCTCATTTCTCAGCCCAGCACTGATAATGTTGGGAAAACAGAGAATGAAGACTTACACAGTTATTCAAGAGCTCATACCACCTCTGATACTCCTGCAGGGAAGAGAGAGAGAGATGAAGAGCAGTTTCATGACACCTGATCATTAGCAAAGTTTAAGTCTCACTCTGTACTGCAAGTTTCCAAAGAAGGTAACACAACACTTTTAAGAAGAAATTGCAAACATTGCTCTGAGCGTTGTGATGAGAAAGAATCTTCTTGTCCTGAACTCGGCAGCCAGAGTGGAGAGGGGAGTCGTGGTGGCTGAGAACAGTGACACAGCACAGGATCCCCAGACACCAGCTCGGGAACAGAGAGCCTGGAACCTTGGAACGTGTCGCCTCATCTCTGCCCCATAAAGTTCTCCAACATCCTCTAATAGACTTTAATGCTTGTCCATTTCAGGAGGAATTTTGGTACGGATGATCCCGTAGGCCCAGGATGTGGCACTGGCCTGATCAGTGCCGGTGCAGTTCCCCAGTGGCTTCTGACTAGTTACTGAGATGACTTCTATTTATCGATTTTATTTTCGACACATATGTGTGTGTTATTTATGTGGTAGAGAATGATAATGGATGGCTATATTCAGTATGTGATGACCAACTCAGTGTCACCTGCAATTCCAACCCCTTAAGCATTTATCATCTCCTTGCATGAGGAAGCTTGAAATTGCTTAGCTTCTTCTTCTTCTTCTTCTTCTTCTTTTTTTTCTTTTTTTCTTGTAGTGGGGATAGCACTGTGGCCTTTGTGCTTACAAGGCAGGCAGCAAAATCTCAGTGTAGGTTGTCGTTTTTGCTAATGCTTAGCTTCTGTTCCAGGCAGTTGGTTAAACTTGTAAGTGAAATGTCACGTCATGACG
>NW_022900949.1:38637007-38651750 GCF_012274545.1 Fukomys damarensis
ACTCTGTTTCTTCTTTTTTTTTTTTTTTTTTTTTTTTTCTTGTAGTGG
This sequence comes from Fukomys damarensis, assembly GCF_012274545.1. Lineage (NCBI taxonomy): Eukaryota > Metazoa > Chordata > Mammalia > Rodentia > Bathyergidae > Fukomys > Fukomys damarensis. The sequence continues at coordinate 38,637,056 of NW_022900949.1, forward strand.
GGATAGCACTCTGGTCTTTGTGCTTACAAGCCAGGCAGCAAAATCTCAGTGTAGGTTGTCGTTTTTGCTAATGCTTAGCTTCTGTTCCAGGCAGTTGGTTAAACTTTTAAGTGAAATGTCAGGTCATCACGGGTGCCATCCCCTCACTGGTGAAAGACAGGAATTAACCAAGCCGTGCACTGAGAAGGTGTGGCTCACCACAGGAGCAGGGCCTCGGCCTGTGCTGGTGCCCTCCCCAGGCCTGGAGAGCTCTCTTTCTCCTGCTGCTTCCCACAGCTGCAGACGCTGCCAGCAAATTCCCAGGTGTGCCCGGCACACTACATCCTGTGCTTTTCCGTCAGAATTCTTTTTATATTTTATGGTACATATTTATGTATGTGTGTGTGCATTTTTCTGTTACAGGGGATCGAACCCAGAGCCTTTGTGCACTGTGCTACATTCCCAGTCTTTGAGTTTGTTTATTTGCTTACTTTTGGTTTGGGACTTTGTTTGTTTGTTTGTAGACAGGGTCTTGCTGAGCTGCTAAATTGCCCAGGCTGTGCTCAAACCTGAGATCCACCTGCCCCAACCTCCCACATGCTGGGATCACAGGTGTTTGCCGCTATGGCAGGATTGCCTTAGATTATTCTTTTCTCATTGAATTTATTGGAACATTTTACATATACAGTACAGTTACATTCATCGTTGGGATCTTGTACCTTTACATGACAGGTCTTGGTTCTCATTTTTCCACTTATCCCTGCCCTCCCTTCATGCCTTGGATTTTTTTGAACTTTTACCTTACAAAAAATCTTCTAATCCTATATGAATGCTCCTGAAAATACAACATTGAAACTATCAAATGTTTTCTCCTAAATCATATCTTCCTAGTACAGTTAGCATCCTATGTTAGGTTGAATAAAGAGAGAGATGGAGTGATTACCTGCCATTTCATGAGGATTAAAAAAGGATCATAATGAATTTCAGGATGGAAGTTTCGTACCTGTGAAAATTGAGAGGCAGAAGATGGAGTTAGGAAATTCACTGTAATGAGCATCATGGTAACGACCCAGGCATTGGCCTCAGAATCCCTTGAGTCAGATGTGTGCTGTGCTACATATGCCATCCTGGCATCCACCACAATGCTGAGCTCTTATAGCTATTCAAGAAAATTGTATTTACAGGCTGGTGACCAGCAGCCTGTCACTGATCTGTTTTCCAACCAAAACGAAAAACCTCCCAGGATCCCCTCAGAGACACATAGGCTACCCTCGATCACAGCACCTACTCTCACCAGGTCTTGCTTTGCCCACTGCCCGGGGCCGTCCTTGTCCACACTCAGCAGCTGCCCACAGCTGTGCCATGTCAGAGTGCCCTCCCTCCCCCAGTGGCTCCCAAACTCCGCGCCCTTGGGACAATCGCTAGGGAGCTCAGAGCCTGCCTGGCCTGGGTCAAACTCTGGACCAGTTAAGTTAGATTTCGAGTCATGGACCCGGGCATCAAGACTTAGTTTCTGAGGGATTCAGGGCCAGCCCAGACCAGGAACCCTGCCTTCTCTCACGCAGGACAGCTTCCCGTCCCCCTCCACACAGAGCTCCATGTTCCATGAGGCCTTCTCAAATCAGTCCCCAGAGCAGGCCTGGTAGCCTGAAGAACTCTGCAAAAGCACGCAGATCCTTGGCTTCCCACGATGCCTCCCACAGCAGGACTGAGCATCGCTAACGCACAGGACGGCGGGACCAAGACTGTTGTGCAGAGATGGCATCGCGAGGTCACTTACTGGTGCGCAGCCGGCTGTGAGTGCGAGGATGGCGACCAGAAGTAGCGCTTTCATCCTTCAACTCTCTGTCTAGAGGTAAAGCAAGAGGATCGTTTCTTCCTGGACAAGGAGGGGCCCTTTCCTGTTTCTCCAGTGGGAGTCTGGTTCGGGGTCCTGAGGGGCTGGGTGGAGGCTGGGCTGCTGGGAGGCAAAGGGCATAGACTGGAGGGTCTGGGGATATCGAGCACCTGGAGCACAAACTCTGATCCAGACCTCAGGAGAATACGGCCCGAGGCGGGGTCTCCGGCCCTCTCCCCCGGCAGAGAGCTCTGAATGGCTGTGAGGGACACTGTCCCAGTGAGTGTGACTGAACTCTGCCAGTCACTTGTCTTGATTTGCAGTGTGACTCTCACCATTTATGAAATCAATAGATTCTTACATTCTCCTGACAGGCAGCTGCCACGTGGGTACCGCCTACGAGGAGCAAGCACACATCCAGATGTGCAGGAAATCCTCCCTGGGACAGGCTTTCTGTTCTCTACTGTATTGTAGACCACTTTATTTCATGTTTCATTCCACAGAAAACCTTCAAAGTGTTACACGATTATTATACGTTTATATTTTTCTAATTGTTTCATTGTTGTCATTTTGTGAGACAAGTTCTCTCTATGGAGCTCAGGCTGGCCTTGAGCTCACCATCTAGTGCAGGCTGGCATTGAACTCTTCTCCCTCCTGCTTCAGCCTCCCAGTGCTGGGATGACAGGCATGCGCCACCACAACCAGCCAATTCATACTTTTTAAATCGCACAAGCACACACACAAATGCCTTTTTCTTTCTCATCTGTGATCAGAGAGGATAGACAGGGCCGTTGGAATATAAATATAATGGCTATATTTCTCCAGAGACAAAATACTATAATTTCAAGAAGCGTATATCTAGCGATGCACTTTATGAGTAAGAGATGTCACTTGTAGTAAATGCTCATTGAAAAAGTTAATTTTCCGGCAGGAAGACACACCTGTGATCCCAGCTACTCAGAGGCTCAGGAAGGAGGATCCCAAGGTCAAGACCAGCCCGGGCACCCTAGCGCCATCCCGTGTCAAGATAAAATAAGATAACGAAATGAAATAAATCATAAAATTAAATAAAAAGGGCTGGAACTGTTGCTCAGTGGCAGAGCACTGTCCTTGCACGTGTGAGGCTCCCTGAACCATGAAGAAAACCATGTTAAATCATTTGCAAACGAGAAAGGAAACCTCCAGGGGGCGCCAGGAGCATAATGCCAGCCCAGTCTCTGGCCCCACAGGGCCTCCCAGAAGGCTCCCTTCCCTCAGCGTCCCCCTCACCCCTGCCTGTGCTCTGCTCCTTCTCCTTACCTGTACTGCTCAGAATACGAGGTGCCAAGGGGATGGCACATGGGCAGAATACCTGCAAGAAGTTCATATCATCTCTAGAATCCTGCTGACTGTTCCTTTCCTACAACACGTTTTCAGTCATTAACTACTGAAAGCCCTAACGCAACCTAGGACAAGCGTCCATGTAACACGGTACGTTGATATGTTTACCAAGGCAACATGTATGAGGGTAGAAGATGATATTTAAGGAACCAAACGAAGACACATACTGCAACTACAGAAGTTAATTAAAATGTGACTGCCAACCTATTGAAGCAAATCCTTTCATTCACAGGCCTTCTAATTGTTCGTATCCTTTATAAGACGCATTGTTAACGATAAACGACCCTTACCTTGCAGGAGGAGAAGGAAGGAGCTGTGTAACCTCCGTAAGAATCCCCCGAAGCTTAGTTCCCAGAGGCCCCGGGGCACAGGAAGATGTTTATATGGTGGACACTGGTGATGAGGGACCACAGCCAGTCTAGGAAACGAGTTGCACTGGCCTGGTTGACACAGGACCGGGCAGGTCCCCAGGCAGGTCTCCACCTCATTCTTGTGGGATGAGCCCCTGGTTCCTGTTGGGGTTTCATGCATTGTTGTGGGTGCTGGTGAGACATGAATGATTCCTTAGGAGATTCTAGGGCTTTCCTAGTGAAAAATGAGAATTGCGACAGCGAGAAAAGTACCTTAATGTATCAAGTCTCGAGCAGACATTATTTTACAGTTTATTACTATGACACAAGAGATATACCTTCAGAATTTCCACATAAAAGATGAATAAACCCACTCAAACTTACGGGAGCCCAGCACTTGCGGGGCTTTTCCTTGGTGGAGACAGCGGCTCCCAGACAGGCTGGGGTCCCCGTGTGCTCTGCCACCTGCTGCTGGGCACTCTGCTCCTGTCTTGGTTAATTTCACTTTTGTTGCTGGGACAAAACTTCGGGCACCCAGAGTTAAAGGGGAAAAGGTTGATTTAGCTCAGAGTTTGTAGAGGTTTCAGTCTATGGCTGGCTGGCTCCAAGGCAGAGTGCGCAGGCAGAGGGACATCGCAGAGGAGAGACAGTTTCCTGCGTGCAGAAGACAGAAAAAGCAACAAGGGCCTTCCTTTACAGTGCCCTCCTACCCTTTTCATCTCATTCAGACTCCTTAGGGTGGGGGCGCTCACACCCTTAATCCTTGAGTTTTAAACCAAGAATCAATCAGAATCTCTAGATCCACCAAGCTCTGAAAAAGCCCCACCTACAACCGCAGGAGGCCTTGGAGACACAAATGTAACAGCTTCCTACACAGAAATCTCAAGGCCTTCCCTTTCCAGGTCCAGGCCCAGCTAATTGTGTGCCACAGGATAAGGACATCCCCCACCGCCAGTCACTAGGTTTGATGCCATGAACACTTACATCCTCACAGAAAAGCCACCCACCTTCCTTTTCAAGGGTTTTCTCTCCTAAGGTCAGGAGTCAGACTCAATGCAGTCCCTGCAGCACTGTTCCCAAAGTCTGTCTTTGGCCTTGCATGGCATCATCCTGGACACCAAGAGTTGGGCCCAGTCAGCACCCGGCCAAGTCTGCTTCACGGTCCCTTTCCCCAGAAAGGGAGGAAACACATTCCCTAGAGGCACAAAGCAGTCAGGGCCTCTGGTCCTAGCAGTCTACCCAATATGAAAGAATTTCTCGGTGAACGTCCGATTAGTCAGCAGCCAGTATCTACCATGAGCGGTGAACTCTACCTGCCTGACCATAGCACGTGTATCTTACCCTTCCTTCCTTCCCCTCTCGCTCTTTGCTTCTGTCTTTATTTCCATCTCTCCTTCATGTGTCTGATGCCATTTCTTAACTTAAAATGCAGTTCATGCCACGCCTGCTTGTGGCTGCCTGTACTGGGAAGGCTGAGGCAGGAAGATCACTAAGTGTTTGAAGCCAGCCTGGCTCACATAGGGAGTTCAAGGCCAGCCTGGACTATATAGTGAGACCCTGTCTCAGAAAACTAGAAATAAAAATAAGCAGAGATATGCATCTTTTTCTTTTCTCTTTTTGAAGATTTCCTCTTTCCTACCTTGCAAAGTCTTTGCATGTGCACTTTGGCTTGGTTTATGGTGGCGCCTTGCTGACGTAGAAGACATAACCGGAATCAGGGACTGGGAGCCCATTAGCGGGCAACCAGGCCTCCACAGCTGTGTGGAAGAGAGGCCGCACAGGGCACTGCCCTTAGCAGTGGGGAGGCAGGAGGCACCAGGTGGGATGGGAACTCCTGAGTGACGGGTGGGGACTGGGAGCAGCCAGGACTCTCGCTTCCCGGAGACAGGAGCAAGGTCATCTGTGCACCAGGAAGGCTGCCAGTGTCCATTCTGTGCAGCGTTTCCTGACCCTGGGATCACCACGAGCAGGGCCAGCTCCTCAGGACTCAGCCGTGTTCCTCTCTGGGGTGGGGTTCTCATGGGTTCGGGTGGTTCCTAGGTCTGGTGCTCACTGCTGGGCCCTGAAATGGGCTGCTTTTCTTGTAGTTTACTCGAGATGACCAAGTCAAGAAACTCGACTGGGTGCTAACCTGCATTCCTTCCAAAGTAAAATACATACATAAATAAAGGCTCATAGAATTTCTGGACTCTGCTCATTTTTATGCTCTAACCAGTGCATTTTATTGCCAACATGCTGCTTTGAGAGAAGCAAAGAGACACGGTTCAGCCATTTCAAGTCGTGCACATCCATGAGAATTGGAAGCATATGACTCCATGAATCCTTGCACAGGGTCGTTCACAGCCTCAGTTTGCACACTAAGTGAAAGTGGGAGCAACCCCAGTGCCCACGTGCTCTGCCGAAGAGTGGATAAGCAAACGTGATCATGCACACTAGAGTACTATACAGCACTGAAAATGGTGGAGCCATCAGAGATGACAAAATGTGGATGCACCTAAACACAAGGAGTAGAAGGAGGCAGCCTCTGCAGTCACAGCATACACTGCAATGTTACTGAAATGTTCAGAAGCAGCAGAGCCTCAGAGCAGAAGCCAGATTAATACTTGCAGGGCTAACAGAAGAGAGAAAGAACAAGGACTACTCGTGAGCGTGGGGCTTCTTTGAGCAATGAAGCGATTGGGGATGATCCAGGGCAGAACAGGAGTGTGTGTCTCTGTGGCTGTCCTACCGACCACTCACTTTAGGCTGCAAATGGCACCTCAGCTCTTTGTGAACTAGGATGAGCCCGGGACTGCAGCAGGGATCTGGGAGGGCAGATCCAGGCGCATCCTTAGGCTGATGGCCATGCTTCTGTGCCTGCTGAGGTCACCACGATCCTTTGGAGATCAAAGGGGCCACAGCCACATTGCTTTTGTGTGCAGGACATTTGGTTTCCTTACATCAAAGGAAACGTGAAGAGCATTACAGACACACGGGGAGAGGAGGAACACCGTCAGCTTTCCGAGGACGCAGGCTGACGAAGATGCCCACCTGGGTGGGACCTCTCTCACCCTGTGCCCTACAGCAGACTATCCGGGTGTGGCCGACAGTGTGCACCGGCAGAGGTCTCTGGACCACAAGACCGAGGCACTCACACAGTCACAGGGCCACACGTGGAGGTCAGTTCACTGCAGGACGTGTGAAGGGGGCGCTCTCTGCAGACGTCGTTCTCTCAGGAAGTGGAAAGCGGCGGAGTGACGGTGTATGTCTGTTCTTCAGGGAGCACAGAGGCACAGAAACTGTTATTTGGGCATTCCACAGAGCGACGTAGCCCTGGGGCTTCGATGGTCACTGTGATGACAAGATCAGACACGGAGTAGAGGGTGAGAATTATCAAAGACTGCACACAGCATTGGGTGCTCGAGCACAGCACCTCGTTCCTCAGGGACGTTACTTTAGAGGCCGGTGCTGCCAAGCAAGGGGACGTGCACATGGCAAGAGGTGGTGAGGAGACCTACTACCAGCTCATCGCCTCCTTCGTGAGCTCCGCCTGCCTTCGTCCCGGTAGACAAGAGTTTCTAAGAACCCCTCACAGTCTAGCTCTATTCCAACCGTAAAGGTATTGGTGTGTGTGCTCCAATTACCTTCCATGGCTACATATGTTAAGCCTCCAGTTCACTGAAGGTGAACGTATTGAAAGATGCTTTATATGCAGACATTGTTTGAGACCATCACTGTCCCTTATTGCAAGCAAAATGTAGTCGATAGAGCAAATTGCTAAAATACAGATCAAATGTGGTAGGTTTACCAGGTCGTATACCCAAACGGAAAGCCGGTTTTGAGATGTTACTCAAACATCTTTTTAAAAATGAAAGAAAGCCAGAAATAACATCAGAGAGATTCCCAGTGATCACTCATTGTCCCTGTGTGACACGATTGTGAGCGTTGTACTTCGTATTTGCCTTCTTGCGTGTATACGAGGTTACCTGTTTCTGTTCCCAAAGAGCAAAATTGGGAATGAAAAACCAGCCAGAGCCTGGATCGATCAAGTTTTTATTACTTAAGAGGAGATTAGCACGTCATGTGGTCCCACAGCGAGCGCGGCCTTCTCGGTGAACAAGTGCACTGGCTCCAGAGCTGCAGGTGAAGTTGGTGCTTCATGTGAACAGGTCTAAGCCTGCCACTTACTGTCCTCATGGGTTTATAGCTGCCTTTCTGACTACATCTGAGCACAGTGTGAATTGCTATTGACTATTTTTTAAAATTTTGCTGAAATCAGCACACACCAAAAAGAGCATAATATAATGTTATATATATAATATATAATAGTATAGAATATATAATGGTATATAATATTTTCCTCTGAAATGAATGTGAGAAATGTAAATTTCGTGACAGCATCAGTCATCTTGGCTCAGTTCTAATAGAATTTTGTGTCGTAATTAATAAAAGCATTCTTCTCCTAAGTTTTTTAAAAACTATGATCACAGGAAGGTAAAAGAACACGTGACCATTGCTGATCCCACTCAGGGAGATGCCACTGTGACCTCTGCTTTGTTTTCTTCCTGTCTCTTCTCAGCACATCCTTATGTAGCTGAAATCACTCAGGAAAATCCTGCCCTTTGAAGACACAGGAGGGCCACTAGCTGGGAAGTGTTTGCGAACACCCATTGTAACAGATGCTGGAGAATTGGTTTTCTTCAGAGAACAGCGGGAGAGCAGAACAAAATGTGGTTGGAATTCCTCAGACAAGGACCAAGAGCCAGTCTGTCACCCCTCGAGGACCAGAGCCACCTGTGGGCCACCTTCTCTCCCGGGAAGAAAAGTACAGTCCTTAGGCTGGGGGCAGAGGTGGGGCCTCTGACAAGGACACAGATGTGTGCAAACTGACAGCATCCAAGATGCACAGATGCTTGGTCCAGTGAGTCTACTTCCAGGAGTTTCCCTTGCTGATAAAATCGTAGGAGACAGAGATGAAAGCATGAGGAGGTTTATTTCATTGCTGATAATTTTACAAGCGTGGTCTCCTAAGTGTCCAAGCATTCAGGGCTGGCAAATTGCGCTGTGTGGTATCCAGATGATGGAATGCTCTAAACTAGCCATTTAAAAGAGTGAAGGAGATCTGTGTGTCTGAATATGGAAAAAAAAAAGTAGCTACATGTACCATTAGGTGAAAAAAGCAAGGAACAAATCGTGTAACTTCACCTGCGATCAACACAGTGCATGCTGATAGCCAAACATGGTCATGTGTGCTGGCATCCCAGCACTCTGGGAGACTGAAGCAGGAGGGTTTCAAGTTTGAGCCCAACCTGATCAGTTTAGCAACTTAGAAATAACCTTTTTAAAAAAATAAAAGAGGTGGTTGTGATATAGCCTTGTGCAAAGGCTCTGGTTGCATTTCTAGTGCCACACATATACCAAAAAAGAGTACCGTATTCAGTATAAACTCATAAACTTCTGTTTAGCTTCTACAGTTCTGGGGGATGCACCAGCTATTAACAATGCTTTATTTCTGGAAAAGTAGAGACTTTTAAGTCATTTTACATCTATTATTTTGTTTCAATTTTGCCATATATTAAATCTATTTTCAAATGAGCTTAGCATATTTTTCAAAGATTGTGTTTAACCTAAAATTGAGGCTGATTTGCTGAATATTTTTAAGGAGGTTACTTTAGAACAGAGGTTTAGAATCCACTATTGCTAATAATCCATGGAAAATTTTGGATCGCAAAACATTGCCCTTTGCTCTACTTCGCAGGTGAATTCTATTAAACTACTATAATTTCTACTCAACTCCATGTCCCTTACGTATCTTTATAAGAACCTGCATTTTTCACACAGAGCTCTGCAGTAGGTTCTGATTTCCTCTTCAGTGGTATGGTGCAAGGCTGAAGGAAAAACTACAAGACAAAACTAAGGAGATAGAGAAACAGGGAGCCAGGCCAGCCAATGCTGAACAACCGGCAAAGGCACTGGTCAATCCTAGCCACTGATTTGTATTGGTAATCAGACTGAGGTAAAGGGGAACTTCATGTGAGGACATGGAGTTGTACAGTTACTATGGATACTGATGCAAGCCAATCTTGTAAAGGGAAAAGCACCGCATTTTCAAATTAGGAACAAACTATAAGGTTGTAATGAGAACCTTGTCCTTCTAGTTAAGAAGGTTTTATTCATGGGATTGAAATTTTATTCATGGGATTGAGTCACTCTGACCTCCTCTACTAAGTTATCTCATATTGAGCCCCACAGCTTCACAGGCCATCACTCTGGTCTCGGCTGTGGCTGTTTGTTAGTGGGAAGGTTGGGCCAACCTGTGTGCTACCGTGGTGCTTGTGAGGCACGTGTATGAGTTGTATAAGCTTCAGTCAGACTCACTTCTTAAAATGAGCCAGTTGAGGGGTTAACTCTTACAGCCAGTTCCTTCCAACAAAGACTCAAGTTAAATACACACATACCATGCGTGTGTGTGTGTGTGTGTGTGTAATCTTTGTGAGGATCCGTGAAAATCATCTTGCAGTCTTTCTCTCCACTACAAGGAACACAGTGGTAAGAACAGAACCAGCAGGAGGATGGAGCCGCATCATCTTTTAAAGGCATCCGTGCTAGGACTGCAGCATAAGGCCTGGAGAGGGCCTTAGACACAAGTGCTTCCCCCGTGACAGTCTCTGAGCAGTGCCCCAGATGTACCCTGGTGTGACAGCAAAGAGTCATATATATTGCTGCACAATCTAAGAGACTAGAGAAACCCCTAGGAAACAGGAGGATTTCACTTGAGGTGAACATCGGCTCCACAGCCTCCTGTCCAAAGGTATCTCTCACGACTATGGATAGGCACTAGTTTTGTATATTTGGTCAAAGTGGGGTGGTCTTTTTAGTGATGTAACAAGCGAGTTTACAGAAACAGGACAAGGGCAGACAGTTTTGTAGTTTAACCTTAAAGGGAGACAGAGCCTTGTGACTCTTGTGAGAACAAGATGATATAAACTTTATTTATCTAAGGCACAGTTGCCAATTTTATCCATACCACAGCAAAGGGTTACAACTGGTGCGAGGGGGCTGCCCAAGACTGGGAAAAACTTGTTTTTCTTTAAATCCTGCTTTAAAATGGCCACATAAATTAAAAGTTTGGACCCACACAGAGAAGAGTCACACAATGCTCTCAAGAAGATTGGGCTGCAGATTTTAGCTCAGTGGCACTGTGCCTGCCTCAAAAGCACAAAGTCCTGAGTTCAATCGCTGGTACCAAAAAAAAAAAAAAAAAAAAAAAAAAAAAAAAAATTTATTAAAAAGTACAGCAGATATGAGCATAGTTAAATAAGACATTAACAGCCAATAAGGCAAGGGACCGCACCAGTGATGAAGGGCAATCCTCTTGTGAGACCTGACTGAGCTAAAGTGCCTCCATGTTGGCCAGCTAATGGCCCAGAGACTGTTGTTTCACCCTCCCCTTATCTTCAACAGGGAAAACTGCTTAAACCCGAAATACTTTTAAGATCTTAGAACATCTGGTAGGCATCTGTTAACCATCAACGTGTGGCTGCTGAATACATGACAGCTGGCCACCAGTGCGAATCAGCAGACCATTAACCTTGGCCACCTGACTGCAAGCTTTGAATGTTAACGCCCCCTGTAACCCCTTATAAGAAGACCTCAGCCCCTGAGCTAGCACCTCTCTGAGCTGCTCAGCTCCAGGAGTGCCGTCTGGCCAGACTAATAAAGGTCTGTTTCATTTCCACCTTGTTCAGTGTGCTCCTTCCCGGGTGATTCTAGCAGCTGTTGAGTTACTTGGAGCGGTTGGTAAGGCTCTTGATCTTACACTCTGGGGAACGATCTTGCATGAGACAGAGCCTCTGGCAGGCAAAGTTTTGAGAAAATGCCATGTTACACTCAGTCTCTCAGTTTCTTAAGTACTGCATTCAGACAAAAGTGACTTGGTTCCAACAGGCCTATGAGGCTGGCAACAACCATTCCCAGGCCTGGTTGGAGTCCAAGAACAATCAGTCCTTCACGTGTTAACAGTTATCCCTGTATATTCCTTTCCCAGGAGATTGTCTTCCTCTCTGCAGAGAGGCCACAGCCAAGGTCACTTCAGTGAACATGTACATTCCAGATGACTCTTTTGTTACATAACCCTTTTGGGAACACGTAGGAGCGTTGGCACTGGGTTTGGAGTAAAGGCTATCCTGCAAGATGTCCAGGTCCAAACTCTGAACCCTGTGATGTGTTTTCTTTTGTGGCAAAGGGACTTTCAAGTGTGATTAAATGAGGAACCTGAAGATGCTGAGGTCTTCCTGGATTATCCAAGGGCCATGGGGTGATCCCCAGGGTCGATAAGAGCTGAACAGGGAAGCAGAAGAGAAATCAGAGGGAGGAGAGGAGGAAGGGCATGGAGCAGCCTTTGCTGGCTTTGAAGATGAAGAAGAGACTGGAGCCAAAGAGTGGCAGCAACAGAGTTGGGAAGGGAGCAGATTGTCTCTGGAGCCTATCAAGACCGTGTGTGACCTGGGACATCCAGAACTGTAGGAGGTGATACATGTGTGCTATCTTGAGCCATTGTGTGTGTGGTGATTTGTTATAGCAGCAATAAGAAAGATCTCTGTGTATGATGCAACAGTTAATTCCAGACTTAAGCTCTGAGATAAAGAGGTCAATATACACAATTTTCTGTAGTTAAAACTCCGTACTTTAAATGTCAGTGCATCCAGCCAGGGCTGAGAGGCCTCCTTGAGGGGTTCGTCAAACTCTCTTCCTGCCAGCTGCCAGCCCAGGTCCTGAGGTGACAGCTGGGCCTTGGTTCTGTGCTTTCCTCAGAGCACGTGACCATCATATTGTAAGAAGCACAGCACATTTATGGAGGTTGAAACTGCCACTTAGTTTGGAAACAAGTGTTTCCATTTTTTGTGATGTTCTGGGTTGGTAACACTATAGCTTCTTGTTCTCTGACTATAATTTTTACTCTGAGTAAGATTTTTTAAATCCTCTAAGGTAGTGTTTGTTTAATGAGACTGCACATTAGACTTACTTCAAAGAAATAATGTTCCCAGACATTCTCATTTAATTGACCTAGGTGGGGCCTGGGCTCCAGCATTTTTAAATATCCCCCTCCCCAGATAATCTGAACATGGAGAACTACTACCTGCAGGCCTTGTGGTGCTGTCTGTCCCAGCTTTCCATCTCTGAGGTCTGAGCCCCAGAGAGTTCTGGCTGTGCTGGTGGCCAGTGTCGTACAACGGCAGTAGCCAGTGGCTGGCACTTTGGTCTCAGCACATGGGCCCTTCTAGGAATAAGAAAGCTGTCCGGACATCTTACTTCCTCGAGAACAGTCAAGGATGGCCCCTGACCAACCTTGTATGCGTTGCCAAAATCGCAGGAAATGAACACATACCAGGAGGATTCCCAAGCGGTACAGTGACTACACCCTGAACTGTAAATGTGATGCTTGGCTTCTACAGAAAACCGCTGTTAGCAGATGCACGGAGGCGAGCTGCATCTGTCAGTCTCTCCCTGGCTTGAATGGAGCACACTTGTGAGCTGCTGATTCGGGACGCTGATGGCTCTGCAGCTCAGACCACGGCTGGGAGCTCAAGACAGCCAAACAAAGAAGTCTGCAGCCCCATCTTGAAGTGGTCAAGATGGAGATCAGGAGTGATGGTAAATGCAGAGGACCTGAGTTCTGTGAGAGAGGTGATATCCATGGGCCAAGCAGAAGCTCCTTTCTGGGGCCTACAGAGGACCTATTGCCAGCTGGGCCCACAGACATTGACAAGGAGGCAAGGCGTGATTGATGTGGGAACATTTGGTAAGGAGGCCTGACCTAAAAGAAGAATGGTCAAAAGAGGAGAAAGCAGGTAAGCCCCCAAATAGCATTCTGTTTGCTGACACTGAGACAGCCCTTCCTTGGTGTAGGGGCTTTGGCCAACATGAAAGGCTTTGATCTGGATGCCGTGCAGCACCATTAGGGTCCCCACAGGGATCCCCGAGCCAAGGGGCATAGAAGTGCCTGGTGTCATCTGTGAAGTCTGAGATGAGTCCAATGTCCACAGATCTCTGTGTGGCAGATATGGGGCTCAGTGCCCTGCAGGCCTTGTTTCCTCCACTTCTCCTGTGACTCGAGGGCATAGGTAGTGTTATCACCTTCCTGATTAGCCAGGGAAATGCTGAGCTTTTACTTTAGGCTGCAGAGGGGCCAGGGGTGCACCTGGGTCTCATTTGAAGTCTGTGGTCTGGCATGGAATGCTTTACTCCCTTGGGCTCTCTCTGTGCCTGGAAAGGGCCCACCCAGGGGCCTTGGAACTGAGAACATGCATTAAGGAAGGAAGAAGCCTGAATACATACAGGGAAGAAGTACTTTAAGAATCACTGCAAATCCCTTACTTCTGTGGCTTCCCACAGCATGCACATTCAGTGAACAAATTTGGGGAATCCAGGGCTCTGCTTTCACGGCATTACTTTATCTCATCTCTCCAGGAACTTAGTCTCCTAAGACTTCCTGTCCTTTTCAGGCATTTTGACTAGCCCTTTGTACTCTCTTTTCAGACCCTGCTGGAAAAAGCAGGGAGGTACAGCCTAAGACTTCTGTGCCAGGCATGGACTGGTGTGTCTAGGCTTGCAGCTTTAGGGCTCAAACCTTTGAGGTTCAAGGACCAGCGTTACTCAGGGGTACAAATTCTAGAGCTCTGACCTGGAATGTGACTCAGGTACTCTGGCCAGTCCCTCTTGCTCACAACAGAAACTGGGAAGTTTACAAAACCACAGAGCTCATATAATCACAAAGGATAAATCCTCTGTAAGGAAGAGACACTTTTACACTGGAAAATCCCACTGGACCTGCCAGAGGCTGCCTGTCTTGGAGCAGCACCTGGACAGCCAGCTGTGGCCAGAAGGACAAGAAGCGTAAGCAGCTGATTACAGCCCATCCTTCCAGAACTGAACACCCGGGAGAAGGTCATTGAAAGCTGCTAAAAACTTCATGAGCCAGAGCCTCATTTTAATGATTGTCACAGAACTACAGCTTTCTCCAAGGTCAACTTAGACAAATGATTCTCAACCATGTCTTGGCAAATAATCACCAGGAAGATATTTAAAGATTCCTGTGCCCAGAACATCACAGGCCCGGAAAGTCTGAGTCTAACATTCTCTCATTCCCTCCCTCCCCCTCTTCCTCCCT
>NW_022900949.1:38651791-38660923 GCF_012274545.1 Fukomys damarensis
CCCCACCCCAGGAGCCAAGACTACAGCTGCACAGCCCTGTGTCTGACTCTTGCTCCGTTCACCACTGTGTTCGCAGTGCCCAACTCAGCACCCCACAGTATGTGTAGAAATGGGGCAGCTCCAACCAGAAGTGAATGAAAGATCCACTCCTGAAGCATAAACAACAAGGTTTTGTACGGTGAGTGTGTAAGTAACACGTGATTGGGCATAATTATAAAACGGCCTTATTTGCTTTCACTTTGTAAGAAGTGTGTAATTATGTTTGTGAATGCTTCTGACTGGCCGAGTTTGAATTCTGTTTTTCTACATTATAAACATATGCACGAAATAACTCAAGGTCACCATGTTCGGTGCTGCACACCTTTAACCCCAGTACTCAGGAGGCCAAGGCAGGAGGATCACAGTGAGTTCAAGGCCGGCCTCAACTACATCGCCAGACCTTGTCTCAAACAAGCAAACAGCTCAAGGTAAGTTTTACTGACACCTGCAGACTGGTTTGGATGTTCAGGGATTCCTGAGCCTCGTCTCCACTTTAACAAGTCTCATACCTTCCCTGGAAAACACTGTTTATGATGCCCATTTACAGATGAGGAGACTCGGGCTTAATGGAAATAGGTGATTTTTAAAAACCTAACAAACAGACCCTGCTTATTGAAGTCTTGTCCACTCGCACATTAATGGTTGGACTAGTTCCCAAATGGTTCCATTCATGCCTGGGATCAGCTTTGCTGCTTTTATTGGCAAGTGTCACTCAGTTCTCCCACCTCACAAGGAAGTTTAATTTTTAATGCTCATTATAGGACAATTTAAATGATCCAGGCATGGTGGGACACCTATGATCCCAGCACTTGGGAGGCTGAGGCAGGAGAATCACCACAAGTTTGAGGCCAGCCTGGGCTGTATACCAGCGAGTTCAAGGCCAGCCCAAACTACATAGTGAGATCCTGCCTCCAAAAAACAAACAAACAAACAAATAAACAAACATCAAATGAAAAAGAAAACAAAAGAGGTAGTGACCCAGAATCTGGGCACAGTAGGAACACAGCCATGTGGAACCCCCTAAACTCTGGCCCAGAAACTTATGTGTAGTAGTTGTTTGGCCGTCCTAGAGGACTGATTTTTGTTTCCAGAATCTCTACCCTTATAAAACATCTTTTGAGCATCTACGAAGGAGTTCTGGAAAAAAGAATTAATCCAACTCGAATCCAGCTTCTGGATCTTCCTATTCAACGGTGGGACTTACACAGTCCAGAGGAATGTGTTACAATCACAACAGGAGGCTTCCAGCAGCAAAATCCAGACTGCAGCCAGGTATGGTGGTGGTCACCTGCAATCCCAGCACTTGGGAGGCGGAGGCAGGAGCATCACTGTGAATTCAAGGCCGGCCTGGGCTGCATAGTGAGTTCAAGATCACCCTAAACTACAGAGTGAGATGCTGTCTCAAGAAAAAGGGGAGGGGGAGGAGGATGAGGAGGAGAAAAATCCAGACTGAAGAGACTCTATAGGGAAACAACCTGTTTTCTTCAAAGAATAGATTACAGGGAAATAAAAAAGAGATTAAGGACTACTTATAGCTTTTAAAAGGCTTAAGGGACATAGCAAATAGTGGTAATACATAGAAATTACTTGGATTCTTAATTATTTTTTAGTTTTTTTGTTTGTTTTGAGACAAGGTCTCACTGTGTAGTTCAGGATGGTCTTGAACTCACTATGTACCCTAGGCTGGCCTCAAAATCATGGTGATCCTTCTGCATCAGCCTCCCAAGTGCTGGGATTACAGGTGTGTGCCACCTTGATGCAATGCACAGCTTGGATTCCTAATTTAAACAAATAGCTGTTCTTTTTTTCTTTGAAGACCTTCAGAGATGTGTGAATACTGACAGAATATGTGCTGTGACTAAAGAATTATTGTTCATTTTGAGGTGGGGTAATGAGGTCAATGTTGTTTTCAAGTCCCTATAGATCCCTGATGAAAAGTTTACTGGATTTGTTTCAAAACAGGGGCCAGGAGGTGAGGGGAAGAACAGATTCAGGCTGGTATTGAGCTGACCATTTCAAAGTTGGGTGAGAATTCCATGAGGGTAATTTCACTGTTTTCTTACTTTTTAAATTTGATTTTTGTTCATTTGTTGAGATAAGGTCTCACTATGTAGTTCAGGATGGGCTTGAACTCACTATGTTGGCCTCAAACTCATGGCAATCCTCCTGCCTCGGCCTCCCAAGTGCTGGGACTAACCCCTGTCCAAGTGTAGCCCTCTCGGGCAGATGTCCCTGCCTCCTCCTGTGCATGGTGACTTTCTTTCTTGATTTGCACTGCCCGGCTGTGGCATAGACAGGAGTCTATGGGACTCTTCTGGAAGTCAGTCTTCCCTGTGATCCTGTAAAATCCCTATTTCTAGCTTCTCAGTGCTAAGGGATCCTCATGCTCCAGTATCTACTGTTAAGACACAGAGCATCTGCTCAGAGTGACACCTAGTGGTTTTAAAAATTTTTTATTGAGGTGCCTTAGCCCTAAAAAGGAACATGGAACTAGTTTGATTTAAAATGATATTATTTTTATCATTTTAAATTACAAAAGTAACTCATAATCAGAAGAAAAACTTCAAAATGCACTGAATAATAATAGTCTTGGTAGTTAGGTTTGTGTCCAAGGCGCCACTCAGATATTCCCTGGGACCCTCCACCACTGTGCAGAGTACGAGCAGAGCCGAAGGTGAGCTCTTCCTTTCGAAGCTTTCCATTCCCTCAGGTAAAATGGGAAAGGGTCTCAGATGGAGGCAGAAATCATGGGTCCTCGTCCTGGCTAGCTAACTAACGGGACACAGATCCAGCAAGTTCCCGGGCCTCGACTTCCTTAGCTCACAAATCCAATGAGGAAAGGCCGGTGACTTTGGATACTGATCAGTGAAGCACATGTTATCACCATGGGAGCACTACTGCTCACCTTTAGCAAAAACTAGAGACGATCTCACTTAAAGTTTTGAATTTCTGAATGAGTGTACGGTGATACTGAATTCTCAGCCTCGGAAAGCAATCTGGCAATATAGCTCGAACCATAAAAAGTTCATATCTGCAATCGTTAATGACTTTTGGGAGGAATTCCAATTATTGTGGATGCATTTTCATAATGCTGTGTCTCATAACTGTATATTTTATTGCAGCTTATTGAAAAAATCAAGCATTTATAACATTTCTCAGAATGGCAAATTGACAGAACATGCTAGCAGCTTGCAGCTTGATCTCTTAAAGTAACAGAATTGTAATTTAACAGGTAATGAGGAATTTGTTTTTCAAAAGACTGACTCCAAACTGAACAAAATTCTACCCTAAATTTTATTCCATTCAAATTTTGCAATAAAAGTCAGGATGAATACATTCACTTCTCAGCTTTAGATTTTTTAGAGAAATGTACCACAGTACCAGGAGAAGCTCATTCAAAAGCTCAACTAAACCAGTGTTCCCTCATCACTGACTGATGCAAACTTCGATCCATTTCACTCCAACAACAAGTCATTCACACAGGTGCTTTGCATAAATCCTGGTTTTCTTATCGCACACTTGCACCTACTCTGTCCTGGGTGGACGATTTCCACAGTCTTGAAGGTTTTCCTTCGTTTGGCCCAGGTTTGCTGAAAGATAGAGGACTCTACTGGCCTTTCCTGGTGAATAAGAAAACAGGCTTTGGAAGGCAGTAGTCACTCTTTAAGCCATCCCTGTCCTGGCTTCCCTTTCCAGGGAAATATGTGGATTAGAAAATAGTATTTGCGAGGCCTTCTTATTGTGGTAGGAATCGAGACAAAGACAGTTTTGGTTAAGTCCAATGAGGTGTGAGTTTATATAATGACACAGGGCGTGTTGTCTACACCAGAACATTTTGCCAGAACCTTGGAATCCTCTTTCCCAGTCATGGAGAAGAACAGAGACATAGGGGTTAGAATAAGATCTCATATCTAGATTGTCTATAAGAGCAGTGAGTCAGTAAGGACTGCGAGGGGAAAAGTAAAACGAAAAATTAACACATTTTTGAAATTTCAGTACATTACCAACTTAGACAAATACAATGAGTGAGAAAGGTAGACAAGTTTAATTCAAACAGTGTTTCAGAGTATCCCAGCTCCTGGCTACAGGCCAGCATTTCCTTACCTCGGGTAAAAGTGTAGCCCTCTCTCACACAGGCTCTGGAGACTGCAGCAACTTCACTGGGGACAGACAGGAAGCCCGCTGCTCCCTCACTTGGACACCTGTGCTGCTCCAGAGGTGACCTGACATGTCTCTGCTCCAGAGGTGACCTGACATGTCTCTGCACAGACTTTTTCACTGCTTCTGCTTGCTCTCCCACCGACTCTCAAGCTCGCTGAGGGTTCTCAGCATCCACCAGACTGACTCCTGCCACCTCCGGCCTTTCTCTGGCTTCTGCCCTGCAGTCCTTCCCTTAGCCTCCTCCTTTTCCCTCTCCGCTTTGCTTCCTCCTACCTCCTCTTTTGCTGTTCCTCCTCCAGACCTTCCTTTGCTCTCCCTTCCTTTTCTTCAGCCTCTCCAGCTCCACGATGCCTCAGGCTGCCTTCGCTGGCATTTTCCAAACTCCTCACCTTCCCCCAGTCTCCATAGAGCCTTGGGCTCCTTGCCTTGGTGATGGTCCTCCCTCCGGGGCTGGGACTGCAGGGGAGGAGAGGAGAGGCTTTGCCATTTTGGCCTTGCGGCCTGGGAAGGTGGAACAAGAAAGAATTCTTCCTGTCCCTAGCTGCCGTCAAGCTGGGACACCAGTCTCCTGCTCACTCAGACACACGGACTCCTATAGCACTGGCTCTCTGGGGTCTCCAGCTCTCCAGCTCTCCAGCTGCAGATCTGGGCACTTCTTAGCTTCCATAGCTCTATCTAAATCTATGTAGTATCTATCTGCCTGTCTGCTTATCTGCTACTTACCTATCTTCTATCTACCTACTTATCTGCCTCCCTGCCTATCTATCAACCTGTCATCTACCTGTCTCTTCTATTGGTTCAGTTCACTTGGAGAACGTAAGCAAGTGGTGACGAAGTGATGGCACACGTCACAGCAGGCACCCAGAGCCCTTCTGTCCGCACATGAGCCAAGTTTCCCCAGCAGCTGAACATCGGATAACAGTTGTTTCTTTCTAAACTAAAACCTCAGTATTTAGGTTTAACTGCAGTATTGGCACTTTGCAATAAATAAGTGGGTTTGGGTTGCAGCTTGGGCACTCCACCTCTAAAAGGTTCGCCATCCCTGGCCTAAACTAATTCAACGCCTATTCGACAAAGTAATCTTATCCCTGAGATTTTTATCTTAAGAAAATAGGTAATTCGAAAGATTTTTAAGCCGGACATGGTGGCACAGGCCTGGGATTCCAGCACTTGGAGGCTTAGGCAAGAGAATTAAGAAGTTTGAAGTAAGTTCAAAGTCAGTCTGAACTATATAGTAAGACCCTATCTCAAAAAACAAACAGAAATTTTATAAAACAAGCTTTATGCGTGAAGTTATTACCCACTGTGTTATTTAAAGTAACAAAAAGCTGGAAACAATACATACACTTAACAACTGAAAAGGGTCTGGATGAAGTTTCACACATTCATTCAAAAGGAAAGTGACAACCATTATACTAGGCATTATAAAGACTAGCGATGTGGGAAAGTATTTACACTTAGATGTAAACTTAGTGGAAAAGTAGAACATAAAATGTTATAAGCACTATAATTAAAACAAGTAAGGAAAAGCAAATAATGAACAAATTTGTATTTTCAATAACTGGGCTGGGGATTTAACTCAGCACCACTGTGCCTGCCTCACAAGCACAAGGTCCTGAGTTTGATCCCCTGTACGAAAAAAAAAATTTTTTTTCAATAACTTTACCAATATGACATTTCAAAAGCAACAAATAAAAGCATGAAATGAGGGTGGGTTTGCATGGGAAGGCTGTGTGTAGGGAGTGGGCACCGCATTGCTGGCCATATTGGACCCATTTGTGGAGGGGAGGAGGCCTGAGCCCCACACATTCCCCACACAGAAGCTGTCCTGGGCTTTGCTACCTTTGTGGGAATTATGCACTGAGTACATTTAACAGCACTTTGAAAATGATTATCATTTTTCTCACCTTTCATCTTTGGAAGGGAAGATGACTTTTAACACTGAAATAGGATTGTCATTCTTATTTCAACTTTTTAAAATGTATTGTATTGGTACATTTTAGATGTATAATAGTTATATTCATCATTTACTTTTACATGACGTATCTTGGTTCTTAGTTTTTCCCATTCCCCTAGCCTCCCTTCACCCACTCCATCCTTTCTTTTTTTTTTTTTTTTTTGAGGCCAGGTCTTGCCATGTAGTTCAGGCCGGCCTTGAACTCACTATGCAGTCCAAGTTAGCCTTGAACTCATGTCAATCCTCCTGCCTCATCTGGTAAAAATTTTTTCCCATGTTGTAGGTTGTCTCTTAGCTCTGTTGATGGTTTCTCTTGCAGTGCAGAAGCTTTTTAAAAAGATGAGATCCCAGTTGTTGATTTTTGATCTAGTTCTGATACTACTGATGATTTGTTCATAAAGTCTTTTCCTATGCCAATGTCTTTGAGAGTTCTACCTAACCTATATTCCAGCAAGTTTAGTGTTTCTGTTTTAATATTTAGATCTTTAATCCACTTTGATTTTAGTTTAGTGTATGGTGAAAGACGGGTCTAGTTTTAATCTTTGGCAAGTTGAAATCCAGTTTTTCCAACACCATTTATGGATTCTATTTCTTTCTCTTGTCTAATTACTATGGCTAATGTTTCCAGAACTATATTGAACAGGAGTGATGACATCCTTGTCTTGTTACTGATTTTAATGTGAAGGTTTTCAGTTTTTGACCATTTAGTATGATGTTGGCTGTTAGTTTTTTTAGACAGGGTTTCACTATGTAGTTGAGACTAACCTGGAACTCACTAGCCCAGGCTGGTCTCGAACTTGCAGTGATCCTCCTGCCTCACCCTCCCAAGTTGAGATGAAGACCATCTATTCCAATTTTCTGCAGTTTTTTTTTTTTCATGAATGGGTGTTGAATTTTGTTGAATGGCTTTTCTGCATCTATTGAGATGATCATATGGTTTTTGTCTTTGACTCTGTTAATATAGTGTATTACATTTATTGACTTACATATGTTGAACCATCCTTGCATCCCTGGGATAAATCCAGTTTGGTCAGGGTATATGATCTTCTTGATGACCCTCTGTATTCTGTTTGCTAGTGTCTTATTGAGGATTTTTGCATCTATATTCAATAAGGAGATTGGCCTGTAGTTCTCTTTTTTGGTTGGGTCATTCCTCGGTTTGGGAATCAAAGTAACATTTATTTCCAGGAATGAATTTGGGAGTATTGCTTCCCTTTCAACTTCATTGAAAAGTTTAGAGTATTGGCAGTAGTTCTTCTCTAAATGTTGTATAGAATTCAGCAGTGAATCCATCAGGACATGGGTTTTCCTTTGTTAGTAAAATTTTAATTACATTTTCAATTTCACTGATTATAATTGGGGTATTTAGAATTTTTATATGTTCTTTGTTCAACTTTGGTAATTCACATGTATCTAGAAATTTGTGCATTTCTTCTGGGCTTTCCATTTATTAGAGTACAGGTTCTCAAAGTAGGTGTTGATGATCCTCTGGATTTCTTCTGGATCTATTGTGACTTCACCTTTTTCATTCCTAATTGCACGGATTTGAGCCTTTTCTTTCCTTTTTTGATAAGGTTAGCTACAGATTTATTGATTTTATTTTCTTTTGAAAAAACAACTCTTCAATTCATTGATTTTTTTTGTATCATTCTCTTAGTCTCCATTGCATTGATTTCTTTATAATTTCCTCCCTTGTATGAGCTTTGGGTTTGTCTTGCTCTTCTTTTTCTAGAAGCTTAGGCTCAGCATTAGGTTGTTTATGTGAGCTTGCTCACATAATGTGGGCATTCACTCCTATAAATTCCCCTCATAGAGCTGCTTTAATTGTGTCACATAGATTCCTGTATATTGTATTGGCATTATCGTTTATTTGTAAAAACTAATTTCTTGTTTGATTTCCTCTGTGATCCATTGGTTGTTCAGAAGAGTGTTGTTCAATTTCTATGTGTTTGTGAAGTTCTTGCAGTTTCTTTTGCTATTGATCTCCAGTTTAATTGCACTATGGCCTGATAATATAAATGGGATAACTTCAACTCCTTTACATTTACTTAAACATGTTCTATGAGCTAGCATGTGGTCTGTTTTGGACAATGACCCATGTGAAGCTGAAAAGAATGTGTATTCTGATTTTGTGGGGTGGAACATATTGTAGATGTCTATTAAGTCCATTTGTTCAAAAGCTTGGTGCTGTTCTAGTATTTCATTGCTGATTTTTTGTCTAGATGACCTGTCTGTTAGTGACAGTGGGGTATTTAGATCCCCCACTACAACTGCATTTACAAAGTGATATTTTACTACCACTACATTTAACATACATTGGGCACTTCTAAACATCTAGATAAGACTAGATATTTCAAGTAAAGAATCAATTTGTCCATTAAATATACATAGCAGTCTTGATTAAACTGCACACATGTAATAATGGTTGAAAGTGTCTTGAAAATATGAACATTTTAGTCTAAAACCCCTTCTTTTTCCACTAACCAAGCGGGCTAAAATGCTCAAATTTCCAGAAGACAATCTTTCCTGGAATTTTAATACAAAATGTACAAAGATTGTTACTTTACTAACTCTACCTTTATCAAAACTGACAACCTCTTTAACGTCTAGGAAGACTAGATGCTGTATAAGGTCTCATTTATCTTTTACATACCCTACATACACATCAAAGGAAAAACACACAGCCGTAAGGGACAATGTAACTTGCCTTGCTATAAGCGAACTAGCCCAGGATGTGCATAAACAATGTGTACTACTCAAGAGGGGCTCTGCCTATTCCCCTCACAGCAAAACAACACTTTATGTGAGTTCCAACAAAAAGAAATTTACAAAATGTGTTATTTTACTACTTCTACTTTTTAACATGTATCAGGCACTTCTTGAGAATTATCTCAAAAAACCAGTGCATAGCATTGTCAAACATATATATATACACACACACACACACACACACACACACACACACACACACACAC
>NW_022900949.1:38661113-38686421 GCF_012274545.1 Fukomys damarensis
ATATATATATATAGTAATGAGGACTAAAATGCACACAGAAAACAGTGGTTACAAAACAAACAACATCCTCTACATGAAACCAGTCCAGTACTGGATATTCTTCCCTTCTGTCTTCTGCTCTGTGTTCTCTATCCCACAGAACAAATGCAGACAAGTGTCACTCCTAGTGTGGCTTCTCCGGGTGGTCTACCCAACTTCATTTCAAAGTCACTTTCAGAAAATGTTTCTTTTCTGTCTTTTATACAAATGGGCATTTCCAAGATGTGTGGTTTTTCTATCTACTTTATTATACATCGCCAACTTCCTTACACCTGTATTGTCCACATGTAGGAAGTCTTCTTTTAAAATGTTGGGGGAATGGTTGAAAGCAGCTTTTTCATATTATACACACAGGCCTTCTGAAAATGGCCAGAAACTCTTCCCAAAGTGTGGTGGGCATTTCCAATTAGCCAAATGGAATGTTACCTTACGTCGCTCTCTTTGGCAACTGTCCATGGCCCACCAACTTTTCCACCCGTCCTCAGCCTGAGCTCCCTCACCTTGCAGGACAGGTGAGGCCTTTATTCATCCTCCTCACAAGGAGTCTCCTCCGCAACTGGGATAGAGCAGTCACTTCAGGACCCAGATCAGCGCAGTTCTGTGGCCAGAAGTGGCTGAGCTTTCAGGCCTGCCTTCTACGACCTGTCCAGAGGCTGCCATTCTTCTCACCACACCTTGCTGCAGCTACTCCAAGATGCCAAGTCCTTGACTGCTGGAGGGAGCTTTGCCTAGGCCAGCAAGGCTGGACTGGAAGGACTCTTGGGCCTGAGGGGTTCTGGCTCCAAGGCCACTGCTGCCATAAGGTTGTCAAAGTGGGGTGGGAGAGCAGTTGGCCTGTTCTTCAAAGCCTGTGCCCAGCCAATGGGCAGTCACAGCGAGGGATCTAAGAGCCTGCAGGGCAGAGTCACAGCCCATCCTCGGACCCCCGAGGTCACTCACCACCATCTGCGGGGCACCTGGAGGACCCTGGGGAAGCAGGCTGTGCTCTGTTTTGCAGAGCACTCTCTGCTGGAACTCAAAACAAATCCATCTTTATCCAGAGTCAGTAGTCTTGGTATCCTGGTATGGCACATTCACAGGCATAATGAATTTACTTGGAGCAGAAACTAAGACCAACCTGCTAGGAGGTCATGAGAATAAAAACCTTTAAGTGAAGTGGAGAGCTGTGGGGATTGGGAGACCTGCAAGCTTTGACACGGGTGTGCTTTGTACCTTAAGGGTGATTGGTGAGATTCTCTGCATCTACGCTGAGTGCCAAAGTGGACGCCATCAGGTCTGATGACAGCACTGTGCTGCGCTATAAGCCCTACGAAGCCCCCATGATGTGAAATTTCATACCTCTCCGTGAAATTTCTTCATATCCCTCCTGTTGCTTCAGATGTGCATTTATCTGCGACTGTCAGGTCCTCCCACAATTATGGGAGACATCCAGTTGCCCTCTGTCTTCCAATGCTGCTTTTTGCTCAGTTTATACTTTCACAGTCAACCCCGTCATTTCCCATGTATGTTTGGGGTACATAAAGCCAAGCAAATTCCAGCAGCTCATTTATATGAACGTGGTTTCAGTTATTCTCTGTTTTACATGGATGTTAGGAAATCCAATGTACTCATCTTCTTATTCTTCATCACTGGTAATGAATGACATGAGTGAGCGTTCGAAAGAGAAATAAAATTCAAAGACTGGGAGTTCCTGAATTCAACTTCTGGTTAATTCAAGGCTGTGCTTGGTGGCTTGGAACAGTCATCTTGAAATTTCTGACATCTGAAGCCTTAGGCTGTTTTGTTTGCTTGTTTTGCTACGGGGGATCAAACTCAGGACCTTGCACTTGCAAGGCAGGCGGTGGTGCCACTGAGTTAAACCCCTGGCCCAGAAGGCTTAGGCTTTTCAGACCACATTGGCCTGAGTGACCTTACTGCAGTCAGAACCTTACGGGAAACAGATTTTGATACCTGCTCCTGAATCTGGCTTCACGTAATAAGTGGCCCCACTGAGATACACAAAGATGTCATCGCTTCCAGGTGTTATGGTGACTACTTATTTTTATCTTTACAATGACTACTTGTGACATTGTGTGTCATATCTACAAACACTTGTCTAATAAGATAGCTCCTTGACCATGGTGAGATGTTTGGTTCTGAGGCTGAAGCTGTTTGGGCACTGTGTATGTGAGTTATGGCTTTCTCCATCTGCTCTCCACAGCTCTTTGGCTGGCTTTTTTGCACAGCTGGTTCTGAGAATGTTTCTTTCGGCATTCTAACAGTGATATCCGCACAAGGTTGTGCAAACCTCCATAATCAATTGAACACAATAGGAGAAGTCACTAACTGGCCTGAGGAAGAACTTACACATCGGATCAAACCCGGCTCCAGGCCAGGTATTGTTTCTACATGCACCCTGCCAGCAAGGGAGGGCACCAAGCTGTCCATGCTGCAGCCCACTGTGAACCACCCAGCCTGCAAGCACACAGACTCCAGGGCCAGAACAGGAAGTGTTTACTATTATGTGGATAGTTGAAATTCTTTGAATGCAGTTGAAAATCTGTGAAAGAAGTGAGAGCTAAATTTCTGGGGCTACATGTGCATTATTATGTTTAGATGCATGGTGTGAACTAAGCTTCCAACACAGCCAGCCACTCCCTCTGCAGCACCCCCTCCAGGGTGCACATCTCGGAGCACGGCCTACAGATCCTGAAGGTCAGCCCAAGAGTGTCCTCAGCCATGCAGCAGTGCCAAGGAGGTGTCAAGCACACCTAACATTCATGAAAAGCACAGGCTTTAGTAAGAGATGCTGATGAACAGAAAAGGATGGCCTCGACCCTTTCTGATTAATGAAGACAAATTTATTGTTCTCCACTGAATGTAAGGCTTATTAAATTTGTCACATAGGTAATGAAATCATTTCATATTGCATAAACAAAATATTCATTTTAGAGTTTTAGAGAAAAATGTATGTAAAAGAACAATGGAATTTAAGTCCTTTCTTATCCCCTTCCAAGAAAAGTATAAAATGGAAACAATAAAGGTGTAGGGTTATCAGTAGTTCCTAACTGAAGTAGACTTCAGAATTTAAAAATACTTATACGGGAGGTGGGGGTGGGGTACTATATTCCTAAAAGCACCTGTACACACACACGTGTGCTCACACACACACACACCATCTGCCCCTCCAAACCCAAGTGCAAGGCACCCCTCATGCATGGCGATAGCAGGTTTACCAGCTCAAGTCCCAGCAAGCTGGGCATCGGCTAGGAGGCAGGAGTAGACCTGGGCTGTCAGGATGTGCCGAAGCCACTGCAGCTGCTGTCCTGCACATCCCTTAAGGCTGTGTCCACTGAGCAGGACTGCTCCACCAGGCGGAAGGCCTCCAGGAACTCGTTAATGTCGATGCGGCCATCCTTGTGGGCAGTGCAAGGGCCTGGGTGAAGATACGAAGGCCACTTTTAAGCTCCGGCCACATTAAAATACTAATAGTAACAAGGCCCGGGGATTTAGCTCATTGGCTCTGCACCTGCCTTGCAAGTGCAAGGTCTTGAGTTCCATCTTTGGTACCAAAAAAAAACCCCAAAACCAAACCAAAATCAAATAATTACTAACAATAGTAATAATTACTACCACAGCAGCCTCAGGATTAAATAAGAAAACACACGGGGAAATACTTTGGGAAGTATAGTCTATGTGTCTAATAATATCACATTAAAATATTATGATATTCACATGTTCCACGGTCTGCATTTTATAGCTAATCATAGACATAAAAATAGCTTTTGGTTGCTTTGATAGTAACCAAACCTCTTTATCTAGAAAAAATAAAATCATTTGCTAAATAATGCTTCTTTCAACTTGTTAAGCTAAGATTTTAATATTTGTTAAACAGTATACAAAAAATTTACTAGGATAAAATGCAATGCTTTTATACCATATATTTACTGCATAGAAGCCAATATTTAAAAAAAATAATTTAAAGGTTCTAGCACAGTTTAAGCATCAGTTTACTGCATACTGTGTCTGAACTTCTAAATTAAATCTCACAGAAAGGAACTTTGAACGTTCATACCTTATAGAACATGAATATCAAGTCATCCAACTGGCCATGTAAGTCTCCTAACAAAGGAAAAGAGCATCAGTTCTGTTGGTCCTTACCCCTCATCCTAATTTTTACTGTAAAGAGGAAAACATTGTACCTAAAAAACCTGACAAAGAATCTGCTGCTCTCTAATTTTCCTACATCAAAAACAGACGCTCATTATGTCCTCCTTGCTGCAGTGGCTGTGAGCAGAGAGCACCAGTACTCCTGCATGAGATTCATAAATAGCAAGTGACCTGCCTTTTTAAGCAGTGGTAGACAGAACAATGCAGGTCTGCAATGCAGGCAAGAGCGGGAAGGCTCTGCTCTGGTTACAGGGTCAGCATCAGGTGAGTTTTCAAGAGAAATTGTAAAATCTAGACTTTAATATGAAACCCTCCCATTGTGGGAACACTGGGGTTTAAAGTCTGAGGTTGTGGGGGATGAATGGGACGTGTGTAGCCTGCATGTGGCCCTGGACTGAGTATGGGCCTCGGCCCCTGTCGACAGACGCGGGCTGTCTCTGAAGATGAAGAACAAGGGACACAGCTGGGACCCGGACTCTCTGGGAGGGGACACTATGTGGACTGGGTTTGCTCCGTGCTGGTAGGCAAAGTGCTGTCCCTCAAGGAGAACCCAGTGTGTGATTAAGGTGTGACTTTAGAGTCAGGACAACGTCTGAGCTGCCTGAGCTCCCCTTGAACCCCCTTTTCTACACAGCATGAGGCACGTGGGTGACAGGCAGTTTGAAGGAAGGGAACTCGACCTGCTCGCCAACCCCAGTCCCTCCACACTGGTGCCCATCAGCTGTGGCCCTGGGCTCTTACCACATACTGTGAGCATCTCGCTGTAGCAGCTCCACACCCGGGTGATGTTTGGCAGCTGCGCCAGGTGCCTCCTGGTCTCATGCAGGAGATGCAGGACTTAGTGAGCGTGCAGCTGCTGCTGGGAGGGAGGAGGGGGACACAGGACACTGACAGCCCACCACCCTGCTCAGTGACCCCAAAGGGACCGGGGAATGGCTCCAGGACACCATGGGGACCTTTTCTTTCTCACCCCCTCTGTCCCTGTCTGTCCCCTCAGCAATCCTGAGCTAATCTCCCCCTTCCCCTTCTATTCTCCAAAGCCCTCCAGGCCTGGCTTTGGGAGCTGCACACGGCTCTCAGGTAAGCAGGAAGAAGTGCATGTGTGTGGATGAGGAAGAGTGACCCTGCCGCGCTGAGAAGCAGTCCAACTCCTGTCACTGTGATTCCCTCCATAGGAAAGAGGGACCTTTCCTCTTTCAGGGCCTGACCTGGAGCCCAAATCGGACCACTTCTCACAACCTCTGCCTCTGTACCATCAGTGTTTCAAACCCCTTACAGCCTCTGCCTGGATCATTACAGCAGAAGCCCTTCCCTGATTACTCTAGTCAAATTTTTTTTCACAGTACTGGGGGTTGAGTCCTCAGCTACATCCCCAGCCTTTTTAATTTTTTTAATTTTTTTTTTTTACTTTGAGACAGGTCCCTGCTATGTCACTAACTTGGAATCTTCCTGCCTCAGCCTCCTAGAGTACTGCGATCACAGGCATGCACCTTTGGGCCTGGCTAACACTCTATTCTTAACACAGTAATCAGAATGATTATTTTAAAGGTAAGTCAGGTAACAGCACCCCTGTGCTCTATGTCCAGGGTCTTGTCAAGTCATTCAGAAAAAAGTCTCTCCCTTCTCCTCTTCCTGATTGTCTGCTGTACAGTCACAGGGGCTTCTGGCTTTCTAGGCCCAAACTACCTCCTGCAGCAGCTCTTCCCACTCATTCCCTCTCCCGGAACAGCCTTTGCTCAAACACTGCCTGCCTGATCTGGGACGCAATTTCAGCTTCCACCTTTCCCAGCAGCCCCACCATGGTGCCTGTGGTGCACAGGGTCTGAGGTCCTGCTCCCAGCCCCACAAGCACCTAGGAGCTCCGGCCATGGAGGCACGGTTGGTGGGTGTTCCCTGGGGGTGTCCTGACTCCAGTGCCTGCAGGTGGCTTTGGCTGTGGGTTCCATCTTCACTCCCAACACCTGAAGTTTTCCCTTGAAGTATTTCGACTCAGCTCTCTGTTTTTGGTTTTATTTCCCTCCTAGCTTCTTTTCCTGCTTTGCCATTCTCTTTTCTGTTCACTGTTCCTCAACACTGTGGCCCAGGCTCAAAATGTGCCTTCCCAGCCCTCTCCCACCCGAGTTTAAATTCCTTCTCCCCAACATGTAGCCACTTCTCCTATGCACTGGTTTATTAATCGCTGTTTACTGTCTGCCTCCCTCTAGCATAACAGCCCCGGGCAGGGACCAGTGCTCGTCCTTCTCACAGTTGTGTCTTTGCACCCAGGCCAGCTGGGCACACAGGATGCTCTGTGTCTGCAGGATGAATGCACAGAGAGATGTCAGGGTTGGAGGACCTTGCTAAGACCCTGGCATGTGACCTGAGGTTCGGCCAAGGAAGGAAGGGTGCTGCCTCTCCAGTTAACACAGGATGGGGCTGTTCAGCCGGGAGCTTTCTGTGAAGGATGCTTGCATGAAAGGCCTGGGCCCCCAACCTCACCTGTTTCAGCCTGAAAGCTTCCACCAGGGCAGTGGCATGGCCAGGAAGCATCGGGAAGGACAGGCGTGGCCCATTGTGGTTGGTGGGCACCTCGATGGCTTCTTAGTCACCGCAGGTCTCCAGCTCTGAATCCTGGAGATGGCTTTGCTTGGTCAGTATGCAGCTCAGGATGTCCCCTGGCATGGGCAGAGGGGTGACAGGCTGTGGGCAGCCAGGCCATTCATGGGTGGGACAGAGGGGACTGTGGTGGGAGGGACAGGGTTGGCCGGCATTGGTTCACCCAGAACAGAGACAGAATGGGAAACAGGATGATGGG
The DNA here is from genome assembly GCF_012274545.1 of Fukomys damarensis. Lineage (NCBI taxonomy): Eukaryota > Metazoa > Chordata > Mammalia > Rodentia > Bathyergidae > Fukomys > Fukomys damarensis. Next base: position 38,668,096 of record NW_022900949.1, read on the forward strand.
CACGGGCAGGAGGAAAGGGCCAGGCTTTCATCAGTGTGTGTGGGCTAGAGAAGGTGAGGAATTCAAATGCCAGGGCTGTGAGCAGGGGAAAGGACAAAGCCAAGATGGGTAGCATGGGGCCAGGGCAGTGGATGCCAGGTCCCTGGGCACTGTGTCTCCAGCTGCCTGAACTTTCCCAGGCCGGAGACTTCATTCCTAGGCTGGGGAACCCACCGCCCTCCAGCAGCTGCTGACACATGGGACTCTGATCCCCCTGCCTGGGTGGTGGGCGATGCCATTCTGAGGTGGGATTCTCAGTTTCCGAGCACCTGTCTGCACTCAGTGGCAGGCTTGGTGCTCCTTTATTGCTACCTCTGCCCTTCTGCCCTCTCCCCACCTCCTCTCACCCTGTACTTGCTAAATCACCTCCTTGTACCACAGCACTGTCTCCAGAAGTGGCTTTAGGAGAACCCAGAATAGACCTCCATGCTGTGATCTATCTGTCAACTCTCCCTCATCCTCTGGCTCCCTCAGGTTCACGGCTCCATTCCTGTGCCCCCCGTGCTCCCTGGTGCCTGTGACCTTGAGCTGTGAGGTCCTGGCTGGTCACATTCACTCTTGTGGTGGCTGCTGGGGGTGAAGCGATCCATGAAGTAGCTGCAGGACTCCCGCAGCTGCAGAGGAAGGAGGCGACTTGGCTTTAGAGACCCGGTGGGAAGATAGAAGGGGTCCGGACCACTACCTGAGAGTGGGAGGGAGCTGGAGGCACCACCCTGCCGCACCTGGCCCTGGTCCTGCTGCCCAGCATACTCTGTGGACCGGAAGATGCTCCAGGTGCAGCGCCGCCTCATCTCCAGCCGGGCCACATAGCGCCGGTACCACCTCTGGATCAGAACTGCTGCCTTGAAGGCTGTGAGCACACAAGATGCCATTGTGAGTGGGGCACCTGGTGCCCATACCCATCTGCCTGTGCCCTCCTGCTGGCCACAGGGCTCGGTTCCCTGCCCACCTCACCCACCTCGATCCTGCTGGTTGCATAGGCACCGCTAGAGACAATGACATGGCACAAGTCCCCCCCGCCTGGCCTGGACCCCATGAATGCCCAACCCCCTGGATGACATGGAGCTCTAGATTCACTGTTTCCCTTCTAAAGCCAGTATGCTGTCTTCTCACTGAAATAACTCACTCCATATTCCAGCAGCACATCTGAGTCACCAGTGTTGCCACTCTAGTGCTCTGGGGCTGTTATTAGGTAAAAGAAAGGCCACCTGGAAATAAGCACCATGTGCTGGGTCTGATGACCGAGAGGCCTGAGTGCCAACCTCAGGGAGTGTGTGCCCCGGGACAGCTGGACACCAGGAGACCTTGCCTCTCTCCAGGAGGGGTGGGATGGGGTGAGAGCCCATCACAGCAGTCAGAACAGTGCACAATTGAAAGCCTAAGGATGATTTATTTCTAGAATTTTCCATTTAACATTTCTAGAGCTGGTGACCATAGGAAACAGAGAGCAAGAAATAAAACCATGGATTCAGGGACCACTATATAGAGAGGGGGAGATTCGGGCCTGAGGACTTGCGAAGGAAGTGTAGATGGGGAGACTGTGAGAACTCAGCACCCCTCATGGGGACAAGATAGGGTGGGTGGCACAGGCATCTGACATTGTGAAAACACATTGACTCCCAGGAAGGGGAAATCAGGCCAGTCACCTTGTGCCATCTGAGAAAGGGCCAGACAAGGCAAAGGCTGGGGCAACACAATAAACAAACTCAAGGGCACGTGTGACATGATGCCAGGGCAGAGAGTTTCCTAGGTCCTGATGGTTGGAGGTGTCCACATCGCAAGTATTCACACCTGCACCTCTGGGCTGTCCTCTTTGCTAGGACTGTGGCAGGTGGCCAGGGGCAAGTCTCAGTGTCCTGGTTTCCCACATGAAGCTTAGGACCTGTAGTCACAGAGAACAGGATAGTTGTCCACACAGCTAACTAGGTTCTTCTTAAACTCCAGGGCATGAATGCACTGCTGGCGATGAATGGACTATTTGTGGACAAAGCTAGATTAAAAAGGAAACTCTGCAGGTTAACTCAGGTCAACCTTGTGAACAGGAGACAGATTGACTTAATATATTTACTTTGCATTAGAGAGCTAATAGAGTGCTTGCTGACTTCCCTAACAGAAAAGAGGATGGCAAAGCAAAGAAAGAAGCTGGGAAGGAAACAAAACCAAAAAGAGAGAGCTGAGTCAAAATACTTCAAGGGGAAACTTCAGGTGTTGGGAGTGAAGATGGAACCCACAGCCAAAGCCACCTGCAGGCACTGGAGTCAGGACACCCCCAGGGAACACCCATCAACAGAGCCTCCATGGCCGGGACTCCCATGTCGCGGGGGGCTTGGAGCAGGACCTCAGACCCTATGCATCGCAGGGCACCATGGTGGGGCTGCTGGGAAAGGCCGAAGCTGGAAATTGTCTCCCACCTAAGGCTGAGCAGGGAGCAAGCTGCCCTGTAGCCCAGGCCCCCAAGGAAAAGGAGGCCTGCACCACCCACGGGCTAACTTGCTGCTGTTCACAAAGCCAGAAAACACTGAGCTGAAGCTCATTCAAAAGTGGGTCCAAGCACTGTAGACAGCTAAGCTACTTAGAAAGTACAAGGCAGTTAGGCAGGACCGGGGCCTCAGCACAAAAAACAACTGAGACAGATTTACTAGAAGGTCAGGATTCAAAAAGGAAAATCTACTACATCCACATACTTCTCCTAGGGATGAATAGCAGTGATTGATATTCCCACAACCCCACATGTCCAGGCGGCAGGGCTCCATTTCCAACAGCACTGAACATAGCAAGTCTCGTGGACCTGCCGAGTCTCGTTTTTTATTTATTTTTTTCTCCTCATTGAGTTTATTGGTACATTTTAGGTATACAGTATAGTTACATTCACTATTGGCATCTTGTACCTTTACATGACAGGTCTTGGTTCTCATTTTTCCCCCTTATCCCTGCCTTTCCTTTACCCCTCCTCCCTTCCCTATTTACAAAAGTTTTTTTTTATTTTTTCCTTTTCTCATATTTTTTTTTTCCCTTATTTCCTTTCCCCACCCTTCCCACTTCCCCAACACCTTTAGCTCTGGTGTGAAAAACTAAAAGTGTAAATAAGATCCAAATGGTATAATTGACAATGTGAAATAGGAAGAAAAGGGCCAAAACTCGGTTTAATGTTCTGCCGCACACACTGCTTTGCGTGAGGCTCACAAAATAGGAAGGGGTAGGCAGTTACTATCTGCCCCTTTAAGACAAGTCTCGGTTTAATGTTCTGCCGCACACACTGCTTTGCGTGAGGCTCACAAAATAGGAAGGGGTAGGCAGTTACTATCTGCCCCTTTAAGATGAGAATTAGAGTCAAGTGTGGTGGCACATACCTGTATCCCAGCACCTGGGAGGCTGAAGCAGGAGGATCACCATGGATCCAATGCCAGCCTGGGCTACATAATGAGTTCAAAAAGCAACCACAAAAAAGAAATGGAGGTGAGCCAAATTCGAGTACAGGGCTGCTGGGCAGACGAATGAGATGCAGTACATAGACCACTGGGTGCAGATGCGAGTGTGCTGGACACTCGAGCGGAGAGCACTGTCTTACTACCTGCCTCCATGCTTTCACAGTGGTTCCTGAACACAGTGCCCAGGGGCAAGAGAAGGGCGGGAGCCCAGGTTCTGCCTCACTCTGCCCTGCTAATGTCCCAGCTCAAGGTCTGTCCGGTCAGCCCTCGTGCCCATGGCTTCCTCTCCCACTGGCTTCCAAAAGGGCAGATGCCACTGCACATTTTACTTCTCTTAATTCTTGTGTCTTTGCCTCGACTTTCAGAACAGCTCTGCAAAGGGTGTGAAGGCCCCTGTCCACCCCACAGTGGTAGGAGCCCTAGTCCATGACTGCTTCTTCCATCCCATCCCTTGGAAAACTAACAAACAGCTCACCTTCCAAACACCTACAGATCTGGGTGCCACAGGGGATGGATGTTTACTCAGACTGCTCACTATGAGCCAGAGACCACTCTGAGCACCTCACGGTAACTGCTCTCTTAACCCTCACACAATGCATGGAGGAGACATTGCTATTTTATGTCCTGTGATTTCGAAGTAAGGAACCCAAGGCCCCAAGGTGTGACAGGCATCTTACAGCTGGCAGAAGGGAAAGGCAGGATTTGAACCCAGCCTGCCTGGCTTTGACCCTCAGCCCCTTCCAACCTTGTCCAGGGCTTGGCAGCTATCCTGTTTTTTCCCTTTTCTTTTTGCCATCACTCCTCATCCTGAGCTGTACTTTGGCTTTTACCCTCAGCTTGGGGTTGGTCCTGTGAATTCCTGGTGACATGCCTGTCACTAAATGTAAACGTCTTTTTCTGTCATTTGTTTGTGTCTCCTCTGTGTGGAGTCTGATCAGCCTCTGAAGCCCTCTCCTCTGTCTTCTGAGCCACCACATGCCCGTGTTTCCCTCCTGTCCCTGGTTGCCTGTTCTAAGCCTCTTCTGCCAGCTCAGCCCTCTCCATGCCATCTCAGTGCTGGGGTCCCTTGAGACTGTCCTGGAGAACTCCCAGCTGCCTCTGTGACCCCACAGCACCAGCCACCAGGCCCTGATGCCCTCAGAGAGCTCATGTCTCCCCAAAGCCAGATCTGAATGTGCAGCTGCCTACATGACTGTCCCTTGCTGTCCCCCGGGTACTACGGGCCTGGGGCAGGAATGCAGCATCTCCCTCTGGTGCGACCTTTTCTCCAGCATTGCCAGTCATCAGCTGCACAGCTGCTACTGTGGCCAGGGAACCTGGGAGTCATGCCGGACTCACCTCCCTCCCCTGAAGCTGCCTCAGTTGGATCCTGCTGACCCCACTGCCTGACTATTGTTGGGGTCCCTGCTGTTCACCTCGCTTCTGCCCTGACTCTGGGCCAGGCAACACCATCTCCTGCTTAGATGACTTCAGTAGCTTCTTACTGTCCTTGATTCTGCTCATCCCCTTCTGATTTTCTCTTTACACAAGTCAGGAGGGGAAATCTGATTACAGAACTCCCTGCTGTGAGTTCTTCTCTCATTCTTCATGCCTTACAAGATCCTAAGTGGCCTGGACTCCTCCAAACTCCGCAGCTTCATCTCATACCGACTCTGCCTTCCGCTCCGGACCGCTCAGCTCCCTGATTGGCCCGCAGCTCTCCGTGACTCCTGATCTCGGCACATGCCGTGTGGCTGCCTGGAAGCCTCCTCATTCCTTCTTTGCCCAACCGTACTTCACTGTGCAGCACAGCGTCATCCAGAGGATGACAGGAACTGCCTATAGGGTACAGTTCAGCTGAGTAGTCCAGGGTCTAAGGAGAAGCAGCAGGGTCGAAGAGGACAGAACTGGTTTCTGCGTCCACGGAGACAACAGTGGCCCGGGGTCCCCTCAGCTGGCTGTGGAGGTGGGAAGCACGCACCTTTCTCTGCGTTCTGAAATGCACAGTGAGGCTGAGTGGAGGTGCTGCTCCCCGCAGCTTCAATGCAAAGTTTCTGCAGGACGCAGAGAGCAGGTCCAGGGGGTTGGGGTGGGGTGTGGCGTGCTCTATCCTAGGGATGCTGACACTGACTGAGAGAAGTTGAGGCAGAGCGTTAGTTCAGGCGGACCAAGTAGCCTAAGAATCTCGTGGCCCCACACTTTGCTAGCCCAGCACACAGCTTTTCTCCTGAGAACAGCCTGCGAATGCCACCAGCACCGGTCCTGTTCCCGCCTTTCCATGGCTTCCTGTTGTCACCCAGAAAAAAACGCTGAAGCAGCTCCCCTCGCATTTTCAAAGCAATTCATCATCACCCTTTGACTTCTTACATCCCTCTAGCTGCTTGCCTGCCTCCCCTCTCTCTCATCCAGACTCCCCTCAGAGCAGGCTCCACAATTTCTCCTTGGATGTCCTAAACCCATCTTTTCATCCTCACTGCTGACCAAAACCACCCAAGCTGATATTCCTGGTACCTTCATCGTTCAGTCCCATCGTTGCTAGAAAAGCAAGCCTTCTGACTCTGTAGCAGGTTCTGTGCCTCGGGCTTCCACACGCCAGAATCTCCTGTGTCTCCCAACCTCTCTATTCTCTCTCCTTCTTGGGCTCACCCTAAGCACGACTCTAGCTGTTCAGGAAAAACATTGTAATTCAAAGTGAATCACAATTCTGTATTTTTTCCTTCCCTCATTTCTAACTCTTCCTCCCTCCTTCTCTATTTTTGAAGGTTATGGTATTGGGGATTGTCCAAGTGTTACCTTTTCCTTTGCAAGCCAGTTTTAAAGGTTTCACTCGCTTATGTCTGTTCGCTTATATTAAACAAATAATGAAGGAAAAAAAAAGACTATGATCTCTTTTTAGTGTGTGCAAAATCATTCCCAGTGGCATGAAAGATCATGAAACTGGAATGTGAGTGTGAGTACAGTGGGAAGGCATCCTAGGCAGACAGCCACATCCCTGGGGACCAGCAGGGTTCGGAGCTGGCAGGGCCTTGACCAGTAACTGACACACAGCTGACTGCTGTCCCTAGGTCACCGGCCTGCTGACCCATAGTGCGTTTGAAGCAATGGCACGAAGAACAAGGCAAGTCCACATGTGGCCCTGTGCCTATGTCTAAGATACACTGTTGTGTGACAGAAAGAGAGCTTCAGGGTAGTGTGTGACTAGTGAGCTTTGCCTATACAAAATATCAGCAGGAAGTGTACAAAAAACAGAGTATGCACAAAAGTGTCCAACATGATCACCTCAGGAGATGGCACAGAGTGACAGATTTCCATGCTTAACTTATGTAGTTCTTTCAAATTTTTAATCACTAAAATTTAATAAATGAGGTGTCAGTGGTACAGCATGCACAAAGCTCTGGGTTCCATCTGCAGTATCACCAAAAAGAAATTGTACATATTTTCCCCCCAATTTTTGCATATAAAAATTTAAAAGTAGATCTAACTTAATATGTCTTACACAGAGTTGCTTAGGAGAAGGGGAAGTCATCTGCAGGTGACTAGAATGTTCTTAGAATATTCTAGAAGTAACTAGAAGATGAATAAAAAGGGAAAGGGAGGTAATTCTTGAGGGAAAGATTGAGTGAGTAGAAACTTCCCCAGATCAGAGACCAAGATGAGCACGCGGTTGCTGATGCTGCTTCTGCTGCTTCCCTGCTGGCTGTTCTGTTGGGTCACTCACTGCCAGAGGCACACCACGTGGGTCAGGCTCCTGTCCCTCTAGAAACCACACCTGGCATTAGTACTTTCAGAGGTGGACCAGTGTTCATCTGCCCATGTGTGAGGCAGGGCCTGAAGGCCTGGACACACTCAGTAGACTTCTCTGGTGAGTCTACGAGGGGTCAGGACTTCCTTTGACCTCGCGTCCTACACCACACTGCACTTACCCCCTTTGGAAAATGAGTTTGTTCCCCATGCTCTCCCTGGTTCTGTCCTGCAGGCTGGAAAGGAGGCTCTTACCGTGGTGGTGTTGTCACCGTGAGGCCCAGGAGGTAGGAGACTTTCAACACACAGGTGTGGCCTCCACCCGCCCGCAGAGTGGCTGAGGGGTCTGCCCAGGCTGATGTTCCCCAAGTCTGCAGGTCCGGAGCGCAGGTGCGGGCTTTGTCTGCTATCTTCCCCTGGAAAGGGAAGGACTACAGCCACAGCCTTAGGCACTGGAGTGACCACAGGCAGAAGCCAGAGTGGGAACAGACCCAGGGGCAGGAGGGTGTCTCTGTACACCCCCCTTTGCTCCTCCTTGCCCCTCACTCCATACTGCCCAGCCTAAGCTGCCTTACTCTCCGGATTAGGAGGCTGCATTTCCCAGCCCGTCTGAGGACCTGAGCGCCTTAACCCAGAAACAGGAGCCCTGACAGAGGGGATGGACAGATGGCCTGGCTCCAGAGAAGGCCCAGCCTCCACCCTGACCTGAGGTTCTCTTCCTCCTCGGCTTCATTTCTGTTTGCAAAGCTTCATTTAAAGATCTGCCCTTTCTGTGGGCATTTCCCCTTAGGATATAGTGGAAACTGTTGATGGTTTGTATTCCCAAACAACTTTTCTTCCTTCTTTTTTTCTCCCTCTTCTTTCTTTCTTTCTTTTTTTTTCTTTCCCCCAGGGCTGGGCATCTAACCCAAGTGTTGACAGACAACTTACTTTTCAATTAATCTAAGATAAGCTGTGTGCACGCTCCTAGGAACTAAATATTCCATAGGAATTTCCAAAGAAATTTATGTTTTGTTTACATAACCGACATCTACATTAAGCTTATTAATTATATTATGCAAATCCTCTTTATCCATATTTATTCTTCCTGCTCTGCCCATCTTTGAAAGAAGTGTTCTGAAGATTTCTACAATGAGTGCACATGTAGCAATTTATTCCAGGTTTTTGTTTGTTTTGTTTTGCTGAGACAGGGTCTCAACGTTCTTGGGACCAGAAGTTTTCCAGACTCTGGAGTTTTTTCATCTTTGGGAATACTTTTGCAAACATTACCAATTGAACTCACTATTTGGCCCAAACCAGCTTCAAATTTACAGTCCTCCTACCTCAGCCGCCTGCATTCTGGAATGACAAGTGTGTGTGCTCACCACTCCTAGCTACTTTTTTTTAAAAAAAAAAACAATGAGCATATATCACAACTGGACCTGTTCTTTCTTATATGACCTTAAGTGACAATAGGTGAAAATAGATTCTTCATCCTGTATAAAACAAGTTCAGCCAATGTTATAGCTTCTTAAAATGTGTTTTCTACCAGGTAGAATTTTTCCTGAAATGTTTCCCTTCACCGCATTTGTTGGATTTCAGAGATTTTGTTTTTGTTATCACAATGAACAGTCCTGGGAAGCTGGGTGTCACAACACAGCCCACATGGGAGGCACCTCCAGGCTGAGGCCTTCCTGCTTCCTGTCTTGGGGCTTTGATGACAGTTGTCCCATGGGGGCAGCAGTCTAGATCACTAGCACTGCAGGACCCCCCCCCAACCCCTTAGCTGTCATTGGAAGGCACAGTGCAAATCCCCGCCTTACTGTTTCCCTTTTCTCAGTCAGACGCTGCCCCACACACATCTGGCCTGGCCTAGACCACCCTTGTGTCACATGACAGCTGGCCTGGTGGCCCACCTGCTCTGTGAGGCCAGGACAGGATGGACTCACTGTCACAGAACTCGAGTCAAGAGCCAAATGAGTCTCTGGGGAGCCATTGGCTAGTGGGGATTTCAGCTAGAAGGGACAATAAAAGCCCTGGACTGGTTGGTTTATTTATTTATAAGTTTGTTTGTTTCAGGGAAATAGTTCCCTCTCCAAAAGTCTTCCACAGAAGCCCCTGAACCTGGCCCCTTCTTTCATATCACTTGTGGGTGAGGAGAGACCTCAAAGGCCCACTGTGAGTTACCACTAGGGCCAGTGGAACCCCCAGGGCTCCTAACCCTGTGGCCAGGGCCCGCCTGATCCAACACCACGAGCCCCCAAAAGGCCTTGCTGCTGCCTCCACACCATCTGCTCCTCAGGGCAGTCCAGGCACCGGCACAGAGACCAGGCACTTTTCTGGAAAGGGACAGCACCTGGAGGTTTCTCTAGTCCCTGAGGTAGGAGAGGACCCAAGAAAACCTAGTAAACCAGAAAGTGGACAGAAGTCTACCTTGGGTTGTCAGATGTGGTGCACACCTGTAATACCAGCACTTGGGAGGCTGAGGCAGGAGGATTGCTGAGAGTTTGCAGCCAGCTTAGACTACATAGTGAGTTCAAGGCCAGACTGGACTTCGTAGCAAGACCCTGTCTCAAAAAAAAAAAAGAAGACGTCCACCTTGGCTCACTTGTCTTAGGCACTGGCTTCCAGCAGTCATGATTTATCTCAACTTGGAAGTACCTGCAACAGAGTACATCACCTTGTCTTATCCAAGGTCATTTAGGACACAAACATTGAACAAATATATTGTAGTTTCACCAAATAAAAGAAGACATGGCACAAAAGGACCAAAGCCTTCAGTTCTGCTCATGCTCTGTTTGCCCTATGTTGGCAAAGTCTAAACAGAAAGGAAAGGCGCTGGCGACATCATCCAAGGGAAAAAGACAGCTGTGTGGGTCAGCCACACTGTAGTGTGTGAACAGTCACTTATATTTTAGTCACTATTTACCAGGCACCTGCCACCATGCTTCGAATGCATGACTTCATTAAACCCTAGTAACTATTGCAACAAAGCAATTATTGCCGTGTTCAAGAGCTGCAGTCTGCAAACCCGGCAAGGCGACGCCAGGTTCCAAAAGAAAGTGACAGAAACATGATTCAAACCCAGATGTCAGACTCCACAGCTGGGTATTTCGGCTACTGCCAGCTCCAACGCTCTGAGAAGAGCCTCACACAGAAAGCAGGAGGAGGGCTGATCCCGAAAAACAGGTGGAGGACTGGTCAGACACCAAGAGACATCCCCAAGGGAAGCTGATGAGCTGCCTTGAGCCATGCTTTGTGACAATACCAGATCCTACTTCCTACAAGATCCGTGTGGATACCTCTCCAGGTTTCCTCTTCAGGGAGTTTCAAGCTTTTCTATCTTACAGTGATAACACTCTAAGTTAGCAGGGCATCTACCTAAATGGCTGCTGATGTGCTCTAGAATGCATTTTTCTTTCATGAGAAAATGAAATAAAATTTCATAACCAAATAAGAAGAGAATAACAATAGTTTTCATACTGTGTATTGTTATCTTCCAAGTACTTAGTACAAAAACACAGACCAGAAAGATTCTTGCAAAAAAGAAACAAACAAATAATCACACCAAAGTTCTATACTCTAATTTGTTTCACATATACTACTGGTTTATCTTAGCTCACGCAAATTCTTTTAAATGTCCCCAAATTCATTTGCAAATACTTACATATATATTTAATATATCATAAAAATTCAAAGAATATATAAGATGCAAGGTGATTTAAAAGTCTCTACTCTTCCAGAAATAAACCATTGTTAACACCTTTAACATATTTCCAGGATTATTTAAAGGTACCCATAAGCATATCAGTATCTAAATCTGTGTGTGTGTGTGTGTGTGTGTGTGTGTGTGTGTAAATAAAGCATAGGATCATCGCAATGAGCTAAATCCCCATTATCAATTTTAATTTTTGAAATTGGACATACAAGCTCAATAAGCTACCCAGGCTGGGCTCAAACTTGAAGCCCTCCTGCTTCAGTCTCCCAGAGTGCTGGGATGCCAGCACACATGACCATGTTTGGCTATCAGCATACACTGTGTTGATCGCAGGTGAAGTTACACGATTTGTTCCTTGCTTTTTTCACCTAATGGTACATGTAGCTACTTTTTTTTTTCCATATTCAGACACACAGATCTCCTTCACTCTTTTAAATGGCTAGTTTAGAGCATTCCATCATCTGGATACCACACAGTGCAATTTGCCAGCCCTGAATGCTTGGACACTTAGGAGACCACGCTTGTAAAATTATCAGCAATGAAATAAACCTCCTCATGCTTTCATCTCTGTCTCCTACGATTTTATCAGCAAGGGAAACTCCTGGAAGTAGACTCACTGGACCAAGCATCTGTGCATCTTGGATGCTGTCAGTTTGCACACATCTGTGTCCTTGTCAGAGGCCCCACCTCTGCCCCCAGCCTAAGGACTGTACTTTTCTTCCCGGGAGAGAAGGTGGCCCACAGGTGGCTCTGGTCCTCGAGGGGTGACAGACTGGCTCTTGGTCCTTGTCTGAGGAATTCCAACCACATTTTGTTCTGCTCTCCCGCTGTTCTCTGAAGAAAACCAATTCTCCAGCATCTGTTACAATGGGTGTTCGCAAAGACTTCCCAGCTAGTGGCCCTCCTGTGTCTTCAAAGGGCAGGATTTTCCTGAGTGATTTCAGCTACATAAGGATGTGCTGAGAAGAGACAGGAAGAAAACAAAGCAGAGGTCACAGTGGCATCTCCCTGAGTGGGATCAGCAATGGTCACGTGTTCTTTTACCTTCCTGTGATCATAGTTTTTAAAAAACTTAGGAGAAGAATGCTTTTATTAATTACGACACAAAATTCTATTAGAACTGAGCCAAGATGACTGATGCTGTCACGAAATTTACATTTCTCACATTCATTTCAGAGGAAAATATTATATACCATTGTATATTTTATATTATTATATATTATATATATATAACATATTATGCTCTTTTTGGTGTGTGCTGATTTCAGCAAAATTTTACAAAATAGTCAATAGCAATTCACACTGTGCTCAGATGTAGTCAGAAAGGCAGCTATAAACCCATGAGGACAGCAAGTGGCAGGACTAGACAGGCCCTGTTCACATGAAGCACCAACGTCACCTGCAGCTCTGGAGCCAGTGCACTTGTTCACCGAGAAGGCCGCGCTCGCTGTGGGACCGCATGACGTGCTAATCTCCTCTTAAGTAATAAAAACTTGATCGATCCAGGCTCTGGCTGGTTTTTCATTCCCAATTTTGCTCTTTGGGAACAGAAACAGGTAACCTCGTATACACGCAAGAAGGCAAATACGAAGTACAACGCTCACAATCGTGTCACACAGGGACAATGAGTGATCACTGGGAATCTCTCTGATGTTATTTCTGGCTTTCTTTCATTTTTAAAAAGATGTTTGAGTAACATCTCAAAACCGGCTTTCCGTTTGGGTATACGACCTGGTAAACCTACCACATTTGATCTGTATTTTAGCAATTTGCTCTATCGACTACATTTTGCTTGCAATAAGGGACAGTGATGGTTTCAAACAATGTCTGCATAGAAAGCATCTTTCAATACGTTCACCTTCAGTGAACTGGAGGCTTAACATATGTAGCCATGGAAGGTAATTGGAGCACACACACCAATACCTTTACGGTTGGAATAGAGCTAGACTGTGAGGGGTTCTTAGAAACTCTTGTCTACCGGGACGAAGGCAGGTGGAGCTCACGAAGGAGGCGATGAGCTGGTAGTAGGTCTCCTCACCACCTCTTGCCATGTGCACGTCCCCTTGCTTGGCAGCACCGGCCTCTAAAGTAACGTCCCTGAGGAACGAGGTGCTGTGCTCGAGCACCCAATGCTGTGTGCAGTCTTTGATAATTCTCACCCTCTACTCCGTGTCTGATCTTGTCATCACAGTGACCATCGAAGCCCCAGGGCTACGTCGCTCTGTGGAATGCCCAAATAACAGTTTCTGTGCCTCTGTGCTCCCTGAAGAACAGACATACATCGTCACTCCGCCGCTTTCCACTTCCTGAGAGAACGACGTCTGCAGAGAGCGCCCCCTTCACACGTCCTGCAGTGAACTGACCTCCACGTGTGGCCCTGTGGCTGTGTGAGTGCCTCGGTCTTGTGGTCCAGAGACCTCTGCCGGTGCACACTGTCGGCCACACCCGGATCGTCTGCTGTAGGGCACAGGGTGAGAGTGGTCCCACCCAGGTGGGCATCTTCGTCAGCCTGCGTCCTCGGAAAGCTGACGGTGTTCCTCCTCTCCCCGTGTGTCTGCAGTGCTCTTCACGTTTCCTTTGATGTAAGGAAATCAAATGTCCTGCACACAAAAGCAATGTGGCTGTGGCCCCTTTGATCTCCAAAGGATCGTGGTGACCTCGGCAGGCACAGAAGCACGGCCATCAGCCCAAGGATGCGCCTGGATCTGCCCTCCCAGATCCCTGCTGCAGTCCCGGGCTCATCCTAGTTCACAAAGAGCTGAGGTGCCATTTGCAGCCTAAAGTGAGTGGTCGGTAGGACAGCCACAGAGACACACACGCCTGTTCTGCCCTGGATCATCCCAATCGCTTCATTGCTCAAAGAAGCCCCACGCTCACGAGTAGTCCTTGTTCTTTCTCTCTTCTGTTAGCCCTGCAAGTATTAATCTGGCTTCTGCTCTGAGGCTCTGCTGCTTCTGAACATTTCAGTAACATTGCAGTGTATGCTGTGACTGCAGAGGCTGCCTCCTTCTACTCCTTGTGTTTAGGTGCATCCACATTTTGTCATCTCTGATGGCTCCACCATTTTCGGTGCTGTATAGTACTCTAGTGTGGATGATCACGTTTGCTTATCCACTCTTCAGCAGAGCAGGTGGGCACTTGGTTGTTCCCAATTTCACTTAGTGTGCAAACTGAGGCTGTGAACAACCCTGTGCAAGGTTTCATGGCGTCATATGCTTCCAATTCTCATGGATGTGCACGACTTGAAATGGCTGGACTGTGTCTCTTTGCTTCTCTCAAAGCAGCATGTTGGCAATAAAATGCACTGGTTAGAGCATAAAAATGAGCAGAGTCCAGAAATTCTATGAGCCTTTATTTATGTATGTATTTTACTTTGGAAGGAATGCAGGTTAGCACCCAGTCGAGTTTCTTGACTTCGTCATGTCGAGTAAACTACAAGAAAAGCAGCCCATTTCAGGGCCCAGCAGTGAGCACCAGACCTAGGAACCACCCGAACCCATGAAAACCCCACCCCAGAGAGGAACACGGCTGAGTCCTGAGGAGCTGGCCCAGCTCGTGGTGATTCCAGGGTCAGGAAACGCTGCACAGAATGGATGCCGGCAGCCTTCCTGGTGCACAGATGACCTTGCGCCTGTCTCCGGGAAGCGAGAGTCCTGGCTGCTCCCGGTCCCCACCCGTCACTCAGGAGTTCCCATCCCACCTGGTGCCTCCTGCCTCCCCACTGCTAAGGGCAGTGCCCTGTGTGGCCTCTCTTCCACACAGCTGTGGAGGCCTGGTTGCCCGTTAATGGGCTCCCAGTCCCTGATTCCTGTTATGTCTTCTACATCAGCCAGGCACCACCAGAAGCCAAGCCAAGTACACACGCAAAGACTTTGCAATGTAGGAAAGAGGAAATCTTCAAAGAGAGAAAAGCAAAAGATGCGTATCTCTGCTTATTTTTATTTCTGGTTTTCTGAGACAGGGTCTCACTATATAGTCCAGGCTGGCCTTGAACTCCCTATGTGGGCCAGGCTGGCTTCAAACACTTAGTGATCTTCCTGCCTCAGCCTTCCCAGTACAGGCAGCCACCAGCAGGTGTGGCATGAACTGCATCTTAGTTTAAGAAATGGCATCAGACACATGAAGGAGAGATGGAAATAAAGACAGAAGCAAAGAGCGAGAGGGGAAGGAAGGAAGGGTAAGATACACGTGCTATGGTCAGGCAGGTAGAGTTCATCGCTCATGGTAGATTCTGGCTGCTGACTAATCGGATGTTCACCGAGAAATTCTTTCATATTGGGTAGACTGCTAGGACCAGAGGCCCTGGCTGCTTTGTGCCTCTAGGGAATGTGTTTCCTCCCTTTCTGGGGAAAGGGACCATGAAGCAGACTTGGCTGGGTGCTGACTGGGCCCAACTCTTGGTGTCCAGGATGATGCCATGCAAGGCCAAAGACAGACTTTGGGAACAGTGCTGCAGGGACTGCATTGAGTCTGACTCCTGACCTTAGGAGAGAAAACCCTTGAAAAGGAAGGTGGGTGGCTTTTCTGTGAGGATGTAAGTGTTCATGGCATCAAACCTAGTGACTGGCGGCGGGGGATGTCCTTATCCTGTGACACAGAATTAGCTGGGCCTGGACCTGGAAAGTGAAGGCCTTGAGATTTCTGTGTAGGAAGCTGTTACATTTGTGTCTCCAAGGCCTCCTGCGGTTGTAGGTGGGGCTTTTTCAGAGCTTGGTGGATCTATTCTTGGTTTAAAGCTCAAGGATTAAGGGTGTGAGCGCCCCCACCCTAAGGAGTCTGAATGAGATGAAAGGGGCAGGAGGGCACTGTAAAGGAAGGCCCTTGTTGCTTTTTCTGTCTTCTGCACGCAGGAAACTGTCTCTCCTCCTCTGCGATGTCCCTCTGCCTGCGTACTCTGCCTTGGAGCCAGCCAGCCATAGACTGAAACCTCTACAAACTCTGAGCTAAATCAACCTTTTCCCCTTTAACTCTGGGTGCCCGAAGTTTTGTCCCAGCAACAAAAGTGAAATTAACCAAGACAGGAGCAGAGTGCCCGGCAGCAGGTGGCAGAGCACACGCGGACCCCAGCCTGTGTGGGATCTGCTGTCCCCACCAAGGAAAAGCCCCGCAAGTGAGGCAGCAGGTGGCAGAGCACACGCGGACCCCAGCCTGTGTGGGATCTGCTGTCCCCACCAAGGAAAAGCCCCGCAAGTGCTGGGCTCCCGTAAGTTTGAGTGGGTTTATTCATCTTTTATATGGAAATTCTGAAGGTATATCTCTTGTGTCATAGTAATAAACTGTAAAATAATGTCTTCTCGAGACTTGATACATTAAGGTACTTTTCTCACTGTCGCAATTCTCATTTTTCACTAGGAAAGCCCTAGAATCTCCTAAGGAATCATTCATGTCTCACCAGCACCCACAACAATGCATGAAACCCCAACAGGAACCAGGGGCTCATCCCACAAGAATGAGGTGGAGACCTGCCTGGGGACCTGCCCGGTCCTGTGTCAACCAGGCCAGTGCAACTCGTTTCCTAGACTGGCTGTGGTCCCTCATCACCAGTGTCCACCATATAAACATCTTCCTGTGCCCCGGGGCCTCTGGGAACTAAGCTTCGGGGGATTCTTACGGAGGTTACACAGCTCCTTCCTTCTCCTCCTGCAAGGTAAGGGTCGTTTATCGTTAACAATGCGTCTTATAAAGGATACGAACAATTAGAAGGCCTGTGAATGAAAGGATTTGCTTCAATAGGTTGGCAGTCACATTTTAATTAACTTCTGTAGTTGCAGTATGTGTCTTCGTTTGGTTCCTTAAATATCATCTTCTACCCTCATACATGTTGCCTTGGTAAACATATCAACGTACCGTGTTACATGGACGCTTGTCCTAGGTTACGTTAGGGCTTTCAGTAGTTAATGACTGAAAACGTGTTGTAGGAAAGGAACAGTCAGCAGGATTCTAGAGATGATATGAACTTCTTGCAGGTATTCTGCCCATGTGCCATCCCCTTGGCACCCCGTATTCTGAGCAGTACAGGTAAGGAGAAGGAGCAGAGCACAGGCAGGGGTGAGGGGGACGCTGAGGGAAGGGAGCCTTCTGGGAGGCCCTGTGGGGCCAGAGACTGGGCTGGCATTATGCTCCTGGCGCCCCCTGGAGGTTTCCTTTCTCATTTCCAAATGATTTAACACGCTTTTCTTCATGGTTCAGGGAGCCTCACACGTGCAAGGACAGTGCTCTGCCACTGAGCAACAGTTCCAGCCCTTTTTATTTAATTTTATGATTTATTTCATTTCGTTATCTTATTTTATCTTGACACGGGATGGCGCTAGGGTGCCCGGGCTGGTCTTGACCTTGGGATCCTCCTTCCTGAGCCTCTGAGTAGCTGGGATCGCAGGTGTGTCTTCCTGCCCGGAAAATTAACTTTTTCAATGAGCATTTACTACAAGTGACATCTCTTACTCATAAAGTGCATCGCTAGATATACTCTTCTTGAAATTATAGTATTCTGTCTCTGGAGAAATATAGCCATTATATTTATATTCCAACGGCCCTGTTTATCCTCTCTGATCACAGATGAGAAAGAAAAAGGCATTTTGTGTGTGTGTTTGTGCGATTTAAAAAGTATGATTTGGCTGGTTGTGGTGGCGCATGCCTGCCATCCCAGCACTGGGAGGCTGAAGCAGGAGGGAGAAGAGTTCAACGCCAGCCTGAGCTCCATAGAGAGAACTTGTCTCACAAAATGACAACAATGAAACAATTAGAAAAATATAAATGTATAATAATCGTGTAACACTTTGAAGGTTTTCTGTGGAATGAAACATGAAATAAAGTGGTCTACAGTACAGTAGAGAACAGAAAGCCTGTCCCAGGGAGGATTTCCTGCACATCTGGATGCGTGCTCGCTCCTCGTAGGCGGTACCCACGTGGCAGCTGCCTGTCAGGAGAATGTAAGAATCTATTGATTTCATAAATGGTGAGAGTCACACTGCAAATCAAGACAAGTGACTGGCAGAGTTCAGTCACACTCACTGGGACAGTGTCCCTCACAGCCATTCAGAGCTGTGTGCCGGGGGAGAGGGCCGGAGACCCCGCCTCGGGCCGTGTTCTCCTGAGGTCTGGATCAGAGTCTGTGCTCCAGGTGCTCTATATCCCCAGACCCTCCAGTCTATGCCCTTTGCCTCCCAGCAGCCCAGCTTCCACCCAGCCCCTCAGGACCCCGAACCAGGGTCCCATTGGAGAAACAGGAAAGGGCCCCTCCTCGTCCAGGAAGAAACGATCCTCTTGCTTTACCTCTAGACAGAGAGTTGAAGGATGAAAGCGCTATTTCTGGTCGCCATCCTCGCACTCACAGCCGGCTGCGCACCAGTAAGTGACCTCACGATGCCATCTCTGCACATCAGTCTTGGTCCCGCCGTCCTGTGCGTTAGCGATGCTCAGTCCTGCTGTGGGAGGCATCGTGG
>NW_022900949.1:38686921-38695272 GCF_012274545.1 Fukomys damarensis
GAGTGGGAGCACCCGAAGAAGAGGCCCTGGAGGGCGTCCCAGGCTCGGTTCCCCAGTGCCACATTTTAATTAACTTCTGTAGTCGCAGTATGTGTCTTTGTTTGGTTCCTTAAATATCATCTTCTACCCTCGTACATGTTGCCTTGGTAAACATATCAACGTACCGTGTTACATGGACGCTTGTCCTAGGTTGCGTTAGGGCTTTCAGTAGTTAATGACTGAAAACGTGTTGTAGGCAAAGAACAGTCAGCAGGATTCTAGAGATACGAACTTCTTGCAGGTATTCCGCCCATGTGCCATCCCCTTGGCACCCCGTATTCTGAGCAGTACAGGTAAGGAGAAGGAGCAGAGCACAGGCAGGGGTGAGGGGGACGCTGAGGGAAGGGAGCCTTCTGGGAGGCCCTGTGGGGCCAGAGACTGGGCTGGCATTATGCTCCTGGCGCCCCCTGGAGGTTTCCTTTCTCATTTCCAAATGATTTAACACGCTTTTCTTCATGGTTCAGGGAGCCTCACACGTGCAAGGACAGTGCTCTGCCACTGAGCAACAGTTCCAGCCCTTTTTATTTAATTTTATGATTTATTTCATTTCGTTATCTTATTTTATCTTGACACGGGATGGCGCTAGGGTGCCCGGGCTGGTCTTGACCTTGGGATCCTCCTTCCTGAGCCTCTGAGTAGCTGGGATCGCAGGTGTGTCTTCCTGCCCGGAAAATTAACTTTTTCAATGAGCATTTACTACAAGTGACATCTCTTACTCATAAAGTGCATCGCTAGATATACTCTTCTTGAAATTATAGTATTCTGTCTCTGGAGAAATATAGCCATTATATTTATATTCCAACGGCCCTATCCTCTCTGATCACAGATGAGAAAGAAAAAGGCATTTTGTGTGTGTGTTTGTGCTATTTAAAAAGTATGAATTGGCTGGTTGTGGTGGCGCATGCCTGTCATCCCAGCACTGGGAGGCTGAAGCAGGAGGGAGAAGAGTTCAATGCCAGCCTGCACTAGATGGTGAGCTCAAGGCCAGCCTGAGCTCCATAGAGAGAACTTGTCTCACAAAATGACAACAATGAAACAATTAGAAAAATATAAACGTATAATAATCGTGTAACACTTTGAAGGTTTTCTGTGGAATGAAACATGAAATAAAGTGGTCTACAATACAGTAGAGAACAGAAAGCCTGTCCCAGGGAGGATTTCCTGCACATCTGGATGTGTGCTTGCTCCTCGTAGGCGGTACCCACGTGGCAGCTGCCTGTCAGGAGAATGTAAGAATCTATTGATTTCATAAATGGTGAGAGTCACACTGCAAATCAAGACAAGTGACTGGCAGAGTTCAGTCACACTCACTGGGACAGTGTCCCTCACAGCCATTCAGAGCTGTGTGCCGGGGGAGAGGGCCGGAGACCCCGCCTCGGGCCGTGTTCTCCTGAGGTCTGGATCAGAGTCTGTGCTCCAGGTGCTCGATGTCCCCAGACCCTCCAGTCTATGCCCTTTGCCTCCCAGCAGCCGAGCTTCCACCCAGCCCCTCAGGACCCTGAACCAGGGTCCCATTGGAGAAACAGGAAAGGGCCCCTCCTCGTCCAGGGAGAAACGATCCTCTTGCTTTACCTCTAGACAGAGAGTTGAAGGATGAAAGCGCTATTTCTGGTCGCCATCCTCGCACTCACAGCCGGCTGCGCACCATTAAGTGACCTCGCGATGCCATCTCTGCACATCAGTCTTGGTCCCGCCGTCCTGTGCTTAGCGATGCTCAGTCCTGCTGTGGGAGGCATCGTGGGAAGCCAAAGATCTGCGTGCTTTTGCAGAGTTCTTCAGGCTACCAGGCCTGCTCTGGGGACTGATTTGAGAAGGCCTCATGGAACAAGGAGCTCTATGTGGAGGGGGACGGGAAGCTGTCCTGCGTGAGAGAAGGCCGGGTTCCTGGTCTGGGCTGGCCCTGAATCCCTTGTTGTGCCCAAGTCGCGAAGTCCCCAAAGACCACCAAGGAGTCATGTCCGATGCAATCGCAAGAGGAGTTTATTGCAAGCTCGAGCTTGGACTCTCAGGTGTCACCGTCACAGCGGCTTCAGACTGAGAGCCCAGATCCAACTTTGAACCAAATTTATATAGGATTTTTCTGTTACTATTCTTAGTTTTCCCTTATCATCAAGGGGCATCGGGAGGGCACATTGGAACATGACCTAATGCTTACATTTGCAAAATTATTATGGGGTGCTGGGAGGGTACGTATTGGAAAGTTACCTAAAGTCTTTAATCAATTAATTCCTCTTTTTTAGTAGACAATTATTTCCTATATCAGCTATAACTAATTCCTATATTGATTAGATCACCCAAAAAGAAGCTTTTATATCAACTATACTTCATTCCTATATTCATTAAATTACATAAAAAGAAGCTCATCTTAAAAAGAGGAACAGAAGCAGGGTGGAGATCCCCTAAAAGAGGAACTGCAATTGTCAAAGCACAGAGAAACTGCCACATAGAATGGAATTTTTCAGAAAGAAACTTTTGCATTTACTCTATTCTGAGTAAGGGGCATGGAGCCCACTGTGACCTGGAAACCTGGTCCTCACACCCTCAGAAACTAAGTCTTGATGCCCGGGTCCATGACTCAAAATCTAACTTCACTGGTCCAGAGTTTGATCCAGGCCAGGCAGGCTCTGAGCTCCCTAGCGATTGTCCCAAGTGCGTGGAGTTTGGGAGCCACTGGGGGAGGGAGGGCGCTCTGAGATGGCACAGCTGTGGGCAGCTGCTGACAGTGTGGACAAGGACGGCCCCGGGCAGTGGGCAAAGCAAGACCTGGCAAGAGTAGGTACTGTGATCGAGGGCAGCCTGTGTGTCTCTGAGGGGATCCTGGGAGATTCTTCATTCTGGCTGGAAAACAGATCAGTGAGAGGCTGCCGGTCACCAGCCTGTAAATACAATTTTCTTGAATAGCTATAAGAGCTCAGCATTGTGGTGGATGCCAGGATGGCATATGTAGCACAGCACACATCTGACTCAAGGGATTCTGAGGCCAATGCCTGGGTCGTTACCATGATGCTCATTACAGTGAATTTCCTAACTCCATCTTCTGCCTCTCAATTTTCACAGGTACGAAACTTCCATCCTGAAATTCATTATGATCCTTTTTTAATCCTCATGAAATGGCAGGTAATCACTCCATCTCTCTCTTTATTCAACCTAACATAGGATGCTAACTGTACTAGGAAGATATGATTTAGGAGAAAACATTTGATAGTTTCAATGTTGTATTTTCAGGAGCATTCATGTAGGATTGGAAGATTTTTTCTAAGGTAAAAGTTCAAAAAAATCCAAAGCATGAAGGGAGGGCAGCGATAAGGGGAAAAATGAGAACCAAGACCTGTCATGTAAAGGTACAAGATCCCAACGATGAATGTAACTGTACTGTATACCTAAAATGTACCAATAAACTCATTGAGAAAAGAACAATCTAAGGCAATCCTGCCATAGCGGCAAACACCTGTGATCCCAGCATGTGGGAGGTTGGGGCAGGTGGATCTCAGGTTTGAGCACAGCCTGGGCAATTTAGCAGCTCAGCAAGACCCTGTCTACAAACAAACACTACAAACAAACAAACCCCGAACAAAAAGTAAACAAACAAACAAACACAAAGACTGGGAATGTAGCACAGTGCACAAAGGCTGTGGGTTCAATCCCCTGTAACAGAAAAATGCACACACACATACTTAAATATATACAATAAAATATAAAAAGAATTCTGACGCGGAAAGCACAGGAAGTAGTCTGCAGGGCACACCTGGGACTTTGCTAGCAGCGTCTGCAGCTGTGGGAAGCAGCAGGAGAAAGAGAGCTCTCCAGGCCTGGGGAGGGCATCAGCACAGGCCAAGGCCCTGCTCCTGTGGTGAGCCGCAACTTCTCAGTGCACAGCTTGGTTAATTCCTGTCTTTCACCAGTGAGGGGCACCCGTCATGACGTGACATTTCACTTACAAGTTTAACCAACTGCCTGGAACAGAAGCTAAGCATTAGCAAAAACGACAACCTACACTGAGATTTTGCTGCCTGCCTTGTAAGCACAAAGGCCAGAGTGCTATCCCCACTACAAGAAAAAAAGAAAAAAAAGAAGCAGCAGCAGCTAAGCAATTTCAAGGTTCTTCATGCAAGGAGATGATAAATGCTTAAGGGGTTGGAATTGCAGGTGACACTGAGTTGGTCATCACATACTGAATATAGCCATCACTAACAGAGGAAATTCCTGAGATGCTTGAGAGGAAGTGTCCAGAACCTTCGACACGTTGAGGGAATGGGTGAAAACCTTTTCATCAGTAAGTTTGGCTTTACCTGCAGAAAAATACATTCCACGTTCAACTTGAATGGAGGGGACAGAGACCCAGGCAGTTCTGAAGCTCCCGTGAGAGCCTGGCACCTGTCCTCTGCTGCAGCAGGACTGGCCCCATAGAAGCCGCCTCTGGCGCTGTGAAGTGAGATTTGCAGCGGAACCACAACGGACATCCAGGCTGGGAGGGTGACCAGGAAGGACCTCTGGTGTTAGGAGCCCATTTGCCCCAGAGCCTGGCAGCCCAGGCAGTCTGCTATGTGCACATTAGTAATTCAGCTGTTTGTCGTCACAGCAGCCCTGAGGTAGGACTGTGCAGGTCTGGGAAGAAACTCTGAGTCAGGATTTAGTAATGCGTGCAGGATGTGAGGCCTGCCACACAGCCTCCGCTGTCTGCCACCTCAAGTGCCATGTGCCACAGTGACGGGAATTCAAAGCTGCCAAGGCAGAAGTGTGCAGGGGGATGGTTCTCCAGGAACCAGAGGCACAGGATCAAAAGTGACTGTGTAGAGAGACATTGATGAAATGGAATTCTCCACTCATCTTCAGACGTATAAGGTGGGCAATCACAAAAAAAGGTTAGATGAAAAATATTTCACCGGATTTGGCATTCAAAAAATTTTAATACCAAAAATGATTTTCACATAAATAAAATTACATTAAAAAATGTGGGGAGCTGGTCTCTTGGGTTCTTGAGGTACCTATCTGGTCTGTGATACATAATTCTTGTCTAATGCAAGTGCAGCACCTTCTGTCACCAGCTTAGTTCCTGAGTCTCAGCAGAGAAACTTGCGACCTGCAGGTGTCTCTCTATGGTCCTGCTCAGGCCTCCTACACAATGGCAGGGGCCCCGACTGCCAGCCCAGCCCCTCTCCTTGATTATCTTCCCTTTGGTCCTTCGCTGTCCGCCCACCCCACGCAGGGTGAACTGTGCTCACTAAGGTGTCAGACATCTGGTTTCCCTGGCAGTGGCTAGTCCTCCAGTAAGTGGCTTTGTG
This sequence comes from Fukomys damarensis, assembly GCF_012274545.1. NCBI lineage: Eukaryota > Metazoa > Chordata > Mammalia > Rodentia > Bathyergidae > Fukomys > Fukomys damarensis. Next base: position 38,692,243 of record NW_022900949.1, read on the forward strand.
GCTGACTGTGGACACAAGACAGGAAGACACAAGACAGGAGATAGGAGCATTGAGGCTTCCAGGGCCAACCCTGCTTCCAGTCTGAACCTGTTCCCTGCAGCATGGACACAGGTTGGGTTAGGAGAGTCAGGCCTGAGGCCAGCCCTGACCTGCAGGAGGTTGTTTGCGGGCCTCAAGGAGAGTTTCAGGATCAATGGGAGACATAGGGCCCTGTGTGTGTAGCTGAGGGACAGACAGAAACAGAGGGAGAGAGTTCTTAAGGTAGAGGCACAGTGACGCTCAACAACTAGGCCACACACTGAGAGGTCCCACAGGGGACTTTGTTCTGGAAGGCAGGTCAGGGAGAGAGGAGAGAGGGAAGAGAAAGAAGAAAGGAGAGAGAGACAGAGAGAGACACAGAGAGAGAGAGAGAGAGAGAGAGAGAGAGAGAAAGGAGAGAGAGGAACAAAGAAAGGAAGGTTCCCTTATTGGTTTTTGGTTTTAGAGAGAGAGAGAGAGAGAGAGAGAGAAAGGAGAGAGAGGAACAAAGAAAGGAAGGTTCCCTTATTGGTTTTGGGCTGGGCTATTGCTTATTTATGAGGAGAGGGCTACCTTTAACCTATCACAGGCCAGGTTGTCTTTTATGGGTTTAGTCCTGCAAAAACAGGTTTAACTTTTCTGGACCACTGTGGCCTTGTGGGGAGGGAAATTAAAGAGCATGAGGTCATTTAAGAGTCAAAAGAATACAACCTGTGATGGCAGCATCAGGTCCCTAGCACTCAATCTTCTGCAGGACATTTTTGGGTATCCAGTTGATGCTTGGAACTATATTTTGGGTCCATTCAACTTCCCACACTCCCCTCCCAGATGTCTTTTGTTATGATTTCCCCTTTTCCTCCCATCCTCTCCTCCAGATTTTATTTTTAATTGATACCTCACTTATTTTTAAACTGAAAATAGAAGTAATAGGGAGTAAACTGGACACAAACCAAACAGCAAAGTCCTGCTGTCCATACCCTTGGCCTCTCTCCCATTACCTCAGCCATCTTGCTGCTTAACACTTTCGATCTCTCAGCACTCACCGGTGGAAGGGCATCACTCCAGTGCCACCAGCCCTCCTCTTTCTGGTCAGTCATTTCTCCAACATAGATCCTTCTCTGTCTTTACCCTACCCTGAACCCCAGCTGCTGGCCCATTTCTCTGCTTCCCTTTGTAGCAAAATTTCTCAAAGGAGTTTTCTGTGCTTTCGTCTTGAGCTCCTTGTAGTCAAGTTTTCTGTCACTTGTAAACCCAAGTGCTCTAGAATATCATAATTGCATAAACTGAAACAGTGTTCCCATTGCGTACTTGTTATTACTATTCAAGATCATTAAATTGAGAGAGAATGTGCTTCAGAAAGAGAAGTTCCCACAATGAATGTCATCATTATGTACTGCAAACCTGTACTAATAAAACATTTTAAAAAGAGAAATGCATCACTGAACCAGCAGCATGCCGAATACTTTTTCAAATGTGACTGAACAGAACAAGGAAATGCTCAGGTCTAAACTTTTACAGGGAAGTTATTTTGACTCCAATAATCTACCTACTTACTTCGTGATTGACTTATCCTAATATTTATTTTCTTTCCATTTTTATTTTTTTATTAGTATAAATTGGCAGTACATAATGATCGTATTCCTCATGGGAGTTGGTACACATACCTAACACATCTTAATTCTTTTTTCATCCCCTCCTCAACACCTGCCTCCCCTCCTTGCATCTCTTGGTCCCTTTCCCATTTGAGAAAGATCCATCTTCCTATCTCCTATTGTACCAAGCCCGCGAGTACACCAAATACTGGGACACAGATAAGACTGAAAGAAGTGTATTTCCCAGGTGCAGACTCCACTCTGTAAGAGAAGTGAAGCCCCATTATAGGATTGTGCACAGGTTTTATGGGGTTCACCACCATGACCTCATTCAGGTGGTTACATTGAAAGGGAACAGAGACGCTCAACAACTAGGCCACACACACCGAGAGGTCTGACTGAAGATTTTATTTAAGGGGTGGGAGTAGAGAGAGAAGAGAGAGAGAGAGGAGGTAGAAGAAGAGAGGAAGAGAAGAAGAGAACAAAGAAAGGAAGGCCCTTTTATTGGTTTTGGGCTGGGCTATTGCTTATTCATGAGGAGTGGGCTACTTTTAACCTATCACAGGCCAGGTTGTCTTTTATGGGTTCAGCCCTGCAGACACAGGTTTCAACTTCTCTGTCTCGCTGTGGCCTTGGTGGGAGGGAAACTAAAGATAAGAGCATGAGGTCATTTTAGGAGCCAAGAAGTACCAGGAGAATGCAGCCCGTGATGGCGGCATCACAGAATACTTTAACATGATCAATTCCCTAACATACATTTCATTTACAGATTTACAAATCATGGTCACAAGACGGTTAACTTTCAACCCAGACATAACAGTTCTTTGCTGTTGGGGAGTTTACCTTGAAGATCCGCCTAGCTATCTATCCTAGCGCATAGGAAGGGGGTTTTCAGGGTCAGGAAAGCAAATGTTAACAATGGTTCTTTCATTTAGACACTTTTACGATCAGGTGGCTCCAGTCTCGTTGGAGGGCAAGACCTTGATGTGCCCTGTTATCAGTGTGGGACCCAAATTACAAGCCCTTGCTAAATGGCAAAGGGCCTAGGAGACAGTGTCCTGAACCCCTCCCATTGTAGCCACAGCCCCGACCTTTGTTCTTGCCCTGGCCTAAGAACGTGGATCACTTTTGTATTGTTTGGAGTCGGGATCTGAATCTACTTGTAAATTAGAGACTCCAGACATAGAGCCCAAGCTAATTGACAAACTGTTTGCTCATCTGGAGTGTCTTGGTGACCTTTGAGACATCCTATAGGTGGTACCTGTTACTCATCAATATGTGACTGTTGAACATGTGACTGCTGACCACCAGCTCAAGTCAGCAGACCTTTGTCCCCTGTCTGTGAGCCCAAAATGTTAACCCCCTCTTTTACTCCCTATAAGAGGACCTCGGCCCCTGAGCTAGGTGCCTCTCTGAGCCA
>NW_022900949.1:38695374-38763351 GCF_012274545.1 Fukomys damarensis
GTGTTAGGGCAGCCTCGTGGAGGCCTTTTTGGGCTGTTCACACTCCGTGGAGTGGAAGTGAGACTTTAGGTCTTACAGTCAGCCCAGTGCCTCCTTCAGCAATTAGTGCCTTTGGTGCCTATTAGTTTTGAGCTAAACAAAACAAACTGCTGTTAGAGACAGCAGAAGCCTTTCCACATTGTAACACTTTATAGGTTTTTGTTATTTACAAAAGTTCTCCCTGTCATTCCTCCATTTGTTTTGGGGGTAACTCCTTACCCCTTGTTATGTTCATACCAACTTTCATTATTCCACATAATTAGCATCTGATAATGTTGGGCAGCAGCTACTCTCTGGTGTATGAGTTTTGATCTCCATTTCTCCATGCAGGGACCAAACATGAGGATGAGCAATATAACAATAATTGGTCCTTGAGGGAGCTGACCCAAGCTTTCCATCCTCACAAGTTAAGGCCAAAACTGAATGTTGTGTTCTCTGTACCTGTTGTTTGATAAGGGGAGGGGTGCACAACAGCCTCTGGGGTCATTAGCCGGCCAACAGGGAGTCACTTTAGCTGAGTCAGGTCTCATCTTTTAGTTTGATCTTTATAATTTTAGTTTCATATTTCAGAGAAAGAATGAGATGCTTAAGCTTGTGTGTCTGATTTATTTCATTATGGACTCAAGATGCATTCATTTTTCTCCAGGGTGCCTCAAGTTTATCTTTCTTGGTGGTAAGAGTAGTACTACTGCAGATAGCTAAATAAAAATTATTATAAGGCAGTTAAACAAGACTGGGCCTTCAGCACAGAAAACAGCTGGTTTTGGGAGGTGCCCCCTACACACACTGGGGATCAAAAGCAGGCATAGTGGCCACTGAGCTAAATCCCCAGATCAGCATAGAAAACAATTGAGGCACATTCACTGGTTAGCATTATAAAAAGAGAAAAGATACCACTACCACACCCACCTACTTCCCCTGGGATAAATAGCAGTGACTGGTATTCTAAAAAGGCATCCATCACCCTAGCCCATTTCCTTTCCGGAAGTTCCTTGTTCATGTTTTCCCTTTTGACACCCCACTTGTCAGTATTACCTGGGAGACTGTACTTGTAATCTTACTGGTTGATCAAGATTTTGTCCCACCTCATGCCCACCATGTGATCCTATACTTTTGTCCCACTTTGTACCCGCCTCACCTTATGGCTTTTCCCTATAAAACACCTTTGAAAAGTTGGGTGGGCCGGCAACCTACTTTATGGGAGTCCCCTCCTGTCCCTCTCAGGCAGGAGCTCTTTCCCTCCATAAGTATTCCTTACTCCTAACCTCTACTGCTCCTGTTACAGAAAAATTGTAATTCATAAGCTAAGACACAATAACCCCGTGAAATGTTAAGACACGCTGTGTTTAAGAGGATATGTGCTTTCCAAACCGCAATGCTCTCCCTGTAGCAAGAAGATACCTTAGGACTTTGCTGTAGCTGCTTTTATCAAAAGCCACCTGCAAAATCAAAAGCCCCAGTGCAATGCTTCAGCTTTGCCAGATAATCCCCGCTTCCCTTGTAACAGTATAAAAGACTTGTTTCCAGGGTCTGGCCTTGCTACTAGCAATAAAGTCTTTTTACCCAGACTCCCTTAAACTTCCTTGCTGTACCCCCTTGCAACATCTGGTGAGTTGGCCGTGAAACCGAAAGTAACTTCAGGCCATGTTGCTTGGCCAGCAACCGGACGTTGGCCTCCTGACTGATGGGTCAAGGTGAGGCGCCTCTTGGAGACTTTTCCCTCTGCGTCCTCACTGCCAGCGGTTGGACCAAATGCAGAAAAGAGAAGTAGGACCAGGGCTGGTGTGACTGTGGGTAGGGTAGGGTAAGGTAGGCTGGCCCCGGACAAACCCCAGTCAGAAACCTTTGGTTCTGCTTTTATCGAACCTCCTGGGTAAGAAAGGGGCCTGATCACCCCCTGAGGCTAGTGCCTCCTTTGCTGGGATTCTTGAGTCCGTTTGTTAAATAAACACTTTGAATTAAAAAGGGTCACCCATGGTGGAATGTTTAACCTCTGAATGAGTGTGTGTGTGTGTGTGTGTGTGTGTGTGTGTGTGAAAGTGACTGAGAATGGACAGTTTAAATTTTCCACCTTATGGTCTGTGTTCCAAGACAAAGGGAAGGGGTGCTTGCGCTTAAAGATCCTTCCTGGCGTTGCGGGCTTGAATGGGCCTGTTCTGCGATCCTGTACACGCATCTAGAAAAGGCTAGTTCCCAGGCTCTTGCAAGGAGAAATCCTCCCTAAGTCCAGACGGTCTGAAAGCGCATAGCATGCAGCCCCACAGGTGTTGTTGTATGGACTGCTCCTCACAGTCACCCTCCTTTGTCTTGCGACACTGTACGAGGGTGCTACATAAACCAGTACCTAGTGATCATGGGGACGGGCACCTCACTCCCCACTGTATTAGAATGTATGTTTTAAAAAAATTTAAGAAAGGATTTTCAGATGACTATGGTGTTTTTGTTTTGCTTTGTTTTGTTTTTGGTACCGGGGATTGAAGTCCGGACCTTGCGAGTGTGAGGCAAGCAGCGGAACCACTGAACTAAATCCTCAGCCCCAGATGGCGCCTGGAAAGCTTAGAACCTTTTGTGAATTTGAATGGCTACGTCTGTGCAATGGGTGGCCAGCAGAGGGCACTCTGGACATAGAGGTAGTGAGATGTGTCTGGCTGGCTGGCAGTCACCGCTCCAGGGAAAGAACATCCGGACCAATTTCCATACATCATTCCTAGTTGAACCTGTGCCCAGAAATGCTCTCCTGGATACCCATTTGTGCCATGGAAACAAAAGGGAGAAGACTGATCTTGAAGCAAACTGCTTCAGAAGGGTCCAAGAAGCCAATTCCCTATGACCCTGAACAAGAAAAAAGCAGACTTTCTCCCATCGTGTGCCATTTGTGCTCCCCCAGAGCCACAACGACCCACACCTCCTGACTCACTCAAGCACGTCGCTTCTGGGAGCACCGACATGGAATGGGAGACTAAAAATTCTGCCTCTTTCTCCGTCCATCCTGGATCGTTGCACTATCAGAATGGACTGTTCCTTAGCTGTGTACTTGCAGATTCCTGGTGCTAAAAAGCTGATGCTCAAGCTGCCATTAGTCATGGGTACGATTCCATGTAATGGTTTTGGCAGCAGAAACTCCGGCATTGCCAGCCTGTTCAGCATTGATATGAGGGGGCTGACACTGACCCTGCCAGAACAGCCTGAAGCACCACCAGATCACGTACATGCGGTGTCAGAGGACGAATTCTCTAACACATTCCTCCTTGCCCTCAGCCCCAACAGTGAGGGAGAAGCACGCTACCAGATGTTTGCCTGCATACAAGAATTCTGGTTTCAGCCTCCACCTCTTCACTCAGAGGTTGATCCACATGGAGGAGACCCAGCCTGTTTCCTTCATTCTCTGAATGAATGAATTTCAGAAATCACTGTTTTCATCATCAAATTGGAATGTTGGTTCTTTCCCATCTGCCTTTTTGGGGGAAGAGGGCAGAAAGATTAATTTAAGACCATAAATGAACATCAAGACTGAAGACAGTAGAAATTAAAGACTACTAGAACTTTCTACAGGGCCAAGACAGTGGCTGCACAAGTTTCTATGATGGCCACCTGTCGTCTTTGGGAATAGGATGACATTGTGGGGAGTGAAGGTTGAGGCGAAAGTGCTAATAGAGGTAACGTAATTGAGAAAGGCCTGCTGCCCGGCAAGGAGTGGTTCTGTGAGTGAAAATCAGAGCAAGGAAGCCTCTCAAAAGGCTTGGCAAAGAGAAGCAAACATGAAGGCAATGTGAAGGATTCGCCGGGCGCATGGTTGTGCATGAAAGTGGCCTACTCTAAACCTCAGTGAGACCTTCAGGCTCCAGGGTCTTCCTGATTTCCTGTCATATTACCATACCAAAGATCAAGGTCCTGACAAGTCCCCTCTCTTGAAATCATGGTCACATAAGGTCCCAGTGAGGCAATACAGTTTCCGTTCCTTCAGCTGTAGGTTAAGATTCTAAGTTGGCTACGCAGTATTAGGAAACCTGCACAGGCTTCCTTGAAAAGCTTGCCACTTCAAATAGGAAAGATGAATTTTATCATGAAATTGTGTTTTGTTAAAAGTTATAGTTCTTGCCACCTCTAAGTACGTAAACAGGATATATGTTTAGTTGTCCCCATATCTTAATTATCCGAGGGCACAGCAAAAAAGGAAGAAAGCAAAGATTACATCTTTAGGCTTTAGGATGCTTTGATAACCACACAGTAAAAAAAAAAAGCATTTTTCTTGACCTACCTCTAGTGAATTATCAGATACCTTTTAAAACTCTAGGTCTGGTTGACCTTATTTCAAGTCTCTGTTATTTATAGCAGCAGTCTTAGCTCACCTTGCATTTAATCAGAAGTTAAACCAGGGCATTCAGCCACATATAACCAGCTTTAGGAAAATGGGACTTTGAGAGAGTGCAGCTCCCCATGGAATACTCCTCTCCTTCCAGTCAGGAAGCCCAACAGGGCCTACAGACCAGTTCAAGATCTTCGTACAGTCAACCAAGCTGTAGTCACCCTTCATCCACTGGTACCAAACACACACGCTTTACTGAGCCTCATCCCATGGTTCATGCAGCATGGTTCACTTGCCCCGATTTGAAAGTTGCCCATCTCTGCTTTTGAATGGGGAGATCCAGACACAGGACATAAAGGACAATTAACCTGAACTAGGCTACCACAGAGATTCAAAAACTCCCCCATGCTCTTTGGGGAAGCACTAGCCTCTGATCTTCGATGCTTCCCTCATCAATACAAGTGCAGCTTACTGCTGTACAGCTTATGTAGATGATCTCCTGCTTTGTGACAAAGAGAAGGCTGACTGTTGAGAAGGAACCAAGGCCCTCTTAGAATTTCTCCAAGAGACAGGATACAAAGTATCTTGGAAGAAGGCTCAGATTTGTCAGAGAGAGGTTCATTACGTGGGATTTGACATTAAACAGGGACAATGCCAATTAGGGCCCAAGAGAAAAGAGCTAATCTGCTCCATTCCAAAACCCAACACACAAAGAAACTCAGGGAGCTTCTCGGGGCAGTTGGCTTCTGTAGACCAAGCCTCTGTATAAGATACTCAAAGGGAAAGAAAGTGAACTCTCAAGTTTAACCAGGACACTCGAACAGGACTCTTCTTTCCTTAAGGTAAAACAGGAGTTAAGCAAGGGACCAGCACTCAGGATTCCCAACGTTTCCAGACCTTTCAACTTGTTTGTTGATGAAAAAGCTCATGTAGCACTGGGAGTGCTCACACATGTCAGACCCTGGGAAAGACCAGTAGCCTACCTCTCCAAAAATCTGGACCCCATAGCAAAAGGATGGCCTCCATGTGTACAGGCCATAGCTGCCACTGTAATGCTTATTAGGGAGGCTAACAAGCTAATTTAAGGCCAAGAACTGACCTCTCATGTGATAATCAAACTGCTCAATACCCGCAGCCAAAAATTGGCTTTCCAACAGCCGCATTGTCCAGTATCAGGCCCTCCTCTGTGAAAATCCCCACCTGACACTCTCCAGTGCTAAGTCCTTCAACCCTGCCACCCATCTTCCCACTGAGTTGGGCCCACCCGAACATGACTGTCTGCTGACTGTTGATGAAATCTGTTCTAGCTGACCAGACCTAAAAAGACCCCTCTGGCTGATGCTGAGTACACCCTGTTCACGGATGGAAGTAGCTCAGGCAGGGAGCGGATACGACAAGCTGGCTATGCTGTGTTTACCACTAAAGAGGTGCTCCTAGTGGGACCTCTTCCCCCAGGATGGTCAACACAGAGGACAGAACTGTGAGCCTTCATACAAGCACTGAAATGGGCAAAAGGGAAAAAGGTCAACATTTACACCAACTCCAGATATGCATTTGACACCGTACATGTCCATGGAATGCTATACAAAGAAAGGGGATTACTCACGGCTGAGGGAAAACAGATAAAAAATAAGGAGATTCCCCAACTCCTGGAAGCAATTTGGGACCATGGAAGCTGGCAATAATACATTGCAAAGGCCACCAGAAAATAAAGGACATGATAACTCTCAGAAACACCAAACCAAATATGGCTGCTAAGGAGGCAGCCGAGTCAAAAATAATTGACCACCTGCTAACTTCCACAAAGGCACCAGATGAGTTCCTGAGGTATTCAGAAAAAGAGGACAGATGGGTCCAAGCCCTGCAGGGAGAAGAGCGCTTGTGGATACTCCCTGATGGGCGACTAGTTATACCAAAAGGCATGGCCTACACCTGGGTAAAACTACATCATGACTTGCCACACGGAGGAAAGATGGCACTGACTGAACTCCTGCAAAGATACTACCATATATCTCAACTTTCAGCCCTCTGTGCCACAACTTGTCAGAGGTACACCATGTGTGCAAGGGTCGAGCCATGACAAAACACCTCCCAAACCATAGCTACTCAGTATTATGGAAAAATCCCCCTTTGAAGATCTTCAAGTAGATTTCACAGAACTCAAACCCTGTCGGGGGATATAATTATTTACTTGCTCTAGTCTGTACCTACTTAGGATGGACAGAGGCCTTCCCTACAAACACAGAAAAAGCCCAAGAAGTCTGTGGAATACTCCTATGAGAAATAGTTCCAAGATGTGGGCTCCAGATTACCATAAGGCATGATAATGGTCCTGCATTAGTAGCCGAGGTGATTCAGAAGTTAAGTAAGCTACTGAAAATTAACTGGAAGCTGCATACAGCTTACTGGCCTCAGAGTTCAGGTCAAGTAGAAAGAATGAATAGAACCATAAAGTTAGCCTTAACCAAGTATACCAAGTATTGCTTAGAAAATTCTGGCTCCTGGGTAGGTTTCTTGCCGTTTGTACTAATGAAAATCAGAAACCTTCCCAGCAAAGGGAAATTCTTCCTGTTTGAGATACTATTTGGGAGACCCCCGCCTTCAATTAAGAGCCTGCAAGGAAATACACAGGAAATAGGAAATCTCTTCATGAGCCAACAGCTTGAGGCACTAGGACAAGTCTTTAATAGGCCATATTAATATTATAAAGGGATGACATACCAGCAGACACCCCAACACATAATTTAGAGCCAGCACAGTTGATTTATGTCAAGGACTGGAAAAAGGAGCCATTACCTCCTATTTGGAAAGGGGTTTCTGTTATTGTCATGACTACTCCTACAGAAGTGAAGGTAGCTGAAATCCAGCCCTGGATTTACCACTGTCAAGAGAAATAGCTGACCCAGACTCTGAGTGGACCTGACAGGCTGATGCGACTGATCCTCTGAAGGTGACACTGGAGAACAAGAAAAGGGAGGTCAAATATGGAATCCAGGAATCGAGCTCCTGGTGAGACTGGTCAATGTCCAAATGGAAACCATGGGTCAGTGCCTTTCTTGGACCACTCATGGTTCTCCTCCTGCTGCTCACAATTGGCCCATGTCTCTTTAACTAGCTGACCAAATGTATTACTCAAAGGATACAATCCATACAAGCTTATCAAATGATAGTACATCAAGCACAGTGTGTCCATTTGAAGAATCATCCTGATATAAAAAGAGGGGGAAATGTTACAGCAAAATTGTAATTCATAAAGCTAAAATTGTAATTCATAAGCTAAGCCACAATAACCCCGTGAAATGTTAAGACACGCTGTGTTTAAGAGGATATGTGCTTTCCAAACCGCAATGCTCTCCCTGTAGCAAGAAGATACCTTAGGACTTTGCTGTAGCTGCTTATCAAAAGCCCCAGTGCAATGCTTCAGCTTTGCCAGATAATCCCCGCTTAGCTTGTAACAGTTTAAGTTTGTTCAGATCTGAGCTCAGGGTCAGATCACAAGGACTTGTTTCCAGGGTCTGGCCTTGCTACTAGCAATAAAGTCTGTCTTTTTCCCCAACTCCTGAGTCTCTTAAAGTTCCTTTTAGTACCTTTGCTGCAACATTCCTAAAATTCATTCTTCAACTTTAGAGAATGAACTGTTATAATTGCGTATCTTGTACAACTGTATATCTTATATAATTTTATATCACGTTTTGGATGTCTAGCAGATTGGGAGTTATATTTCCCTTGTTTGGACTATTTTTGCTTATTTGGATTACTTGGTGCCCTATGTCAATACTCCATGGTATATAAATACCATATTTTCTTTATGATAGACACAAAGGTTGTTCCCAAGATCTAGCTATTATGACTTGTGTTATCAACATGGGTGTTCTTATATCACTATAATATGTCTTTACCAGGAAGATTCCAAAGGGAAATAGCTGGGTTGGATGGAATTTCTAGTGTAGTTTTTTGAGGAATCTCCATACTGATTTTCATAGTGGTTGTTCCTTTTTCTGCACTGTGTCACCGGCATTTATTTGATTTCTTGATGATGGCCATTCTTTCTAGACTAAGATGTAATCTCATTGTTGTTTTAATTTACATTTCTTTAATGGCCAGCAATGTTGGACATTTTTTCATGTATGTAGTGGTCATTTGTACTTTTTCTTTAGAAAAGTATCATTTCAGTTGTCCATTTTTAAAATTGTGTCTTTTATATTGGGGCAGGTCTCATTTTTTGTGTTCTTTATATTCTAGGTGTTAGTTCTTTGAGTGTGGAATAGCTGGCAATACCTGAAGTTTGGAGCGGTTATGGGTCAAGACAAATTAAAACATGTCTGCAACCCAAGTACGTGCTGTTATATTTCAGTGTCTTAGCATTCAGTGTTTGGTATTTATTAACAAAAATGCCAACTGTGCAGGATTAGAAGAATAATGATTTAAATTAGATATGTGGCACACTGATTTTTAAAATTTATTCCATATTACATACTTTGCTAGATATCTAAATTTTTTAAATCTATAAATACTCTTAATTATATACTTTGTTATCTTTCTCCTGTAAGATAAACCTGACATTTTCTGTTTCCATTCATGACTTGTGGCAGTGCCTGGAGAGGTCGGTAGGGGAAATCTCTAAGAGATGGGAAAGAGTGTTTAAAATAAACGTCAGGACTTGGACAGACTGAAGGCTGCAGGAGCCAGGCGCTCGCAGCTGAAACCCGCTCGGATTGGATCATCTTTGCCTTGAGTCTGAGAACCGTTGGGCAGATCCGCTGGCTTGGCTCTAACGCTCCAGTTTGTGGTGTCACCACCACACCTCCCCACAGGCCCTGAAGCCTCAGCTAAATTGGAAACATGGTATTCCAGCCGACACAGCTTCCTGAGCCAAAACAGCAGCAACTAGCTGTCAGCCTTTGGTCTGCAGGATCCAGTCCTGCTTGCCCAGTGGGCTGCAGATTCTCCTTCCTGCTGGGGCAGGGGCGCCGTGGCAAGGAACTGGGGTTCTGGGTGGGGAGCCACAAGCCTGCAGTCCTGTGGCTCCAGGGGGAGGAGTCCTGCTCCAAGAGCAGCTTTGGGGTGCTGAGCCCACCGTGAGGGCCCGCGGGAACGGAGCACTGTTCCCAAACTGGCCACCCGGGGGAGCTCGTAAGACAGTCTAAGAAGCTCAGTCTTGATCACCTTCCTTTAAGAAACCTAAGCTTTTGCCTTCAAAAAGTTGCTTACTTTTTTGTTTTACAGGCTTTATTTATGCAACCTCATTGTGGGTCAGGAGAACGAGGGTAAAAAAGAAACAAAAGATCCACCTCGCCCACCGCAGAAACTACCTTCATCTGATCTTCATCTGATCTTTGCTGTAAGGAGGCAAATGCTGTTCCAAAGGGTGTTTGCTAGAAGCGCAGAACATAAAAGTGCTTTGCTAAGTGAAATGAGCCCCACGAGTTACACAAAATGAGCCACATGGCTGGTGCGTACCGCTAACCCTAGCATTCTGGAAAGCTGAGGAAGAAAGATTTCAAGTTTCAGCCCAGCCTGAGCAATTAGCAAAACTCACTTTTCTCCAAAAAAAAAAAAAAAAAAGGCGGGGGGCTAGGGATGTAGCTGTGTTGAATGCCTTGGGTTCAGTCCCCCGTGTCCGCTTCACACACATAAAAGATTTACCACTAGGTGGGCGTGGTGGTGCACGGCTGTAATCCCAGCACTTGGGAGGCTGAGGCAGGAGGATTGCTGTGAGTTCTAGACCAGCCTGGGCTGCATGGTGAGTTCAAGGCCATTCTGGACTGCACAGGGAGGCTGTCTCAAAAAATCAACCCGTCCCCAAAAACTTTACCACTCTACATCTCCTACTAGATGTAAAAATAACAAGTTTTGTTTAAATAAATAAAGAACCAGAGCTGGGAAAGGACTAGCAAAACATATTAGAAGCTTGTTTACATTCTCAAAGGTAGAAAATGTAATTACAAAGTGGTCTTATGTTTTTGTAATCAAGACCAAAAGTAATATATAATTGTAGGAAAGCCAGTACGTAAAGTTTTAGTGTTCAAACTAAAATAACCAGTTACAAGTGCCTCAGGTAGAAATGGAAAATAAAATAAAAAAAACTGTCTAGAAATACATTTACCTTACCAGGGAGAGAAACCACTTTTTTTTTTTTTGGTACTGGGATTGAACTTGCGTCCTTGAGCTTGCGAGGCAGGTAGCAGAAACACTGAGCTAAATCCCCAGCCCTAGAAACCACATTTTAAGGTAGTTAAGAGTATGTCACATCTGATGTTTTCCCTCTGGCTTTTTGTTTGGGAAATTTATAGAAAAATCCAAAAGTTTTTGGGTGCAGGTACCAAATAATTGTTAAGAATAACTTCTCTTTAGAGATGCTATCAGAGAAGTCACAAATCCCTCAGGGGTAAACTGAAACAATTCATTAAAAAACAAACTCAAGTGATATCATGTAATTGTAAAGAAAAAAATTTTTTTTAGTTATCTTTTATTTGGCTACCAGAAGAGATTTCTCAAGTGTCCTTAATTAGAATCACTAGAAAAGAAATACTCTGCATCAATAAAACAATGTATTTTGTTACATCCGTCACAGAATGAATTTTTTTCATTTCCCAAAACTGCAGGAGGAAATCTGTACAAGGCCATGGTGTTGTTCTCCCCTAACTCCAGTGCTTGGATTTACTCTGGGGTAAAATGCTTGTTCATTTGATATTAAGGATCGCTTTCACTCTAGAGACTGACCAGCAGAGAAGCTCCACCTTCGGTTGCTTTCTCTCCATACTCAGTCCCTAAAAGAGGAACCCCGCTGCAGTGATGAACTGCCACCTGCTCACTCTTCCCAGGAACCCCACATGTCCATCTCTGGCTCCCTTCTACACACCCCTCCTCGGGCCTACTAATACAACCCTAGACTGCACCCACCCTGCCGCTCCTTTTCTTCATCTTGTGCACTATATCCCATCCCTGACACAGGCAACATCAGGTCCTCCAGCTCTGCCTACAGAACCTACCTTTAATCCCACCACTTCAGATTTCTCCCCCCGTACAATGCAGTTAGAACCACACTTTGCTTGGGCTAAGGCAGTGGCTTCTGAACTCACATTTCTGGAGGCTGGGGAGGCCCAGGTCAAGGCACCAGTAGCTGTGGGGTCTGGTGAGGGCTGCGTCCCTGTCACTGGATGCTCTGACAGGAGCAGGGTTCCCCTCAGCCCTCTTTTCTAGGGTACCGACTCCATTCATGAACCACCCAAGACTTGTCACCTCCGTCACCTGGGGTCGCTGGTTTCTACATCCAGGTACCCTGGCTCCAGTTCTCACACCAGTCACTGGGAGGGCAGCTGAGCACAGGGATCTCTGTGGCCTTGCTGAGGATGCAGGCCCAAAGGTATAGCAGGGTCTTCTGTGCACATCTGCACTGAGAAAGCCACTGTGGCATGGGTGGGGAATGGGCACACAGACCAGCTCAGGAGGCCTCAGAGCAACCCAGGCCAAAACTCGGGCTGGGGAGGGCACCCCTGGGTCCAGGCTGAGCTGCGCACCCCTTGGCCTCCTGTCTCCTCAGGTGGCCCGAGGGGACTCAATGCTCTGAGATCTCCAGTCCTTCACGCTAAGAGATTGTCATTTCTAGTCCACTTACCCCAGCATCTGCCTGGAACACAGGCATCACCATGCGGGTCAGGATGCGGTCAGCTTTAGGAAGATGTCCGGGAAGCCCAGCTGGTCCTGGGACCCCAGCCAGCTGGTGGTGACGGCGGTGCGGTGCTGGGGGAGGCATGGTGCAGCATTCCTCTCTCTTTTTCAGACAGGCAAAGAACACTCAAAGCTGGGCTCCTTCGTAGACCAGAGGCAGATGATATAAACCATCTCCCCAGTCTCAGCTACCCTCCTGCTAAGTACACATCACCTCCTCCTCCAGCTACCTTCACTCCTGTGGCTGCTGCAGCAACTCCTTCCAAACCTAGGGAATCCTGCTTCTTGGCTGTAACTGCTGAGATTGCTTTTAATGTTCAGTTTCAGTAATGTGCCTCCTCACCATTTCCACTTGCTTCATCCTTTATTAATATTCTCAAGCCAAGTGTGGTGGCTTGTAATTCCAGCACTCTGGGAGCCTGAGGCAAGAGGATCACAGTTTGGGTCCAGCTTAGGAATCTAAGCAAGACTCTGTACCAAAATAAAGAATTCAAAAATAGGCTGGGGCTATAGCTCACTGTGAAAGCCTTGGGTTTAAACCAAGTATCACAAGAAGAGAAATAATCTTAAAATCTAAAACAAGGGAAACATAACCCAAGATTAAGTGAACATAATCTCTATTTTTATTATGAAAACATTAAATTTTGACACATTGCTTTATATGCTTTTTAAAAATCTATTATCTGACTTAAACCTATTCAGCAAAAATGCCAATAAATTATATAAATCATAGACTGGGCCTCTTTAAGAACATATGTTTTCTGATACTCTAACAATACTAAATCTGAGTTGAATGATCGATTAACTTGCAATCTGTTTTCCATGGTTATCTTAAAAAGAAAACCAGCCAGGCACGCACACTGCAGCAAGTCCCTCAGCCGGCTCTCCACATCTTGGTGTTGCCCAAGCTGTACAGGCGACAGCTCTTAACCACACCGCCCAGTCCTGCGGGCGCAGGTGTCACAGCTCCAAGGGCAGGTGGCACGCACTATCCCCGGCCAACTCAGGCCATCCTGCCTGAGGTGACCTCCTTTCTTTAAAAGGAAATCATCACCTAAGAATGTAAATGCTGACTTTGGAAACAATAATTCCAATCCAATACAAATTAAATCAACTGTGTTAGTACTTGACAGTCACAAAGCATCAAAAGTGAACTAGTAAGGTGAACGGCACTGCCACCACATGCCTTCAAATGCTATAGTTTTTGGTGTCTCAAGTTCCACAAATTGTATTTTGGGATAGTTCAGAAAGAATTAAATAAAACATGTTCCATATAAAGTTAAGTGTTTTAAGGTCTTTAACAAGGGTGGCAATATTTTTAAAAACATATCACCAGTTTTATTAGTGAATGCATTCCACTTGCTTTCTAAATCTTTTTTTTCTGTGGAAGCAAACCAAACACTGGCTGAAAATTCCATCTCCAAAGTCACAATATACATGTCTGCCATTCCTGGAGATTTTAAAGCTAAATATTGAGGCCATGGTCTTTTCCATCTTCATTTTCATCATCCTCATCATCTTGGTCTCCAGACTCAAGTTCATCTTCTTCTTCAACCTAAAGGGAAAACAGATTTAACAATAGGAAAATCTGCTCATTTTTATATCCACATATACGTGGGAAATGTTTACATATAATATGCATACTGAAAAATTCTGTGTTCTACCTTCTTTCCCCCAAAATAAGACCTAGCTGGATAGTAACTGGCCTTGAAAACTAGAGATCAAAAACACCAGCCCTGATCAGCCTAAGCCTGCCTTATCTGCCATCATTATCCTCTTGCCCAGTAGCTACTCCATAAGGCAAGTAAGGCATGGGTAGACTGGCTGGGGTTGGCAGTTTTGGTCTCTAGTTTTCAAGGCTATTTGCCAGCTAGGTCTTATTTTCAGGGAAATATGGCAGTAAAGATAGTCATACCGTATAAGCCATCTGATTTCCTCAATATAATGCTCACGGCTTCCTGGCATTTTTAATATAAATGAGATAAATCAGCTTTCCTGATGAATGGTTATGTTCTCCATACACAAATCTGACCCAAATGCGGCAGACGGTGGGCCTTTGGGTGGTGAGAGTTGTTTATGACAGGAGCAATCAATTCATTTTCTAGGCTCAAGGTCCAAAAGCACAGTTTGCAAGTGTTGGAAACTGAATTTAATCTGTATCTTGAATCAATTCACTCATCAGTGAAAGCAATGTAGATGTTATATTCACAAGCCTACATAACTGTACCTGTAATACAGATTTGACTTTTCCATGCTACATTAACATTTTTTAAAATGGCTTACAAAGAAACAGAACACACATTACTTCTGAAAACATTTCAAGCTTACTGAATGACCAAGATCCTTGAGCTTTTTCTTCAGTGACAGTATTTTCTGGTCTTGATCAGCCAACAGCACCAGGAGATCATCTTGCTCTTTTTTAGAATCTGTAATTTCCAACTCCAGCTTGTCTTTCTCATTTTGTAAAATGGCAATGGTGCTGTTAGAGGAATCCAGCTGCTCCTTAAGAGCAGTTCTTTCCTCAGACAAAATTTTAATTTCATTCTAGAAAAAGAAAACTCAACATGTGACAGCAGCCCTCACTTTTCTAAAGTTTTTAACAAGCTTTTCTTCCATGACAGATGACTGCGCTTGTCTGATCTGAGGCACTCAAGGCACAGGTGCTGCAAGGAGATGAAGCTTACTATGCCAATACACCCAAGAATGCAAGACTTCAACACACTCATTAAGGGTGGTTATGTCAAAAGTAGAGCTCATTCAAAAATCAGTTTCAGTCAGCTAGTCCTCAAAAAAATCTCAAGAGGTAAAAAAGCAATACCAATTCAGATTAACAGAGGAATTCAAATTTGGCCAATACACAGGCACATGTAGGATTCCCAAAGAACATGTCACACATGGAGCCTGGTTAGTGTGGGAATTAGAACTCAAAGCTCAAATTTAAACAAAAAAGTACCAAGTTCATTCATATAATAGAGAAAAGAATAAATTTAAGGGTGGTAGGAACAGCTTAGTGGTAGAGTGAGTGCCCGCATGTTTGAGGTCCTGGGTTTGATCCCCAGCATTGTGGGGGAAAAAGAAAATTTCAAATAAAAATTCACAGTTCAATACTAAAATAATCTCTAGTTGAACATGGCCTATAATCCCAATACTCTGGGAACTCTGGGAACTAAGGCAAGACAATTACAGATTTGAGTCCAGACTAGGCAAAAGGGGTTGGCTTAGTGAGAAAGCTCTGGATTCAATCCCCAGTATCACAACCAAATAAGCTCACCATGACCCCAAAACATCATTACATGTTATCTTCCTTTTTCCATACTTTCTTCATCCCTTTTATTTTTTATTAATGTCACCATATTCCTTTCTTCATATTATTTATTCTGAAGTCTCCGCTGTACAACAGACCAGCAGACTTCAATGTCCCTGTATTCCTCAGCCTTATGGGATGCCTATCCACGGTTCATATATTTGGCAAAACTGTATCCCTTGTTTTGTTATTGTGATTAAATATTGATGTTGATAAAAGTTTAAATTTCAATACATTTTACTTTCACAATCCATAACTATTAAGTTTTTATTTTATATAATCAATTTGAAATACCATAGCATTTTAAAACTTTCTTTGTAAACAAGGTGTGCAGTGCACACTTAACAATTGTAGCACTTACTTAGGGGAGGCTGAGGCAAGATGATGGCTGAGAGTTCAAGGCCATCCTGAACTACATAGAGACCCTGTCTCAAAAAAACCAAAAAATAAAAACTTCCTTTGTACCATCTTTAAATATCAAAATATGAATGGAAATGCAGTAAAATAAAATGACACCCATCAGCATTCTTCATAAACCCACGATCTAGGAGATGGAATGCAACACAATCAGATTTCCTGAAGCTCATCTCCTATTACATCCAATAGTAAAGTTTCGTGGAGAGCCAACCTGCAGCTCCTTCGTCTCCTGCAGTAAGGCTGACAGTCTCCCTTCCACATCAGTGCTAGCAGCCGTTACATTCTCACTTTCTCCTTGGACAGGAACCGATTTTGCCTGAGAGGAGAAATTGGAAAAAAAATTATTTTTAAAAGTCACAGACAGTAGAACTCTCAGAGTGGTGATTCAATCTTCTTGCTGCTCTGAAATTCTATTCCAATAAGAGAAAAGAAAACAAAGTTGCAGCTGCCAGGCAGGGATCAGGCACAGCAGTGAAGGACAAAATCCTAATCGCAGGCAAAGCAGCCCTGCCATGCTGGCAACACAGCACCAGTTCCTTCGGTCAAGTTCACATTACCACCTCAGCCAGCCAGCCAGAGAAATTGAGCCAAATGCCACTAACTGGCACAATGCAAGTTTTTTCTTACATACTGCAGAGGGAGGTGGTAGGGAAGTTTTCAGGCTTCCCCAACCCTTCTCAACACACTGCAAAATGATGTCTGGGCAACACAGACCTGCGCATGGGGAAGTGGCTCAGAATGGGCAATGAGTAGCAGCCAAAACAGTCTTGATTGAGGAGGGTGTAAAAGAAAGCCTAAATCGTCTCAAAGAGATTCGGGGGAGAAATACGGACACCAAAGTGATCTGGTGAGGGCTGTTGCCCTCAAAGAAGGGAGCTGTTGCCCGTGGTTGTGATACAGTTCTTACGTAGGCAGACGTAAATGCAACCAATATACAATGGTACCTCGGTTCACAAACTTAATTTTTTCAATGAGTCTAGTGACAAACCAAACTGGACAAGAACCAAATCAAACTGAATAGTTAAGTTCAATGTTGACTTTATGGGGAAATTTGATTCGGTTCTCACTCAACTCAGTTTGCAACCAGAATCGTGGAAAGAATTAGTTTGTGGAGTAAGAGGTGCCACTGTAGCATATTATCTTCTCCATGCAAATAAAACACTGCAGTCTTGCTGGAAACCTGAAAATTCTTAATGACAAGTGATCTGAAGGTGGAGGAAGTCCAACATTAGGATGTAAAGCAAGACACCTTCCTCACGATGGCCTACCCTGTGTCCCCCAGGGTGTATGTTTTTTGTTTTTTTGTTTTTTTCTTTTTTTGGTATTGGGGATCGAACTCCAGTCCTTGTGCTTACGAAACAGGCAGCGGAACCACTGAGCTAATGCCCCTGCCCCCGCAGGATGTACTTTTATCTTGCTTTTCCTTCTTTTACTCTGCCCAAGTACACTCTGCAGAGTCAGTTTTTTCCTCATTGCTCACTTACCTTTTCAAATAAGTCTGGCTAAGGGTCAGGGATTTGGCTCAGTTGTTCTGCCACCTGCCTTGCAAGCACAAGGACTTGAGTTCAATCCCCAGTACCAAAAAAAAAACCACCACCAACAACAACAACAAAAAAACATGGACTCAAATAAATTTTTTGCTCATTTGATTCAATTATTTGAGACAAGAAAAACTTATAAACCAAGTCCAGAAGGAGATGTGAGCACCACAAAACCTAGTAACGTTTAATTGGAGAGCCACTTTTAGAAGGAGCAGCTCAGTAACATCATTTGGCATAGTCAGCCAGGAAGAAACCAGGTAAGGCCCAATGGGTGCACTTTTTGTTTTTCTCTAAAATGATGCAAAGGATTTTTTCTTCTTCTTTTCCTCTCTCTCTCCTATAGAAGGCATTTAGGGGACTCTTATGGTCTGCTGCCTTTCTGGCTGTGGGTTGGGGTGGGGTAAGAGAATGTACAGCTTTTGTTTTTCTTCTAGCCACTTTGTTTTTGCTTTTTTCCCTTCTTTCTTGTGAGATGCCTTGCTGATTACACATCTGTTGGCAACTCCTTTTTGGAAATTAACCTGGTCTCCTCTTACCTAGTTTTACAAATGACTTTTGTCTTGGTTTGTGTTTTGGTGCGAGGATTAAGAGTGCCCCACCATAGGTGTGGATGGCACTGATATAAGCTTAGAGGCTGCATGGCATCATGCTGCTAGATGTAGGCTTATGTCAACTGCAGCCATCTTTTTCTTTCCTTTCCCTCCTTTCCTTCCTTCCTTTTTAAAAAATTAACTGGCCTTATAAACTAAGCCTCTGATTTTGGAAAACAAGAGGGAGGTACTTTAAACTATGAGACTATTCTTCAGATACAGCATTTCTGTTTAAAACACACTAAGATTGGGGCTGGAGATATAGCTCAGTGGTTCCGCCACCTGCCTCGCAAGTGCAAGGACCTGAGTTTGATCCCCAGTACCAAAAAAAAAAAAAAAAAACAAACAAACCAAAAACAAAAAAAAAAAAAATACAAACAAACCAAAAACAAACAAAAAGACACACTAAGGTGAAATAAAAGGCATTATATTCAGGCTTTTGTGACTCTATCAAAGAGAATGCTCGGGAACTATGGTGTTTAGAGTGGCCCCTGAGGAGAAAGACATTCTGGGACGACCCCCTCCTAAGATCTCCACTTGTCTCTCAGGGGTATGTGGGGCTCTCTGACCTGTTTGATGAGATTGAGGGGTCTCCTCCATCTCCTCCTTACAATCCCCAGCCCAATAAATCAGGCCCCTTTTCAGATAGATGTATAAAAGGCTAGGAACTATGCAAATGAGCAATGTGCTTTAAAAGGAGGAAACCACCCTGGAAAGGTTATCCTCCCTTCAACAAAACCAAACAAGGACTGTAACATTAGTGGGGGACTAAGAATGATGTCTGACATGCAAGTGCTCTTACCAGGGAAATGAAAAGGACTATTGTGTCTTTTGTAAATATACTAATATAGATCCATCTTCCAAGGAGGGAGAAGCACTAGTGGGATCGTCATTTATCTGTCAGTCAGCCCCAGATATTCAGTGTAAGCTACAAAAACTTCATATGGCCCACAGACACCTAAGGCCCAACTGTCGGACACAGCCTTTTCTATGTTCAACAAGACAGACCCAGACGAAGGACAAAAGAAAAGGCTAGCATTATAGTTGTTGCAACTGGCAATGGTTTAAGCCCACCCACGTCATCTAGGAAAAACCCAAGGACAACTGAGGTTCCTATTTCAAGGAGAAGACTGCAAACTAGGCACATGACTTCACTAAGCCACTGCCTGGGCCCTGTTCCAAATGGGGGCAGCTAATGTGCCTGACTCGTGGCACAGGAGGGTGGACTATCCCCACTCACAGAGGGAGGGGCCAGGCCAACCAGAAGCCTCATTTCCTGCTCTGGCAACTGATGTGGCTCAGGGAAACACACAATGTCCCTGTCCACAGACAGGGACCCTGGATACTTGGACATCAACTGTGAGTCAATTCAATTACTTTATTCTGTTCTTTGTTCTTTAGAAAACCCTCTAGATCTACAGCTATAGTTGGGGTCAAGGGGACCTCTAGTCAGAGATTCTCTTCAGCTGTTCTAACAGAAGAAGCTGCAGTAACTCTGGTTCAGAGACTAGAAGTCCTGACTCCCGACAGATCTGAGCTACTCTGGAGGCAAAAGGTTACTTGTGGTTAACTGGGAATGGCTCTTGCTCCTATCAGGCCATGCTCTTAGACATATGTGAGGATAATATAAAAACTTGCACTACTATTAACTCTGCTTCTTTGATGCCTATACAGAAGTTAGTCACTCTTGTGAACAAGTGATGCACGCAGACATCAGTGACCTGCCCCTCCGTGATCCTGAGGTCTGGTGGTTCACTGATGAAGTAGCTTTGTCAATCATCTATAAAACACAGGCAGAAAATTCCATGACTCCTAGAGGCAGTCTACCTTCCCTGGAAGGTCAGTTATGCACTGTAAAAGGCACCAAAGAGACACATGTCTGAAGTCTCCTTGGGAAATCAAAAGGTTGACAGGGATGCATAAAAGACAGCCTTCAGCCCCTTAAGACTAGCCTTATTCCCAGTTTCCAAGGATGAATTAAAACCAGTCTATATTCCCCAAGAAGATAAGTCGGCGTCAGGATAAGGAGGAACTAAAAAAGGACTCGAGGTATTTAGAAAACAATCTGGTCCTTTCTCAAAGGACACACTGGAATGCTATACAAACACTTCATGATTCCTTCTATATGGAAAAAGATGCTACACTGGAAATAGTCACTCAAGTTTTCACAGGACTAGGACTAGCAACAACCACCCAAAAGGCCTGCAAAGCTTGCCTGCTCTGTGACTAAATCACATGGGCAAGCCCACCATCTCCTTTATTAGAACCTGTACATAGGGGAGGAACAAACCTTGAGGAAGACTGGCAATTAGACTTTATCCATATGCCACCACATGGAGCATTTAAACAGAGGTTGGTTCTGGTCAACACCTTTATAGACTGGATTGAAGCCTTTCCTACCCACACAGAAAAGGCTATGAGGGTAGTCAAGGTGCTTCTTAGAGAAATTATCCCCAGATTTGGAATACTCTAATCTCTCCAGAATGAAAATGGACCTCCTTTTACCTCTCAAATAACTCAAGGTGGCAGATGCTTTAGGAATAAATTACCACCTCCAGTCCTCCTGGAGGCCTCAATCTTCTGGAAAGGTAGAGAAAGCCAACCAGACCCTAAAGTAAGCTCTAGCAAAACTCTGCCAAGAGACATCTGAGTCCCAGCTCCAATTGCTATAAACAGCACTCATGAGGGTCTGTAACATGCCCCAAACTGGGCTAAGTCTGAGCCCATTTGAAATGTTATATGGGAGGTCATTCTGTCCTCTGATATGACAGGAGGATTCAGAAACCACAAGGATCTTAGAGTATATCTTTAACTGGGGCCAAGTACACCAAGCTGACCAAATGCAGGGTAACAGAGTCCTGTCAGCTCCTGGCCTGGGGGGACCACCTACTGTCCATCACAAAGATCACTAATCAATTAAAGCCAAAAAGGAAGGCCCCTTCTCAGTGGCTCTTGCCACACATACTGCAGTAAAGATGGCAGGGATAGATAAGTGGATTCATTTTTCTGGAATATAGCCAGTTCCACCTGACCTATCTGAAGAATAAGATCATCCAAAAGGGAAAAACAACTTCTGTGATACTCTAGAAGACCTGAGATTTCTTTTCAAAAAGCAAAACTTTAGTGCTGCTATAGTAAGCATGGAAATCTGACCTGCTCCTCATATTTGGGCTAATAGTGAAGTTCCTTTCTCCCATAAAACAGGCAGCCTGATGTCATTAATTCTTTTCTTGTTTTTTGGACAGATTTTCCTTTCTTCACAACCCAGCCTATGAGCCACAGCACCCCAACATGGTTGGACACATTATTCCCTGTAAGTAGGGTCTACAACCCCTTCTAGTCTGAAGAAGCTATCAAAGTCAGAAACTTTTACTCCCTCAGCACCTCATAAACAATTGGGATTTCTGTTTTGGTAGGGAGAATGAGGTGTGGCAAAGCTGGTGAGGAAGTACATGTGACCTGTTAATTACAAAATCCCAGAACACATGCACAAGAACAGTTCCCAAAGCCTAGAACATGGATTTCTTGCTAGAACTCAAGCAGGTTTTTCCATAGAATGGCTTAGTGCTGACATCACCCTGAAGCACGGGATCCAAGCACTGCCTCTCAAGACCTGTATGTGGACATTCTCATGGGTTTCCTTGAGATTTGGATGGCATAAAAGCACACAGACACCAGGAAGAGCTTGCTATTATGGCTCTCCTCAAAATATCCTGCCTTGTGTCCATGGTATATTTTTATCTCACTTTTTCATCTTTTACTTGGCCCACTTACTCTGAAGAGCCAGTTTCTCCCTCACACTTCACTTTCTACTTTTTCAAATAACCTTTGCTACTATTAAAAAATGAATGAATGAATGAATGAAGGCACAATTTCTCTGCCCAGCCCTGGCGTCTCACTGGGGCAGCCAACAAGGAGAAGCAGAAAAAAGCCAGGCCTGGGTGGGTTGCATTCATACTGTTTGGAAAAACTTCTCCCTTTAAATAAATATGCATTGCTATTATAATAAGGAAAGAGGGGAAGACAACAAAAAAAAAGGAAAAAAATTTAAAAAACATAAATTAGAACCTGTTCAGGGATAACATATTAAACAATTGGATACTTTTCTAGGCTTTACTTCCAATTAGTACATTATTTAATTCTACATCAAAAGAGTTCCTTTCTCTATTTGCTGGTTCTGTTTTTGAATAAATATACTTAATTTTCTCAAGGATAAAGATAAATTTGTACTATCCAGTTTAACAGAAATTTATCAATATATAAATTAACTGAGCATGAAAAGTTTATTTTGCTTTTCAACTGCAGTCACCCAACTGAGAATCATACAAGTTTACCCTTTTCCAATTCTAAAATTCAACAATTTTCTGGATAGAAAAATTTAAATATATTTGGTCGAGCAATTATCTTAGTCAAAAGTATATAAAAATTACACCACGCCTGCCCTCGCCCTGAGTTCAATCCCCAGTACCAAAAAAAGAAAAAAAAAATATATATGGCACAAGATTTATATCTTTGCATTTGCATCTTATAAATACAGTTAAGTCTCTAACTTATGAATATTTGAGTACTAAACTTTCACAGATCCAAACAGACCTTCCATTACAAACATTCAAAGATGTGAACAAATCATGGAAGTAGCTCATGTGTTTTCCAGACATTGTCACAGCTGTGCTGCTGTGTGCTCACTGTACAGTGCAACAGTGTACAGCAGTACAGTGCTCAGTCAGACCCCAGGATGTACAGAAGTAGGAGGAAGGGACTTTGAGGAAGAGCAAAGCAATATACATTGTATATTTGTGTCAAAGATAAGATTTACTTTGTCAGACTTACAAATACATCCAACTTATGACTGTTCTTCTGGAATGGAACTTGTTCTTAAGTTGGGGACTTATTGTATATAGTCTCCCTGTTTTTCACAGTAATCTATAGATAATCTCAGTGAGATGCTGAGCACTGTTACAAAGAATAGCAATGCCCAGGCACATTAGCACATGCCTGTAATCCCAGTACTCAAGAGAGTGAGGCAAGGAGAATCGCAAGTTCAAAGCCAGCCTGGGCTGCATAAGGAAACCCTATTTCAAAAGCAAGCAAGCAAGCAAACAAACAAAGAACACCAATGAAATACCAAAAAAAGGCGGGGAGGGGCAAAACAGCATTACTCTATAATTAAAAACAGCCTCTGGATTTCCAAATGGCTGTCTTAAATATTAAAATTTAGCTCAAACCTGACAAAGCAGTTCCAGATTAATGAAACTGTATGGTTGCTGCTCTACTGTAATTAAAACAAGACTAAACAGAGTGCAGATCAAGCTGGAAAATTACCTGCTTTAATTCTGCAACCTGCTCAGCATCTCTAGCTGAAGCTGCTGTTGCAGACAGGTCATGCACACCAGAAGCTGCCTGAGATGACTTCTGAAGGTAAGACAGAAATAAGTTCAGTCTACAGAGAAGAAGAAAATGCTAAAACACAACTCTACACACCTAAGCTGTATTTTATGGGTGCTTATCATAAACTTTCTTTAATATCAACATTTTAATTTTTAAACGAAAGATTTCAACATGGCATGTATTATCTATCACTTTTCCAGAGTTAATTCATTTACACTTATTCTAAGTAATTCATTAAACTTAAGCAGGAAGTAGGTATTTTCTGAGCCATATCCATGTATGAAAGAGCATCTCAGCTAAGTCTCACAACGAGACAGATAATACCACCAACTCCCAGTATAAGAACCGAGTTTACAGAGGTCTGCTAAGGTGTCTGAATTCAGGTAAGTGGTAGAGATTAAAGTTTACACAGGCTAACTCCAAAGCTCATACTTGAATATTTAATCAGTGCTTTACTGGCTTGCATGCACCAGTACAACAGGACTTGGCACGTAGCCCAGAGGCAGAGCTCACTCAGCATGCACAGGGCCTGGGCTTCAACAATCAGCATCCCCAGAACAACCCAACAAAAATATAACAGAAAAACAAGACAATAAGAATTACTCTTGATCTCTTTATTTAAATTTTTAAGCATTTACTTACCAAATTTTCAATCAAAGAGTCCTTTTCAGCCAGCTGGCTTTGTAAAAGTTGCTGATTACTTTTTAATTCTTCTATCTCTTCTCTCAATCTACTAATTTCTTCTGGCTGAACACCATTCACCTGAGACCCGTCATTAGAAGAAACTTGATGCTGACTGTCTTTTCCTATGAAAGATGCAGGAAATTTGGAAAGCTAGCATCAAATTTAAATTTAAATTTTTGAACTAGAAAACTTAAATATTAATATAAATGTAAGATTCAAATATATCCTTGCTACCTCAATTACTTTGGAGGCATTTTTGCAATCATGTTTCATCTTTGCAGAACACCGTTTCAATAAAACAGAGAACTGACGCAGTTTCCAGCATTTAAAAAAAAATTACTGATTATTTGTTTTATTTTTTTTAGTAAGTTTCCAGCATGGTCTTAGCTAAATTGGGTGGCTGGTGTCCTACAATTATTATTATTATTATTATTTTGGTACTAGGAGTTGAACTCAGGACCTTGTGCTTGCAATTCAGATGGTATCACTAAGCTAAATCCCCAGCCCTCTACTATTAACTATAGTAGTTTTTTTTTGGGGGGGAGTAGTGGGGATTGAACTCGGGTCCTTGCGCTTACAAGGCAGGCCACCGAACCGCTGAGCTAAATCCCCAGTCCTAACTATAGTAGTTTCAATTCCAGTTCTCTCAATAATTGTAAGAGAAAGTAAAATTCCTTTATAAAGTAGGCTTGTGCTGAAGTAATTGATAAATTACTGCCATAAGGGAAGAAAAAGAATAGTCACCCTCATATGAATTAAACATACTTCTAAGTAAACAATATTCCAATCATTATCAGCTCTACAATATGATAGTTTACTGACTATTTGCCAGGGCTGGCACTAGAATTTATATATATTATTTCATTTAATTCTCAGATGACATGGATGATACTATCTCCATTGTGCAGATGAGGAAATTGAAAGATTAGATCACTGTCACCTAGCTACATATTATAATCACCAGGAATGCCCACACCAACCCCAGACTAATTAAGTTAGAAGCTCAGGTGGGGTCTTGGCCAGGGCCAACAATCAGTGGATCAGACAGTCAAATGGGAAACAAGGTGCTTGGATTCAAATTTAAAGATCATTAATATTTTTTTCAGCTTTAATTGAGTTTATTGGTACATTTTAGGAATACAGTACAGTTACATTCATTGTTGGGATCTAGTACCTCTACATGACAAGTCTTGGTTCTCATTTTTTCCCCTTGTCCCTGCCCTCCCTTCACCTCCTCCTCCCCTCCCATCCACAAACACTTTATTTCCATCTTTTCATTATCTCACATTTTCTTTTCCCTTATTACCCTTCCCCTACCCATCCCATCTTCCCTACACCTTTAGCCCCTTTCTTCCCATTTCACAATGTCAGTAATCTTATTAGGATCTTATGTATTATTGCAATTTTAGTATTGTGTGCAGTACTAATTCACCGCATGGGGTTGGTTCATGTACATATGAACTGTTTTGCTTTAAACTGATTTACACAATTGTTATAATTAGTCCACAAAAAGAATTTGTTTGATTTGTCTCAGGTGAGTGACTGGGCATGACAGTGCTGGTGGCTAGTGAAACTTACCCCGCTGGACTTTCAGAAGATTGTACTGATCCTTCTGCTGCTGAATCTGAGATGCTTGCTGTGTGACTGCTGTCTGCAACTGTTCATTTTGACATTTTAATGTAGAAACCTGGTGCTTTAATTCCTCTAGTTGTAGATCCTGTGAAATAAAATACAAATATTTTAAGTTCACAGTAAATGGTATTAAGTAGATAAATAATTAAAAATATCAAAGTTATTAGGGGTCAGTGTGCAGAAGCACTCATCACTTCCAAATTCAATAATTAGGCAGGAATACATTCATCAAAACCAATCAATATGCAGGAGAACTGAGAGATTTCATTAATAATACTATGGCAGATAGCCTATGGCCTCACTGTAGTCACAGGGGAGATCAGAGAAAACCTCCATTTTATGAGCATCAACCATTTAAGAAATTCATACCCAGCTACTAAGAAACTTAGTATAGGCATCCATGCATTTTTTTTTTTTTTGGTACCAGAGATTGAACTCAGGACCTCACGCTTGCCAAGCATCAATATTATTTTTAACACTAAAAGACAATCACAGAACATTTAAAAGGTTGAAGAAAATGCTTCAAATTTTTACCACTGCAATACAACAATTAAAATTTGATGCCTTTTATTTCCTTCTAATTTTTTCCAATCCATGTTTTTTAAATTTGTCATAATCAGTCCATATATGTGTTTATATTTAATTTACTTACTATTCTGGTTATAAGTTTTCCATACTACCAAGGAGTAGTTTCTATGATCATGACTTTTAATGCTCACTTATATCTGATCAAGTAGAACAATGTAAACCATGTTAAATATTTTTAACCTTGAAGTTACTTTCTATTTTTCAAAATGATTAGTAGCATTATAATAAATATCTTAATCCATATGCTTTCCTGAAATTTTGGATGATTTCATTAGGATGAATTCTCAAATGTCATTCAAAGTATACAAACATTCTATAGCTCTAAATGCTTGTAGCCTAATGCCAAGTAGCATTTTAAATGGCAAGAATATACAAACTTGACACTTTTTTGGTTTTTTTTTTGGTACCGGGGATTGAACTCAGGTCCTTGCACTTGCAAGGCAGGCCACTGGCCCAAACTCAACACTTTTAAAGTCATTATAGTAATTATGTCAAATCAAATCACGCTTTTCTTTTTCTAAATCAAGTGTACTTATTAGCCTAATATGTAACATATCACATCTCATATAGTATTTACTTTCCATGGCTCCAAACATACCGCATTTATCCACTGGAAATGACTCCACATTTGTACTAAGACATAGACCAACAAACATGGGTAGTTGGATAATTCAAATTTTGACAAGTCAAAGATGATTCTAGCTTATTAATTTGTTTATAAAATGAAAAACTGAGGTTGAATGCTACATGTAAAATGCTTCTATTCTTTCTTCAAATTTAATCTCAATAATACAGATTGTAGGGAAGGAAATGACACACAGGGATGGAGTGCACCTGCTCCATGTGGATTTGCCCTGTGTGTATTTTTATGATATGGGAATTTTAATGACATCAACAACCGCATTTTCCAGATAATACTATATTTTCTGGAGTTATAATTAAGATATGTACCATAAGAAATTATCCAGTGTGGCGGTGCACACCTGTAATCCCATCACGCTGGGACACCAAGGTAGGAGGATCTCAAGTTTGAGCCCAACCAGGGCAACTCAGCAATCTACTGAGACTATCTCAAAATTTAAACAAATAAAAAGAAGTGCAATGTGAAGGCCCTGAGAGTTCAGAGTTCAGTTCCTAGTACCAGGCAAAAGAAAAAAAATTACATGAGAGCAAAACCCAAGAAACACAATTTAGAGGAATGTAATGGAAGGTTTAAGGGGCTCGATACACTGCAAGCAGGGGAAGTTCATGAGTACCCTAAAAAGAATGGCATCAGCTGAGGATTTTGAGCACGTTGCTTCAACTTAACTTATTACTCCTCCTTATCAATTCCTTCTCTTGAACAATCTAACCGAGTATCATCTATTCAGTCACCCAAGGTGAAAATCTAAGGGTCTGACCTGGCCCTTTCTGCACTTTTATACCTGCATCCAAACATGACCAAGTCCTCCAAATTCTACAGTCTTTAGCCTCCACACTTCCGAAGTGTGACCCCTGCACACCACCTAGTATGAGCTTTCAGTCTCCCCAACACACATAGATATGAAATCTGCTTCAGTTTCTGAGAGTCCCAAGGAAGCTTAAATTCTAAGTCTCATGCTCTCCATTTATCCTAAACTGAAGGTATTAACTATATTGTAAGGGGTAAAATTAAATGATATAGTGATTAAAATGTGCTGAATAAACTTGCAGAACACAATAAACTAAAGTGAGGAGCCACAATCATCACCATTCTGGTTACCATCAGTGCCAAATATCCACCTCCTCCCCACCACAATGCCTTGGTGGGGGTTCCATGCTCTAGCCTCACCCCTCAAGTCCCTTCCCTTGCCCAGGCAACAGAGCTCCCCATGTACCTGCCAACAGCACCACTGCTGGACTCATGCTGTTTGTTCTCTTGACCTCTTGTCCTTAGCACTTTATCCCCACTCATCCTTTCAGGACTGTTTGTATTTTCTGTAAGCCCCTGCTCCTACCTAACTAAACCAGGTATCTTCCTCTCAGTGCTGCCACAACCTTGGGTATCACCATCACTGGACTTACTCTGTTATAATATATACGAGGTGACTGAACTGTATGGTGAGTGCCTAAATTTTTAAAAAATTACAATAAAAGCCACACTGCCATTCATTCCCTTCAAAATCCTGTCCCCTGCTTAAACCCCACTTATCCCATCTTTCCTGCCACTTTCTAAAGTAGTCCTGGAGTTCCTCTTTTGTATCTTTACAAGGTTTGATCAAAACTATAGTGACTGCTGCTGCTAAGTATTATGCAACAGAAAGGCAGGCTCATGAAAACATGACAGTATGTCTTCATCTATCTCATTTACTGGGTCCGATACCATGTAACTTCTGGCTCTTCCTCAAAGTCAAAATGACCAAGAAAGGGAAATGTTTGAATTGATTCAGGATACTGAAGCAGCCACAACAGTGCAACTAAAGACATGAAAGAGGACTTCCAGAACTGCTTCAGAATGAAGTAAGAATGATGGGCTAAGGATGAAGTGAGGGGGAGGACTTTGAGAAGATTAATGACAATGTGTCTTTTACTGTAACACATTGTAAAACAAGCATTCACCATCTTTTTCAATCACACCTATTATGCTACAATCATTTATTTACAGGGTTGTCTCTCCTGGGAACGATACTGGACTGTGGCTGTTCTTATCCATGACATCCTGCATGGCACTTGCACATATTAAGTAATAAATCTGATGTTTTTGAAAACAGTTTTGCTTTCTGTACCCTCTTTCATTTAAAATGCAATCAAAAGCTTTTCCTTAAATAAGCACCTATCAATAAGAGTATAATTCCTTAGTACTTACTTGCTCTCGAATCATATTTTTGTAGTGAGTCACGATGTTGTCATGCTGTTCTAATGTTTTCTTTACCTCTTCCTCTTTTTTATCTTCCTCACTGGACTTGTAAATAGCCTTAGTTATAACACCTGTAAAAGAAAGCTTACTCAAAATTTGTTTTAAACTTCTGCTTGTTTTTGTGGTGCTGAGGTCAAACCCAATGCATCGAGCCTGCTAAGCACGTGCTCTGCCACTGAGCTATCTCCAAGCTGTGTTTGAAACATTTTAAATTCTATTTTATTATTAAGACTTAATCAGTAAAAACAGCTAGCCTTACTCCATCACAGGTAAGCAATACTCCTTACAACCTTACAGAAATCCAAAGGTTTTTCATGGGGCTACAGATTGAGAAATAGAAAGGAAAAAAAAATCTATGATTAGGCTTATGAGAGAATCCCTGTGTACCCGGAGCCACAGTTATTTTCTAATGAGTATTAGCATGAACCTTCTCGCCTTACCTTCAAGTTCTTTCACCAGCTTTGTGAATTCATGATCAAATATCATATATTCTGGACTAGGAAAGTTTGGCTGGGGTTTCTGTGATGCTCGGGAATATAGCTCATGTTTGCTAATAAATCCTAGCTTCTCTATGAAATTTTCTTTGCCAATCCTCTTCTCTATTAGTTGCTTTAGTTTCTCTCTAAAGATAAACATATTGAGATGGTTAAAAAGACACCACCACAAAATCCTCACTGTTCCACAGCAGAGAAAACGTGTCACCTCCAGATGCCACTAGTCATTCTGTCCTTACTTACTTTAGGTAGGTCTCAAGTGAGTTATCATTGAAGTATATTGAAATGCCCAGCAGAAGGGCACATAAGCCTTGCACCAAATGCTCTTCTTCCCCAAGATTTTCTGCAATCTGTCCTGTAAGCTGAAATCTTTGTTAAGGAAGCAAATGTTCAAAACATCTGGAATATTTCATTTTGCAATCTGAATGGAACATATATTTTGTGTAATATTTCTTATAATAAATTCTGTATGAATTCCAAGCCAGCATCTTTCTCCCACATGGTGCTTAAGTGAATATCATGATAACTATAACAGTATAAAAGCTGCAACCCAGAGAATATGGCAGAGAATTCAAACATTGTGGGCCTGGAAGTATTTCTAATTAAGAAGAAACTGAAAAGGTATAAGACAACGCTTACATGTGTGTTATTAAAACACAAAGGATACAAATGGAACATTGGCTGTATTGTGAAGGAAATGTGTCACTGCAATGGGACAGTTGCTTAACCAGGTACAGAGCAACATTAACAATCCAACTCTTGTCTGTATTTTGCTTCCCTGCAATAGATAAGTTGGCAGAAAATTTCCTTCTATTCTTTTTTTTTTTTTTTTAGTTACTGAGATCCCTTCCCATTTACATGGAGAGAATGTTAACATCACTTAAAATATGTGTCAGGAAGTCCAATTTTAAAAAGGAACAAGAGAATACACACTTTCAGGCCACCTTTCCCAAAAACCAAACACAGTGCAGAGATGAGAAATGATTCACATTCATTTGCATACGCATTAGTAGAAACACTATTAGTAGAAAAAGTCTGAAGGTTTAATTAGAAATTGTTAATTAGAAAAATATGATATGAAGGCTTCAAAAAGACCTAATCCTAAGATACATTACATAAACTTGTATATCACAATGTTTAAAGCAAGTTCTTGATAAAAAAATATAAACTTCATAAAAGAAAAATCTCCTGAACCATTTAGTCAAATTCCATGAGAATATATTCTCTAACAAGAAAATTTAAAAACCGTGCTATAAACTTGGTGACAAGCCAGATATTGAGAAGTCACAAGTATTAACAAGGGAAAATAAGATTTATTTAAATTACTAAGTTTCTTGAACCATATCAACCATACTGCTGCCCAGTACAATTAAAAAATATTAAAAATTAGCATGTCTAGCAAAATTGCATTTTCTAAATTTTAATATAACATTACTTATATCCCCTATTTGGAATATTCTCTTAACTTATAACATTGCCACTGCCCATATTTATATTTTGTTTCAGGGAAAACACTGTTTGAAATAATACAGTATAAGGAAAATCAGCATAGTAATGTGTCACCTTGGGGCAACTTTTCAGGAAATATCTAAACGTTATTATTTAAAGATCTAGACAGCAATGAATTTAGTTATCATTACATTTTAAAAGATTTTTACCAGACAAATTTCATGAAACTTGATGTCATAATTTTTCTATAATCTATTTTCAGGTCTATTTAATACTGATCCTTTCCATAATCTATTTTCAGGTATATTTAATACTGATCCTTTCCATAATTTACTTTCAGGTATATTTAATACTGATTGGAATAAATTCATACTGAATTTCTTTAAATGATTTGCTAAATAAACTTTAATATAAAGTGAGTTTTTATGATGCATTCATTTCTTTTTCTCTGACTCTATGTTGGTACTATGCTAATAATGTGTCTTCATGTTAATTATGCAAATTGCAAAGTAAAAATATATAGTCATTCTTTTTTTTTTTTTTTTTTTTTTAAAGACAAAGTCTTGCTATGCAGTTCAGCCCAGCCTTCAACTCATCCAGGCTGGCTCCAAACTTGCAGTAATCCTCCGGCCCCAGTCTCTCAAGTGCTGGGATTATAAGCATGCATCACCATACCCACTTATACAGTCATTCTTGACTATGTGCCGTAGAAAACTTATAAATATTCAAATCAAAAACTGTTTTATTGATCTCCTGGTTATATAAAAATAGCTTATCACTTAGAGTAACTATTAGTAGCTACCAAACATATCTACATTGCATAGAGAATCATTTTGTATACACAAAAATAATCAGATGAAAATTCCAAAACTTTTTGTTTGCTTTTTGGGGGGTTTACACTGAGGGTATTAAACTCAGGGCATGCACTTTGCCACTGAGGTATACCCTCAACCCTAGAACATTGTTCCTTTTTCCTGGAACCAAATAATACGACTCTCCAAATCATATAGAAAACCAGAAAATAATCAGGAATACTGTGAAAAAAAATGGACAGGAGAAAACAAAGTCCAGAAATGGGACTCATTTAAAAAAAGAGAATTTAGTGTAGGAAAAAGATGCAATACAAACATCAGTGTTACAGATGGACTTAAAAACTGCTGAGGGGCCAGACATGGTATGCATGCCTACAGACTCCTGAGGCAGGAGGACTGCTTATGCCCATGAGTTCCAGGCCTGTCCGGGCAACGTTGTGAGACCCATTTCAAAATTAAGTAATGAAGGGCCAGGGATTTAGCTCAGTGGTGCTGCTGCCTACCTCGCAGGTGCAAGGTCCTCAGTTTGATCCCTAGTACCAAAAAAAAAAAAAGGTAATGAATACAACTGAAAAGCAATAAAAACTTGGATCAACTAGACAGCTAGCTAGAAAAGCAATTAGTGGATCCGTATCTGACGTAGTGTGTTGAAGGCAATGAAGAGGTTTTTTTTTGTTTTTGTTTTTGTCTTTTTGAGACAGGGTCTCACTATGTAGTTGAGACTGACCTGGAACTCACTGTGTAGCCCAGGCTGGTCTCGAACTCACAGCGATCCTCCTGCCTCAGCCTCCCAAGTGCTGGGATTACAAGCGTGCGCCACCATACCTGGCCTCAAAGACAATGAAGAGTTGAAACAATAAAAAAAGAAACAAAAACCATGGGATAAAAATATAAAATATTTCTTAAAATCTTAAAGTAGGAAAGCCTTTCTAAGCATGACTTAAAATGCAGAAGCCAGAAGCTAGGCGTGGTGGCACACGCCTGTAATCCCAGCAGTGGGGAGGCTGAGGCAGGAGGGTGGCTGTGAGTTCGAGACCAGCCTGGGCTACAAAGTGAGTTCCAGGTCAGTCTCAACTACACAGTAAGACCCTGTCTCAAAAAAAAAAAAAAAAAATGCAGAATGTAGAAGCTATAAAATAAAAAGTCTCACCCATGTTTATAGCAAGCAGCACAGTTTGTCATAGCTAAATCTTGGAAACAGCCCAAGTGCCCATCAACCACTAAAGGGATAAAGAAGATATGGTGTTTTTTTGTTTTCTTTTTTTGGTACTGGGGATTGAACTCAGGATCTTGTGCTTCTGAGGCAGGCATAATGCCACTACGCTAAATTCCCATCCCTGATGTGTGGTGTGTGTAGGTTTTGTTTTGGTTTTTTTTGTTACAATGGAGTACTACTTGGCCATAAAAAGGATAAACTTAAGACATTTCTAGGGAAAGGATACACCTTGGGACCATACACTTAAGTGAAATAAAGTGGACACACATGTATAAATACCAAACTGTTTCTCTTGCATGAGAAACTGAAAATATAAATAAGGACCAAAATGTATAAGAGATATTGTGAAATAGGAAAAAAAATGTTCAAATGGGAAGGGGAAGTAGGGAGGTGCAAGGGGCAAAGGAAGGAAGGGAAATGAAAAAAATGAGAAAAGAAAGAAAAATGAAAATAAAGCTTTTGTAAATAAGGAAGGGAAGAGGAGTTGAAGAGAGGGGAGAGGAGGGGAATGGGAAAAAAAGAAAAATCAAGATACATCATGTACAAATTGTCTATGATGAATGCGATCATTATGTATATCTAAAACGTACCAATAAACTTAATTAATTAAAAAAAGTCTAAGGAACACTCAGGTCAGAAGATAAATAACATACCAGGAAACACTATCTGTAACTCATCAAAAACAAAAGCTAAAATTCACAATCAGGGGTGGGATTTAGTTCAGTGGTACTGCACCTCCCTTGCAAATGCAAGGTCTTGAGTTTGATCCCTGGTACCAAAGAAAACAAAAAACCAAGAAATCACAACTATAAAGTTGGCAGAGAATAGGAAGTACACCCCCACCCCATCTCCAAGGTGTGTAAATCATGAAGGAAATTTGAAAAGAAAGGGAGGTTGAAACTACATTTGAGAGCATTTAAGTATTACTTATTAGAAACCATACATTTTACAGGATGAAAGAAAACTACAAATAAAAAATTTGAGGTTGAATCATCAAATCTTCCAATATAAACTATTGTTTTACCCATTATATTTTCAAATTAAATCCCTCTCATTCTTATCATGTACATATCAAGTTTAACATTTTGTACTGTTTATAAAAACATAAAAAGCTGACATTTTAAACTTCTACTGTTCAAGCATTAATATGAGATTGTAGCACAATATGATCAGATTCCTTTTCTAATGGTGGCCTTTAAGGACACAGACTTCCTAAGAAGGGACGGTTAAGTTTTCTTGGTTGATGAAACATGTACTCACACATAAAGATACAGTTCCTAACAGGACCTCAGGTACCTCTCCATTAAACAGTGAAACACACCTCATCATAATATAAGAAGTGCCAAGCACTTAAAAAAACAAAACAACACAACAAAAAACCCAAACCAAACACAAATGACACTCTTCCCCAATACATTAAAAAATCAAACCCTCATAGGTAATTGTAGCATATGGATTATATCAAGCATAGTCTGTAATATTTAATTTAAAATTTTTAAAATTACAATTATGCTGACTATGGCACATTTAAAATACTTTAATAGAAAAGTCACACAATCCTTCCTACATTTATTAACTACAGACAAAATTCTTAATCCTAAATTTTACTTTGAAATGGTTTCAGGGAAATCAAGAAGCAAGCTGAGAGCAAAAAAAAAAAAAAAAAAAAAAAAAAAAAAAAAAAAAAACCAAGGAAACCAGAGTAGAAGCATCCCAGGAGGAAGCACAAGTTTATAGGTTCAGATTCTCATCCCCAGTGCTTAGTTACACCACTGCAAATCCCATGGAAAACCAGACAGCCACTCAGGACAGAGATTCCCTTGCACATGAAAACGTGAGTAGGATATAACTTCAAACAAGCAGTTAAACAAACGAACAAACAAACAAATCAGCAAAACCCAAGGCAAAGAAAAGGCGTTGCTGTGAGAGGAAAAGGCCTAGGCTTGGTCAAGCAATACATACCCGTCTGTCGATCTTATCACCCTGCAAATTATACATCAACAATTATTCATTAAGTACTACTACTTTAGAAAAATTTAACTCTAGAAAATCCTCTCTTTTTCAGCGTCCCACTCTCTGCAATCCAAGCAGTACTTTGGGACAGGGAAGTTCCAGATCTAATCTCTATTGTATAAAGATATGTATCTTAGAGGGTACAGGCTAATTCTGCAGCACTGTGACCACTGAGAGTGGGGAAGACAACACCATCCCTAGGACTCCGCTTGTGCATCCACTGTCACTACGGCGTTAAAGCTTGTCTGTGTTCATGGTAATAATGCTGAGACAGTTTATTACGGTTTGGCTCTAAGAAACTTGTTTTCAACAGACCAACATGAGAATGCAGAGAATTAATTAAGTAAAGACATGAAAAATTTGGTGTAGCTTTTTTTTTTTTTTTTTTTTTTTTTTTAAAAAAAGGATAGAAGTCGGTGGTACAGCTTTTTCAATCACAAAGAGATAAGTTTTTCGCTGATGTAAACCAATGTAAGAAACTTTCAACTCTCTTTTCGATGTACTTAATTTTTGAGCTTTCATCTATAACTTCTATGGATGGCAGTAATGTTTCTTTAAAAGCTCAAAATAAGGACCAGGGACTAGGGGTGTGGCTCAGTGGCACAGTACATGCTTGGTGTGCATGAAGGGCTTAATCCCCAGCACTATAAAAAAAGAAAACAAAGCTCAAAATAGGGAAAAATTCAACACATGGCAAAATTACAAACTAAAGAGACAGCACTTGATCATGGGGTAGTGCGTAGGCTAATTTCACTGCTAGAACACACAGACATGGCTGTGATATTAGACTAACCCACATCTTAACCTCCCAAGTGACAGTGAATGTCCATGACTATAGTTTTGCCAAAGCAGGCACTTGAACTGTTCCATAGTAAGGGTGATGCATGGGGTACATCACATAGTAAGTGACATTCCCAAATGCCCCAGCAGCCACAACTCAATGACACTTTGCTGTTTTCACTAAGTTTAAAGGAAGGCAAAGATGTTTACTTATGCTTTTCTACATTTTACTAGGTAAGTCAAACACACTAGGGATTTGAGGACTGAGAACCACAAAGACAGAACTGTGTAACTACTTCTGTGTTGTGTGACTAGGTCTGCAGGGCACTACTGCTCCAGTTTTGATTCTGGATAATCACCTGATTGGGGAAGAGATAGAGGAAGTAGACAGAAATGACCTGCATTATTTTTTCCCTTTCTTACAAACTGACATGAGTTCAGTTACTAAGACATGCAAGAAAACCATAAATGACTTTTTAAAACCAAAAACTAAAATACACCTTTCTGCTCAGAAGTTTCATTGTGATAAAGATCTTGTAACTACCTGCAAAAACGATTGCTATAAAATATTCATTGCTCCCACTCAACAAAAATGGTTGCTAGTTACAATGAAATAACACACAAAGAAGTGCTTTCTCTTTCATCTGCACCTTCCTTTTATCTCCGATGCAGAGACCTACAGTTCAAACACCTGCTGTCAGGAAGCCTGGTGCAATGCTCACCTGGGCGAGGATATTGGTACACTGCTGCAGGAGGGAGACAGGCGGGTTGCCAATGCTCGTTGCAAGTTGAACCCTGAGCAACTGTTCTTTCTGAGTAGCATTTTCTTGCAAAGCATGGGCGAGGGCCACCGCAGCACACCAGTTTGAGAGGGAATCAGTAGAAAACAAACCTCCACACAACAACTGACCGGCTGAGATAGAGTTCCCCGTTGCTGCAAAGATGACAGGCAGATGATAATATGACAGTAGTAAGTTAGGTTTTGACTATGGAAATCAGCCAAGATGTAACACAATAAAATGTTAGATTGTTTTCTACACACATACACACAAATATCTTACTAAGTACTACTTAAATATTTGTTTATTACTATTAAGTAACATTTTCAAAACTCTAAAAGTCTGCCTTACAAAATAAAATGATGGGAGAGCGGTCTTGGAATTAAAGTAGCAAAGAAATTTAACACCGTATGTATCAAATTGATGATGGTAATAGTAAGAAAATAATCTTATTATTATTATTTTTTTTTTTTTTGCAGTACTGGGGATCGAACTCAGGACCTTGTGCTTGCAAGGCAGGCACAGTGCCACTGAGCTACATCCCCAGCCCATAAAAAAATAATCTTAATTGAAAACATTTCTAAAACAAATTCTAAAGAAATACCATATTTTAAAATTTTCTACACCCAGGGTCTTACTTTCATTTATAGCAAATAATCTTTATGGTAATAATTTTTACCTCCCCACACTGTTTATATAATAAAAATGAATTCTACTTAGGCTTCCCATTACCAATTCCAAATTGCTCTTAAAGCTTAAAGTTAATGGTACATATTAAAATAATTCACATCAGATAATTCTGATAAATTTTAATTTTATCCCATCCCCTCAAGCCCCCTCCCCTCTCTACGTATGAAATGTTTCCATTTTTCCTTCTCTTTTCACCTTTTTTCTTGTCCCTTCCTTTCTTTCTCCCTCCCTCCTCCCTTGTTCCCCTTTCCATCTGAACACTTTCTTCCCATTTCCCAACATCCATATTTTAGTCTTTATCTGCACTTTCAGTTTCTCACACTAGCAAAACAATTCCGTATTAAAATATGTGTGTCTGACTTATTTCACTTAAGAGTATGGTCTCAAGGTCTATCCGTTTAGCTATAAATGCCTGAAGCTCATCCTTATTTATGGCAGAACACTACACCATTGTATAAAAATCCACATTCTTTATCTATTCGTCGGCCGATGGGCATTTGGGCTGTTTCCAAGATTTAGGTATTACAAACTGTGCCTCTATGGAACATGGGTGCATACATATCACTGTGGTATGATTCTTTTCTTTCGGGAAGATAAAAAGAATAGTAGGTGGATCAAATGAAATCTCTAGTTTTAGTTTTTTGAGAAATCTCCACGCTGATTTCCACAGTGGTTGCACCAGTCTACACTCCCACCAAAAGCAGAGAAGAGTTTCTTTTCCCTCACAGCCCCTCCAGCATTTGTTATTGGTTGATTTCCTGATAGCAGCCATTCTTTCTGGAGATGGAATCTCAGCACTGTTTTAATTTGCATTTCACGAATAACCAGTGATGTTGAACATTTTTTCATGTATTTATTTGCTGTTTCTAGTTTTTCATCTAAGAAGTGTCTTTTCATTTCAGATGCCCAGTTTTTGATTGAGTCTTTAAATTTTGAGGGTCTGATTTTTTGGAGTTCTTTATATATGCTAGATAACAATCCTTTGTCTGATGAATAGCTGATAAAAATTTTTCCCCATGCTGTGTGTGGGTTGTCTCTTTACTCTGTTTCTCTCGCTGTGTAAAAGCTTTTTAATAAGATGACAACTCACATACTTCTTATACATAAAGACTGAAACTGAAATACTTAAAGAGGACAATGGAGCTAATCTATAGTAAGAGGAGCAGACTAACATATCAAGTGTGATTCCACAGCAGGGTTTGTCTTTAACATGATAATTACTGCAAATGCAACTTCTGTTGTGTGCATCTATCCTGTCCTTGCTACTAGGGTAAGGGCTTACTTACATAACTGCATAATCTTCAAAATATTTCTAATGATATGAGTATTATTTCCTCATACAGATGAGTATCATTATCTGCTCATCACTTGATAAAGCAAGAAAAATGAAATTCCACAAGGAGAACTCTGGTCTGACTCCAAAGCCTGTTCTCTAAATTCATCTTTGTTCTCTTGGAATTGAGAATTTTTTTTTTCAGTACAAGGAATCAAACTCAACACCTTGTGCTCACAAGGCAAGCACGGCACCACTGAGCTATACCTCTGGCCCTGAGATTTTTAAATAAGCATACAAAGTATAAAATTTGGAGAACAGAGATAAATATTTGATTAAAAGCATGAAAGGCTACAATTTACTTTTTAAAATAGAAATCAGAATTAAATGATTTACCATCAATAGTAGAAGGTAGAAGTGTTGACACGATTTCTCCCTGTCCTTTTTGATTTTTGTATAAGAAGCACTGGAAACAATAGAGAACAGCACAGCGCAGCACGAATGGTTGTCTTTCATTCACCATGGACATCAGGAGCACCACGATGGCCGGTCTGCAGTGTTCAAAGACAAGGGAGGAAAATGAAGCATCTCAATTCTCCCACTCAAACCAATGGCTGACATTACCAGAACACCAGCAGGTCAAGGACTTTCCTCTCCAGTGAGGGTGTAGATCACTTAGGGCCCAAAGGGGGTGTGAGGGGAGGAGTGAAGAGGCCACAACCTGCCTAGCAGGGTCAATGAAATGAGAGGTAATCTGTGAGTCCACGTTTAAATGCCAAAGACCACGCATTTCCAATACCAGTATCTTTATCCTGTCAGATAATTCTCAAACATAAGACCAAAACCAGAGCAAGCTGTGCTCGTATACACAACCCAATCTAAGCTTTCCTAGACAAGAGTCCCTTGTTCTCTTCTGTACCTTGGTGGGTTCGAAGGTGCATTCACAGAGGCAAAGTAGTCTTGGTTTACTTGGCAGCCTCGAATGACTTCTGAGACAGTGTTTATGGTCTGTTAATTAAGGGGATAGAAAAGAACATTCATTTAGAGAAAGTTAAAGAAGAAAACCTGTTTTCAAATGAATATGTTGCATTCTGCTTTCTGTTTTTAAATGTCAAAATTGAGACAACCTCAAAAAAGTTACAATATTATCTTACAATATTTTCTCAAGATAAAGTTTTAAGGTTCAGGATGCAGCTCAGTGTTAGAACACTTGCTTAGCATGTATAAGGCTCAGGGTTCATTCCCCAATGTTCAAAATTAAAAGGGGGAGCTGGGGATTTAGCTCAGTGGCACAGCGCTTGCCAGGCAAATGCGAGGTCCTGAGTTTGATACTCGGTACCCCCCACAAAAAAAGTAACAAAAATTGAATGTAAGGATGAAGGTGGGAAAAAAACCTTCATGAAAACAGAACAGAAAGACAAAATATTATTTCAAAACAACACACTGTATAAGGTATATACTATTTTATTTGTAAACTAAAAATAAATCTTTTAGAGAAGATAAACTAGGTCCAGAAAGTCTAACAATCTATTACTAGAATTACAGAAAGAGACCAGAAAGAGACCAGAAAGAGCAAAATGTCAAGAAGCATCAGAACTAGGGCTGCCTGCCTCGCAAGTGCAAGGGCCTAAGTTCAACCCTGGTAGGAGAGGAGAGGAGAGGAGGGGAGGAGACCATGGTGCTGAACACTTTCTAGACTAAGATGTGTCTGCAAAGCACTTCAAAATTGTTCAATACAAAGTA
The DNA here is from genome assembly GCF_012274545.1 of Fukomys damarensis. Lineage (NCBI taxonomy): Eukaryota > Metazoa > Chordata > Mammalia > Rodentia > Bathyergidae > Fukomys > Fukomys damarensis. Next base: position 38,735,659 of record NW_022900949.1, read on the forward strand.
ATGTCAAAAGAAAGAAAAACATAGTAAGGAGAGGAGAGGAGAGGAGAGAGAGAAAAGCTGTTGCCTGCCTGGCAAGTTCAAGGTCCCCAAGCTCGATCCCTGGTACAAAAAAAAAAAGAATACCAGAACTAAAAAATATGTCTCTAGCCGAAAGGGTCAAGTGAATGACAAAAATAACTGAAGAATGAGAAAAAGATCCATAGTACAGTCTATCATCAGTAAATTTTAGAAAATCAGAAATAAAACATACGAGAAGCTTCTGAATATTAAAAAAAAAAAAAAACAAAAAAACTAGAAGTCAGAAAATACTCCAGTAAGGTAATGAAGGAAGTTGGGTGGTGATACAAGATCCAGATAACCAAAGAGGCCACATTGAGAGAGATAGAAAGGAACTGAGAAGGGCAAAGCTCAGCCTGGGGCAGGAGCACAGACTTTCCAGAGGTAGGTGGAAAAGGACGTGTAAGGAGACTATTATATCTACTGATACACAGAAGAATGAAAGAATACAAGTATAACACATAGAAGAGAAAAAAAAATACCCACTCCACTCCCAGACACAGGACTCTGCTTAGCTCAGCAGAGACAGTGTTAGCATGGTGTTAACACCACGCACCATGACTATGACTTAAGTGTAAGTTCTGCCTCCTGATGGAGTGACAGGAGTGAGGAGAGTGAGACTGTCCTGCATGGGGAGCAATGTGGCCCAAGATAGCTGTTTTTGCTACAAAACTTTTATTATTTGCACTTTTAATATGCATATGTTAATTTGAGACAAAAGTGTAAATAAGACTTTTCCTCTAACTATGAAAACCTACGTCATACTGAGCATATCTATTACACATGTACAACAGAATCAACCAGAAATCTTTCTAGACTGATCTGCTAGCTAGGATCTGACACTGGCTATGCACTCTAAAGCCCGCAGAAGGACACCTCTTGGAAGCAATACTGTCTTGTCACATTCAGGGAGATGAGCACACAAAATGGCTATCCACTGTTGCTATTCCTCACCTCAGTCAGGATGTCAGCAGGAACGCCAGTAGCCATCAGGATGGTGCACAGCTGGTGCAACAAGCCACAATGGAACATGGCCTTCTGGCAGCTGCTGGTGGCTCCAGGGGGGTTGGTGGGAGACACTAGCACCCGCACAAGCTGCAAAAGAGAGAAAGTACAATTTGTCTTTTAAAGATCCAGAGACAGTGGAGACAAATCTGGTACAGGTGAACAAGAGAATCTGCAGGACATGTCCCTTGCCTGCTCAGCCAGACCTAGATACACTCCCTTCATGCTACCATGGCAACCACACTGGACCAGCACATACATCAAGCTATTCTCTACCACAACACCAACTGCCTGCTGGTCAGGCTTGCATCCCAACCCACAAATAGTACTTATGACACAGCATACATTCAATAATGAAAAATGATTCCTTACAGGGAGGCAGACTTATTGAAGCAAGGATGGACCACCTAATAATACAAGTCTGAGAATAGTACAATAAACCTACCTTAAGCTGGAAATATCTACAGAGATACAAAAACACACACAGAGACACAGAAGAAGATCTGTGCATTAGGTGAGGGGCTGACCTCCTTAATTTCTAGTGCTCATTAAATCCCTACAATTTTACATTTTCTCTGAACCTCAGCATCAAATTTCAGAATCATAAAAAAGTTGGACCAAGCAATTATTTAGGCATAGTCACATATCCAAAATAAGTTTCTATGTATCTTCCATACATAGAATTTAGCTCAGGGGATTTAGCTAAGTGGTGCCGTTGCCTGCCTTGCAAGCACAAGGTTCTGAGTTTGATCCCCAGTACCAATAAATAAATAAATAAATAAGAACTACATGTATAACAAAATTTTTTATATCCAGACCAAATGAGAGATTTCTGATACTATTTTCATCCAACATTTTACAGGAGAGATGTCAAAGTGAGCAGATTACAATCCTTTCATTATTACAGAGGGTACACGCCACAGGGACCGAGTCTTCACTAAGAAGTGGTCTTTTTATGGGGGAAGTGAGCATTAAAAAAATTAAATGGGGCTGAAAGCATTTTAATGTAGGAGAATAAAAGGAGCCCAGGAATTGATAAAATATGGGAACAACTTAAAAAACTGGTTAAATCAGTTAGTAATGAAGAAATAGATTATTTAGATGTTTACATGTCTGACTTAACAAATATTCTCAAAGCGAATATTTTGATTAGTCAGACTTTGTTTCTACTTTTTTATTTCCCTCTTCTTAACTACTACTACTGCTTCTATTTCTTTACAGTATTTAAAGCAAATATCAGAGCTGGGTATAGTGGCATATGCCTGTAATCCTAGCTAATTGGGAAGCTGAGGCAGGAGGATTTCAAGTTTGAGCCCAGCCTGGGCAACTTGGTGACTTCGTGAGACCTTGTCACAAAATAAAAAATAAAAAAAGGTTGGGGATATAGCTCAATGAAAAAGTCCTGGATTCAATCCCCAGTACCAGAAAAAGGGGGCAGGGGACCAGGCAATGTGCCATTTCACTCACAAGCATCTCTGACTGATAGAGAGCTTCGGATAGCTTCAGATAAGAACTTTAATAGCCAGGAGCGGTGGTACATGTGGTGGCATATGCCTGTAATCCTAGCTAATTGGGAGGCTGAGGCAGGAAGATTGAAAGTTTGAAGCCAGTTTGTGCAATTCATTGAAACCCTGTCTCAAAATAAAGACAACTAAAATAATTTTTTTAAATTTTTATTTGGGCTGAGGATGTCACTCAGTAATACAGAGCTTGCCTAGCATACAAGAGGTCCTGGGTTCAATTCTCAGCACCACCCCAAAAAGCAACAGTAACAATAAACAAAACATATTCATTATGACACCTAACAAATCAATAATAATTCTTTAATATCATCTAATAGCAGTTACATCTCCACTGACGATGTAAACAGAGAAAGTAATTATCAAATTCCTAGATAACAGAGACATAGGATGACTGAAGAGGTAACATTTCTGATAAGAAGACAAGGGAAGATCTAAAAACAACATTCAAATACTATGTAAAATACTATGAGAAGGGCCGGGGATTTAGCTCAGTGGTTCCGTCGCCTGCCTTGTAAGCACAAGGTCCCAAGTTTGATCCCCAGTAACAACAACAAAAACACAAATCATGAGGAAGATTTGCATCATTCCAGAGTAAAACTAGAGGATATTTGTAGATGATATATCAAGACAGATTTTGACTTACTATATGGATGAATAACTAAAAGTTTACTCCAAATATATTTTCTTGGATTTTTACCTGCAAAATATAAATAAAACTTCTCAGGTATACCCACAGTACCAGCTATAGCAGAGGCTAAGGCAAAAGGACTGTCTGAGCTCAGAAATTCATAGGCTACCTAGGAACAAAGTGAGACCTCCCTTTCTTTAAGAAGACCAAACCAAACCTTAGATCAATTTTTGATGGCTTAGAGTTCAGCTAGAATTATACCTAGGACGATGCATAATCCCAATTAGGATGCATGTGGCCAACAGGAAAATAATGACGCATTTCCTTCAGTGTACCAGAGGCCTTGGAGTTCAAGCCACCCAAACAGAGCCACAAGGAGAACTTTCAAACAGCATGCTCACAGGACAACCTGTGCCTCTGAAGTCATGAACACATCAGCTACTCGGACTGAGTCCATCTTCACTCCCTGGCTTTGAGGGCTACGATCTCCACTAGTGTAAGAGAGGAAAGTGGTTTATTGTTGTTGCAGTACTGGGGATTGAACCCAGGATTTCTGCACTACGCTACATGCCCAGCTCTTTTTATTTTTTAATTTGAGACAGGATCTTGCTAAGGTGACCAGGCTGGACTGGAACTTGCTATCCTTCTGCCTGAGCCTCCCAAGTAGTTGGAAGTACAGGTGTGTGCCACCAAGAGAGGAAAGCTTTAAAAGCTTGGCAAAGTTAATGCTATGGCTCATATCCAGACGCCTCCTCAAAAGCCTCGTAATCATGGGTGGGGCTTTTGGAAGGTACTTGGGTCACAAGCATGTGATATGGCATTTGTCCACTGATGGCTTTATAGCTGAGTGTGATGATGGGAGGTGAGCCTAGTGGGAAGAGATGGGTCACTGAGGGCATGGCCTGCAGGGATGTAGGGGTGGGTGTGTGTGTGTGTGTGTGTGTGTGTGTGTGTGTGTGTCTAGTGTGTGTGTGTTATCTTTCCTGCTCCCTTGATTCCACTGCTTCCTGCCTGCCATACTATGAGTTGTTCCTCCACCAGGTCCCTCTCCCATGCCACCCTACCTTGGAGTCAGCCAACTACTGACTGAGTTCTCTACAAACTGTGAGCTAGACAGACCTTTCCTTCTCTGAGTTGTGGGTGTTGGGCATTGTGTCTCAGCAATGCTTTTGTATTTTTTGCTTTGTTTTTATTGGGGACCTTGAGCTTGCAAGGCAGGTGGCGGAACCACTGAGCTAAATCCCCAGCCCCTCAGCAATGCTACAGTAACTAAGACAGACAGTACGAGCAATTTTTTTGAGACTGATCTTACAGAGCTGCCCACGTAGGCCTTGGCTACTGGCTCAGGGGCACCTCCCCCATTTGGCCTTCTTAATGTAGGCTGGGGCTTCTGGTGGCTACCACTATGCCTAACACAGGTTATTCACTTTTTCAAAGTAAAAAATAAAGAACCAACTCATTATATATATATAACTAGAATACTATAGTTTCCTGCATATGCTACATTCCATTAATTTTTTGTTGTTGTTGTAAAATAGCTAAGCATTTATTTTTTAAACAATGATACTTTCTTCAAAATAGTTCTTTACATCGCACTGCAAACCACAAAACAGGACCAGGTTCCTCATACAGGGAGAATTTAAATTCTCACTATCTGGCAGGAACCAGACAAATCCTTCTACTCTAAACACATTTTAAAAATTACTTTTCTAGAGAAATGTCCTTTACTAAGAAAGCATTGGTGAACACAAATTATCACGCTTATCATCTGGTGACACTGCTTCTAAAACAAAAACAATTAATTCTTGAATTGTGTGATACGGAGGTAGAAACAGAAAGGATGACGTTGGGAATGTAATCAGAAATGACTTTGTGACTCTTTCTGCTAAAACAATTCTACAACAGCCCGCAGGCATATTCCAAGTGGAGTTATGACAGGATTCCTAAGCCAATCCAGCAAGCTCTAGAAGGAGAGGACTCTGTCTGCTCTCCTGAGTGCAATGTAGACACCCTGCTAGCAGCAAGCCCAGTGGGGCAGCTGCAAGTCTTGGACCACACCCTGTTTGGTACCATGAGCCCACTATCTAGCCTGAGGGCACAATCCATAGACACTCAAGACTCTAGAAACACTAGGAGTTCACAAATAAGACTGGCAGAAACTTAAGGATTTTGAAAAGAAGGTTCACTAAATGAGCAAGTACAGTAAGTCTAAGAACTTCAAACTTTCCTTATTTGGGCTTCTCCTGCCCTCGCTTTCACTACCTATCCTCACTAAGCTTTCTCGTGGAGATTAAATAAAAGCACAGCTAACTTGGTTTAATTTGGATTACTCTTACAGTTTAGACTATTAATCTTTAGAAAGCATAATAAATAAACTTGAACTTTTCCTCTAAGGTAAAACCCATAAGGAAATTATATATCTGGATTTGCTTTAAAATAATAAAGGAGGGGGAAACAGACGAATAAAAGATTAAACAAAATTGTGAGATATTAATACCAAAGATGGGATTGAAGGCAGGGAATCAATTTCTCTTTCTATCTCTGAATATAACTGTAAATTTCCATATTGATAGGTTTTTTTAAAGCCTGTCTGAAACCAAGTATCCAGTATTTATCAGATGCGATCTATTTTCTGTTTGAAAGAATCATCATAAGATTCTTACCATGTTTATGTCTAAAGAGAGTACTCCACTTACCTGTAGCATTAGATGTAGATTGGTCACCTTCTGTGCAGACCAGCCAGAATTCTCATCTCCAACTTCAAACCAAGGCTTCATGCGTTGAATATATGAGCCTTCTTTAAAAAAATTTTGATTGGAATTGTTGTTTTTTAACAAGTTTTGGAGCAAAATCAAACAATCTTCGACAACTATGCCTGGGGAGAGAATGTAAAATGCAGTGTTAAGTCTGATAAAAGCTGAAGGAAAATTCAACCCCAAACACTGGAAAAAAACTGTACTGCATTGCCACACTTAGCACCTGTTGGGGGACAGGGCAAATGCCAGTTCAGATTCCCAAGCACGAAGGCCAGCACCTGTCTGCTCTATCCTGACTTCTTAATATAACCACCCACTCACCACAGCAACTCTCACATTTTTTCATTCAAATCCAAGATTAAAGATCATTTTTCAGGAATAATTATCACGACTAGGTTAAGGTTCCCTCCTCCATGATTGTCCTGGAGTGGTTCTTTTCATTATCAGGTAATATATTTCTGCACAGCCTGTAACTCATGAGCATAGGATAATGTGGACACCTACTTCCTCTATCTTGTTGGCATAGACAGAAATGGAGTGTCAGGTATCTACACAGTAGCTAACTATTAACACTTATTGAATGAATCTCTCCTATCTTACATGATCTCTAAGCAGCACTAGCCACTGCTGTCTGTCTCTTGAGATCTCCTTCCCTTGGTTTTTAAAGTATGGCTCTCACCTGGTTTTTCTTCTGTCTCTGGGCCACTCCTCAGGCTACTTTTCATGGTCCCTGTCCTCCACTGTTGAACCCTTTCCACTTCTCTGCTGACAACACTCCTGTCTTCAGGGCAGCTCAACCCACAATGCACACTTTCTAGCTGAGCACTGGAAACACCAGGGATTTCCCTTTCCTTCACATAGCAAGCTGAACTGCTAAGCCCCTCCTGTACCTACACTGTAGTTCCCTCTGGTTGGCATGCCTGTCTATAGCAATCAATTTAAAAAATAGACTATTTTTTTGTTGCAGAGAACTGAGTATAAATAAAGTTTATATATATTCTCCCCCTCCTACTTTTCCCTTTTATTAACAGCTTGGACTATTAGTGTGGTATGTCTGTTTCAACTGGTGAACAAATATCAACACTATGACTCACATCCACAGTTTGCATTAAGGTTTGTCCTTGTGAATCCTCTACAGTCCTAGAAAGTTCTATGGGGTTTAACAAATATATAATCTTCATTGTCTATTACAGTATCATACAAAATAGTTTCTCTGCCTTAAAATGTTCTGTGTTTCACCTATTTCTTCCTCTTTTCCTTACCCCTGAATCGTACTGGTAACCAACAATCCTACTGTGTCTATAGTTTTGCCCTTTCCAGAATGTTATATAGTTGGAATTACTTAGTAATATGTCTTTAAGTTTCCTCTACATCTTTCTGTGGTTTGTAACTCTTCTTTTTATTGTGAATATCCCATTGTAAGGATTACTATAGTTTGTTTATTCATTCACACTGAAGGACATCTTGATTGCTTCCCAGTTTTGGCAATTAACAAACATTCACGTGCAGGTTTTTGTGTGGATGTAAGTTTTTTAGAGCTCAGGTTTTTTTGTTGTTGTTTTTTGGGGGGGTTTTTTGGTACTGGGGATCAAACTTGGGTCCTTGTGCTTGCAAGGCAGGTGGCAGAAGCACTGAGCTAAATCCCCAGCCCATAAGTTTTAAATTAATTTGGGTAAGTACCAAGAACTATTGGATCGAACAGTAATACTATGTTTAGCTTTGTAAGAAACTACCATGCTGTCTTCCAAAGTGGGTTTCTACCATTTCATACCCCACTGCAATGACTGAGTTTCTGTTCATCCATATCCTCACCAGCACTTGGTAGCAGCATCTGTCTTCTTGATTTTCACCATTATAACAGATATGTGGTGATGTTTTACTGTTTTAATGAGTTCCCTAAGTCATATGGTCTCAAGCATCTATGTGTATGTGTACTTGCCATCTTTATATCTTCTTTGGCGAGGAATCTGTTCAGATCTTTTGCCAATTTTTTTTGGTACCAGGGATCAAACTCGGGACCTTGAACTTGCAAGGCAGGTGGCAGAACCGCTGAACTAAATCCCCATCTTTTGCCTATTTTTAATTGGCTTGTTTTCCTACTGATAAATTTTAAGAGTTCTTGGTATATTTGATTTAAAGTCTTTTTTTCAGACATATGTTTTTGCAAATATTTTCTCCCAGTCTGTGGTCTGTCTTCATTCTCTTAACAAGCTCTTTGGCAGAGAAAAAGTTTTCAATTTTAATGAATTTTAAGTTTTAATTAAATATTTTAAAATGTATCAATTTTTTTCAAGGATTGTGCCTTGGCATCGTATCTAAGAGTTAGCTGTTTTTGTTCATAAATTCACTGTGCTAGTTCACTGGTTACCAATGAAATGTTACGTAAATTGGCAATGTGCAAATGTGAAAACAGAGGTTATTTTTATGAAAACTAAATATAAATCTTTGGCAAAACTCAAAGAAGCAAAAGCAGTTGTCTAGTGAAGTATGGATAATACAAGTCTGAAAGACAGAAAAGAAATGTAAAAGAGCCCGAAATGAAAATCCTACAGGACAAATGCAAGGGTAATAAATATAGAGAAGATGAGGACTCGAAGCAGCAGACTTATATACTCAGAAAGTCTGGGCCCTGGCTCAAAATTAGTACATAAAATGTATACTTTTATTTTATTAATTTAACTTAATGTTTAAGATGCACCATTTTCATATTTTTTAGGAGTCCCTGATTTGGCTAGTACTGGTCTCCCTATGAAAGGCCTCATCCAAGGCTCTTCACCTCACAGGAACTACTCTATCTGCTTCGTCTTCACAACACATGCTCTGCACTAAAGCCCACCCTCCAACTGCAGGCCCTTCCTCCAGTGTACCCAGAGCAACTTCTAAAGCCTTGAAGGTCACCATCAGTTCCATAGAACCATTGCCATCTGTCATAACTATCCTGAAGTCAGCTAAATCCACACTGCTGAAAAATCTGTTTTCCTCAGTCACCTCCCAAAATGTTCACCCCTCTGGCCATCTATGCTCTCCAATTTTCACTCTGTGTTTGGTCTCTTACATTTAATATCCTTTCAAAATGTTCAGGATGCTGCCTGAAAACCTCAAATGCTGGTCAAGAAAATCTGCTGTGACTTCGATGACTTCCTTGTCTTTATCGACCTGCTTTATCCTGTGAGGGTCTCACATAAGGGCAATTTCGCTCTCAGCTGCTTGAGCCTCAGAGCTAGGATGCAGCATCTGATCTTCCAACTAGGTGCTTTCCTCTACCTGCTTCTAAAAACTCTTATTTACTGGAGGCTCCGAGTTCCTGGCTATGCCATCGCTTACCATTGCAGTCAATAACATATCTGTGGTTACCACCCTGCATTTACTGAAAATGTCACTGCCATCTTGCTCAATGTCTCCTTTCTCTAAGTTCTGCTATTACTTTTAATGATTTTAATGTCAACTACAGCCCAAATCACACCTGAACCCTCTAATTCTGTGGCCTTTCTTCAGTGACAACTCTGGTCCTTTTACCAAAGCCTCCTATCTTTCTGGTTAAAGCACTCAGCTTATTTGTTCTAAAGCTTCCCTGAGACTTTCAACCTATAAATCAAATACCTTTTTCTCTTTTAAAACAACTCCTTTCTATCTTTATTTCCTTCCCTGCCTAGCTTAGATTATACATATCTTCATTCTTACCACTCTACAGACAATCTGCTAAGTTCCTCTTCTCCCTGTCATTTCATAAAACCTTCCTGGAAAAGTGTGAGACCTGTGAAACACTGACTTTCTCTGCTATCTCTACTGAGGCAGAGAGGATACACTGTTCCACCTGTCCCGAGCAGACAGCAGCACTGCTGTTGATTCCTGCTGGATGTGTTCCATGGGCTCCCCCTCACTGGAGTCTCCTCAGTGAGCAGGAAACTCATGTTTCCAAATGGCAAAATCTAATCTCCACTAACACTCAGCTGTGATCTCCGCCATCACACTCACCACATGACTACATCAACTCAACCTGTGCCACCAATCTGGAAAGGGACCTGTGCCTTCTCTCGCACCTTAGACAGAGAAAATGCGGTACAGCAGTACTTGAAGAGGTAGAGCTAGGGTTTTCCAGAAATGATGAAAGACGCCAACCTACACTACTGAAGCCTAAGGAACATCAAACAGATAAGGAAAATGAAATCCACCATTAACACACAACAGTGAGACAGTGTATGTGCCCATGTCACCCTTCAAGTGTTTGTCCCAGATTCCATGAGCATAAAAGCAGTCTCTTTCCACACTATACCTCCGTCACTGCTCCCCTCCTCTGTGATAATGTCCAGAAGTCTCTCAAAAGCATTTTCAAAGGCAACAATTTTCTGAATTGCACCATTGCTTCTTGTCAGTGCCTGAAGTAGTAAGACACCCTAAGGGAGAAGAAAGCCACTGTTCAATGGGGTAAAAAATTTACAAGACATTTTAAATTAATTTAAAAATCACAGAAATTTAGAATGGGCAGAAATTTCCTAAGTTCAACTCCTTTATATACAGGGAAAACAAGGACAGAGAAGTTAAGCAATTTGCCTCCCCAATGTTATAAATCTCAAAGGCACCGTGTCTTGCCAAGATGTAAACACCCAATTCTCCCATATTCTTCCATCGCCACACAGCACTCACTGTGCCCAATGAGGGGAACTGGATTAGATCTTTCCCAGGAATGCTACTGTATATACTACTCAACATTAAGAACACAGCCACATTCTGGCAGAGAAAGTCAGGAATTCTTAAAAACATTTGACCCCCAATTGCAAAACTTGATTCTAAATCAAAAGACAAAAGAAAGGGCAGGGGATTTAGCTCAGTGGTTCTGCTGCCTGCCTTGCAAGTGCAAGGACCCAAATTCGATCCCCGGTACCAAAAAAAAAGACAAAAGACTGAAATGCACCCTTGCCAAATGTGATGTTCCGCACAGAACATTTCCCAGCAGTCTCTGCTTCTGACTTTTAAGTTTTCTCAGCTTCAGGTAAGCCGAGTTTAGTTGATTCTGTTACTTCTTTATCATTCTAGAAAAATCAGTTTTCTGCTTATTACTTATTTCTGCTTATTTCAGTAAAAACAACAAGTACCAATGAGCCATAAGTATCTACTATGGTCAAAGAGATAGCAAGCATTTTATGAAAACAAGCACAAATATTACTTCAGAAGAAGGGGAATGGTGAATAGTTAGTTCAAAGGTCCCACAGAGCAAATTCGCTGCCAGTGGCTGCACTGAAGGAAGGGACATTCACAGGGATGCAGATGGTCCAGCCTCAAGGCTGCTCTGCTCACCTTCCTGCCCATTAGGTCTGCACATTGAGATCAGGGGCAAAGGCAAGTGGGGACTTGCAGAACCAGACTCCTGCCCTATACTGCCAGCCTGAATTTAACTGCTAATAAAGGCAAGAGACAGTGGAGGAACAGCGCCCGGGGCTCTGAGCTTGGTGAAATGGGTCTGAAGGTTCATTTCCCTTCTTACTTGTTGTGTAACTTGAAGCAAATTGCAGAAATGCTGACTCTCAGTACATGCATGTGTAAGAAACGATGACAGTAATTCATGGGGTACTTAAAGACTAAGGGAAAATGAATTCCACAGAACCTACTATATTTTGGGTTCTAAATACATGTTAGTCTTTCTCCCTTACCCTCTCGAAAAGATTTACTGAAACTATAGAAAATATGCCTATAAAACATGAAAAACAAAAATCTAGACAGTATAACAAAACAGAACTCAACTAATGTGAAACAATCATTTTATCTGTCTCAAAAACTGGGGAAAGGGCTGGGGATTTAGCTCAGTGGTTCCACCGCCTGTCTTTGCAAGTGCAAGGACCCAAGAACGATCCCCCACACCAAAACAAAAACAAAAACAAAAACACCAAAACACCCTAAGGTAAAAGGGCTATGAATAGGAAGAAAAGAAAGTTAAATAAAAATAGTAGATAATGCAAAGCAATAATGCAATATATATTTATATTATACAAATATAAACATACAAATAATGGGATTAGAGATGGAACTCAGTGCTAGAAGGCTTGCTTTGCATGTAAGACCCTAAATTCAATTCCCAGCACCATAAAAATATCTGAAGTGTCTGAAAAGTAAAATAAACATTAATACTATTAATTAAGGCAAGATACTGCAAATTCCTAATAGATGGGTATTCATAATAAGATAATTTTTTCCAAGTGTGGTGGTGCATGCCTATAATCCCCGCACTCAAGAGGCTGACAGTGATGCCGAAAAACTGCAAATTCAAGGCCAGCCTGGGCTACACAGCAAGTTCAAACCCAGCCTGGATTACAAGTGAGACTGTCTCAATATCCTCCCACAAAGACAATTCTTGTAACATTTAAATATTAAAGAATAAAAAATGGCCAGGCTTGGTGGTGCATACAGAGTACTGTAATCCTAGTACTCTGAGAGACTGAAACAGAAGGAACACAAGTTTGAACCTAGTCTGGGCACCTAAGTGAATTAGTGAAACTGTATGGTTTGGGTCTGAATGTTTCCCCAAAGCCTCATTAAGTCAGAGTAGCTAAATCTGGACTGTGTGATGCTGGGATTAAGGGCATGTGATTACTAACATGAGTGAATGGTTTAGAACTGCCCTTAATCCTGATAGTCTGGATTGGATAAAAGAGGCAGAAAGACTCGGTGATGGCCTCTTCTTGCCTTTGCTACCTTGTGGGCACCATGTTGTTTCTCCTCTGTGATGCCTGTTTATCATCCCTGTCTTGGAGCTGGCCGATTATGGACTGAAACCTCTATGAATTGCAAGCCAACTAAACCCCTTTCCCTCTAACTTTGGGTGTTGGGTATTTTGTCTCAGCAATGTGAGAAAAGTAACTAACATAGAGACCATGTCTTAAAGTAAAATATAAAAATGGACAGGGGATACAGCTCAGCATGAAGGCCATGGGCTCAACTCCCAATATCACCACCACCAAAAATAGTCTTTCTCATGAGCTATATTTACTACACAACCTCAGCATCTATATTACATTGATGCATACATCACAAAATTTTACATAAGTTAAATTCTCTACATGAAGCAGAAGTTAATACTTTTGCTTTACTTTGTGATTAACCAGTTACAAAGCTAAGGGCAACACAATGACTTTCAATAGAACTGTAGAGTGAGGCAGGGCCTGAAAGCACAAGTACAAGAACAAGTCACTCAGGTTCAGTGGCCCTGGGTGTCTCACTGCAGACATGGAGACTGAATTGGCTTCACATGACCCTTTAGCTCAGGGGTGGCGAACCTACGGCACATGCGCCACACAGGTTGTTTGTATCACTGAAAGCTCTACAAGGTTCTCCATCACTGCTTTAGCTCCAGCATCAATTTTAAGATTTTTCCACCTGCTATCTAAAGAATACAGAGAGTTTTTGGTTTTTCTCTGGTACTGGGGATTGAACCCAGGGTTCCATGCATGCTAGGCCAGGCTGAGCCACACTCCCAGTCTCAGCATGACTGAGTTTTGACCAACTGTAGGTAACAACAGAGAAAGCACGTCAGCAACAAAGTACAGTACACAACATCAACATGAAATACTCAACCTTCAGGCCATGTGTTTAGCTCAGCAACCAAAACAGTAATAATAAAAGAATTCAAACCTATATGCAAATACTAAAATACATAAGAATGGAAAATAACTCCAGAGCAAATCATGCTCTGTAGTCAGAGATTACCAAGGAAAATTCTTGGGAATACTTTATGGCACTGCTTTGTGAAGTTACACAAACATTCAGGGTATAGAAAGGTTTCCTCTGCTCTCTGGAAAGAAAAGGGAATTTGGAAGTAGAGGTCTGTGTCAATACAATCTTTCAGGAGAGGGGTAAGAAGGCCTAAACTTGCAGGAGAAAGATTTCTTAATGGTACTAAGGATTTACTCCTGGGCCTTTTCACTGAACTATATCCCTGGCCTGTTTTTATATTCTGAGACAGGGTCTTGCTAAATCATTAAAATTGCCAGGCTGGGCCTGAACTGTGATCCTCAGAGTACTGAGATTACAGGCATGTGTCCGACTATGGGTAATAAGTTTCAATAGCAAAATGATTCGTCCAACCTAAAATACTGGGCAGACAGAAAACAAAGAAATAGTGTGGCCTCGTACATAACTTAACAAAGTCTAAAAGATTGAGCATTACCTAACTTTCCACATCTAACTTCTTATGAGTCATGAAGGGTCAACAATAATTTTATCTACAAAGAGACAGGGAAAAAAAGCTGCATATTTTTGAAGCTTTCTAACATAACTTACATCATTGCGTATAACTTCCCTGGAATCTGCTAGTAAGTCCATCAATCTTGAAACACCTAGAATAGAAAACCATGAGAAAAATATTGGTAGACCGAAGAAATACAGTGATTCAAGTAACAACTTAGAACATAAATTCAGTCACTTTTTCTAGGAAATGGCTTCTTTTTTTTTTTTCTTTTTTTTGCACTGGGGATCAAACTTGGGTCCTTGCACTTGTGAGGCAGGCAGCAGAATCACTGAGCCAAATCCCCAGCCAACAGCTCTTATTTTTAAATCAAGATTACAAAATGAAGATAAATCACTTACCCATGGGACTGACTAAAATAATTTGTTGCACTTGAGGACCTAGTTGTTTTAAGAGAGAAGTCAGAAGCTTCACACCAGGCCAGCGGACATGGAAATCAAAATCCTACAATATAAGAATTTAAAATATTTAACATTTATAATGTGCATTTTCAAGAAAAAACATTCAACTAGTAGTGGTACCAGAAACCAGAAGTAAAAAATGGAAGTTTAGCAAACTTTTAAAAAGTAATTTAAGACAGCTGGGGATTTAGCTCAGTGGTGCCACCACTACCTGCCTCACAAGCGCAAGGATCCAAGTTCAATCCCTGGTACAAAAAAGTAATTTTAAGAAATAAAAACCAGTACAAATAGCAAAATTTAACTAAAATACTGATAGGATAAAACAGTATTTTGCAAAACAAATAAAACAGATTATTTCTTGAAACATTCATATAAGCCTGTGTTTATGTAAAAACATGATACCACAAATTTCACTACTTTTTAGGCATAGTCAATGAGTGACTGAAATATACTGTGAAGTTTTAAATAAAAAATTTATCACAGTAAAAGACACTTATCATCCATTGTCTCAAAATTCCCCCCTTGCTTTTTTGTTTGTTTGTTTGTATGTTTGTTTTGAGACAGAGTCTCACTCTGTAGTTGAGACTGACCTGGAACTCACTATGTAGTCCAGGCTGGTCTTGAACTCACAGCGATCTTTCTGCCTCAGCCTCCTGAGTGCTGGGATTACAGGCATGCACCACCATGCCCGGCTCCCCTCTTGCTTTAAAAACACTCACCTCATCATTCTTGCCACTGTCTGAAGCAGCTGTAGAAGTCCTCTTTTGTGTCTTTGTGATAAAAAAATATGGTTAATGCTGCTGCTGGGTGCCGTCCAATGGAAAGGAAAACTCATAAAAATATGATGGTGGGGCTGGGGATTTTGCTCAGTGGTTCCGCCACCTGCCTCGCAAGCGCAAGGTCCAGAGTTCGATCCCCGGTACCAAAAACAAAATAAAACATGATGCTGTCTTCATTAACCTTATATGCCAGATCTGGTACCATTTAATTTCTCGCTCTTCTCCCAAATAAAAATGACCATGAGGGCCGGGGATTTAGCTCAGTGGTTCCACTGCCAGCCTTGCAAGTGCAGGGTCCAAAGTTCAATCCCCAGTACCCAAACAAACAAAAACAAAAAGGAAAATAAAAACGACCATGAGAGGCAAACATTTTGAATTAATTCAGGACATCAAGAGGGCAGCCAGGATAGCACAATGAAAGGCACAGAAGAGGGCTTCCAGAACTGCTTCAGAAAGTGTCAAGATTTGTGGAATTAAGTGTGCTTGAAGCAAGGGGAAGTATTTAGAGGCAGATTAATTACAATTTGATTTTACTGTAATAAATTGTTTAGAAATTTAAACATTCACTGTATTTTTTATCACACCACATACATGTTGCTCCCCTAATAACATCCCAAAAGACAACAAAAGAAGCTCATTACGACAACAAAAATATCAAGCTTCTCTATTTACCTCCAATAAAGACAACAAGAGAGTGACATTTTCTTGCTGCTTAATGAAAATTTCTGTAAACTGGCTTCCCAAATCCTCATTCGGTCTTGTGGAATTTTCTTCTGTGATATTAAAAAAAGTGTTTCAACATGATGCTGTGTTATTTTAAAGTATCCTTTTATTGGAGAGTTAAGCCGAAATGATAATTCTCCTGATATTTGAAGAATTCTACACTGGGATATTATAGCTGGTAGCACTCGCACAATTATGAATGTTATACTCTTCAAATAACCTTCAAAGCCATTTCAATATTTTTACTCTTCGAATGTTTAAATATGATATCTAAGGACATGTAAATATTCACATTTTCTTAACAATGCTAGGTTAAACTTCTCTGAGGGAAAGGGAACCATCTAGGTGATAGAAATAGCCTAATGTCACCATCATTACACTAGCATATCTTTTGTCCAAACTCAGAAGATACACAACTTCAAAGTGTAGAGTTCATTGTACATAAATCATATGTCACACCTTCTGCCGCCTAAATACTGTTAAACACATATAGTTTTTGCTATTACTGTCAAATAATTTAATTATGGAATTAAATCAATTATTTGAAGATTATCCAGTATCTTCACATATACCCTATAATACTGGCCACAAAAATCATAACTAACTTTTAATTTTTCATTTATCCTTTAAAAGATTTTATACTTGTGGTTAATCCTTAATGTCTTTATTCAATATAGTTTGTCAAAAACATGAAGGATCACTAAAAATGGAAGAAACAATGACCAGAGGAAAGACCTGTGCACATTATTGAAGCTACTCAAAGATGGCAGAGACACGTGTCCCTGTTCCCTCCCCGCACCAGGGGCAGCTGACTGAACCCAGGGCTTGTCTGCCCCAGAGCCTGGCACACCCTGTTCCCTGGTGACTGAGCCAGGGATGCAGCAGGCAAGGTCAGACCAGATCAAAGTGCTTCAGACACTTCTGTTTAAATGTGAGGATTTAATATTAAAATAATGTAAAACTGGAGGAAAACCCAACAGACTCCTGAAAAAACACAGCAATCAACCATGACAGTGATAATCTCATCTAATCACTGGTGGTAAAAATAAAAGACACTCTTCAGGAGCACTGTGTCACATTACTAACCATACACATTATTAACCTAACTCTATATATTTTTGCAATATACAGAACAGAACATAGACTTTAACCAAACATTTCACACTAATGACCATAAAAGACATTATCCTACTTGAAATATGCAAGTATTTTCAAACAAAAAAGATGATGTACAAAACAAACATATGGATTTCAAACTAATTCATATTATTTCACACCAAAGACACTAAATGTACATGGAAAAAATTTATAAATTTAATGAATTATTTTTATTCCTTTTAAAATAATATTATTTATAAATTAAATGAATTATTTTTATTTCCTTTTAAAACTTTTTTTTAAATAAATGAAAGCATCTTTTTCTCATCAGAATTTTCCAAATCACAAATAAAGCAATATCTTTAAGATAATATTCTAGAACTAGGCCTAATCTTTATTGATATAAAACAACAACAAAGAACCTAAATTTATAAAACAAACTCAACTTTAAAATCACCAAAATTGGACAAACCTACTTTTTACAAATAAAACACAGTAAAATAACTAGAAACTTACCAACTTCTTCTTCATCATCATTAGATATTATATTATATAGTGTGTCCAAAGCATAACCTATTATTTCAGAATCCGAACTGGAAAAAAGAAATTATTATACTCATACACTGCTAGTTAGCATGTGAACTATTATGACAATTTTAAATAGTTATTTAGCAGACCAAATAAAACATTAATTTCATTTCTAAAAACTTTCTCTAAGACAACACCTGCATGCAAACTATAAAGAATATCTAACAATAATTGTAAAACTTTAGAAGTGAACTAAATGTACAAAAATTAAAAAAAGGAGGGCAAAATTAAAAACTGTATTTTCAAGGAACATTTAATGGCATGGCAATTAAAAATTTTAGATACAGGCTAGGTGTGGTGGTTCAAACCTTTAATCACTGTGCTACATAGTGAGTTCAAGGCCAATTTGAACTACATACATAGTGAGATCCCGTCTCAAAAACAAAAAGACTTGATGTATTGCCAAAGGAAAAAAAACTGAATCCAAATATTAATGGACCAAATAATTCCATTTAACAAAACACATATGTATAGGGCTGGGGATTCAGCTCAGTGGTTCTGCCACCTGCCTCGCAAGCACAAGGACTCGAGTTTGATCCCTGGTACCAAACCAAACCAAACCAAACCAAAAAAACCCCATATATGTATATATTTGTCTATGTGTATTTTTATAAACATGATAAATTTATAAGATAAATGCAACTTTAAAACCAGAAAAACAAACATAAAATTAATCAGATTAATATGTGTGTGATACACACAAGTATTATTTACAGTTGGCTACCCTTCTCTATACTTTGTTTTCTTAAAAAAAGAACTTCAGGTAAGTATGTACAGTTTATAAATCAAGAAATATAACATTCTGTAGTTGCTGCCAAACTGACAAACTTTGAAATATATAAGATGATGGTGTCATTTAGAATGGCAAGAGTAAAACACAGGTCCCAAAGATTCAGTGACCATAAAAAAGTGATCTGTAGCGGATGATGAAAACAAAGCAGACAAACCAAAGAGGGTTGTAACTACAGGATTAAACATCAAATGAAGAGTTGTGTGGTTTCTTTTTTTTTATTTTATTTTTTTATTTTTTTTGGTTTTTTGAGACAGAGTCTCAACTATGTAGTTGAGACTGACCTGGAATTCACTATATGTAGCCCAGGCTGGTCTCGAACTCACAGTGATCCTCCTGCCTCAGCCTCCCGAGTGCTGGGATTACAGGCATGCGCCACCATGCCCCACTTGAGTTTTTGTTTTTTTTTTAATTAGTATTAGTTGGTTCTGAGAAATTTTGAAAGGCATCTTTCAAGAAACAACTGAGAAACTAGAACAGAAGAGTACATCCTCTGTACCTATAAAAATGCCACCATTCAAGGGTGGGATGTAGCTCAGTAGAGATTGGATGCTTAGGATGTGTGAGGCCCTGGGTCAGATCCCCAGCATCACATGCACGTGCACATACACAGAAAGATCCCCCACTACACAGCCATAATCAATGACCTCCAACTAACATAAGGATTATAGTAGCAATGCCCTCTCTTGCCACCTCTATCCAACACTGAAATGGAAGGTCTAGGCAGAACACATATGAACTAGAAAACATATACACTGGGGAAGAAAAAGGTAAACTACACGTATTTACAGATGAAATCTTACACAAAGAAAATCTTTTTTTCTTTTTTGAGACAGGGTCTTACTATGTAGTTGAGAATGACCCGGAACTCACTACGTAGCCCAGACTGGTCATGAATTCACAGCAATCCTCCTGCCTCAGCCTCCTGAGTGCTGCGATTACAGGCCTACGCCACCACACCCGGCTCAAAGAAAATCTTAAAGTTCCACTAAACTATTAGACTCAATAAATAATTTCAGGAGATAAAAAAATGATTGAGCAAAATACAACCTACCAGGACCTGGAACTGAGATACCTGAAAGACAAAACCTTAATAAAGAAAAAAGAAGCAAATCTCCAGAAAGCAGGAGGAAGCTGACAGAAAAGCTAGAAACTACAAAGAAGCTGGAGAAACAGCACAGTGGAGCCTGGGATGTGCACCCCAGATCCTGGGAAAAGGACCTGTTTCACTAACACAAGGTGAGTGAGCTTGGAGAGGGCCAGCAGTGCAATCCCCAAGAAAAGCCCACAGTTGTGAGAAACTGTAAAGGCAGCAGGAGGTTTTACTCCGAAAGTGACTCCTGCTTGGCAGGCTCAGTGATTTGCTTTCCCCATGTGACAATATGATCAGGGATACTGCTGTCCATACAGCTGCCACAACCTGGGGTACTCGAAAGAGAGGCCTCCAAAGCAAGGGGCACGGCTCACAAACCCACAGGCCAAAAAGCTAGGTGGAAAAAGCCATGACTGGGAGTGCACAAAGGGACGCAGAAAGTGGGAGCAGCTACAGCGAATACTGCCCAAGAGCAGAGAGCGCTGACCAACCAACTGGTGGGAAAGGGGGGTCAGGTTCCAGCATTCGTACACAAAAGGTACAAGTGGAAATAAAACAGGTGTTAGCAGTGACTCACTGCCCCTCCCCCATATCTGGTAGGTTCCAATACTGCAGACTGTGGAAAGAAACCACTCATTCGAAACAAAAAGGAATGTTTTGACACTTCTTTTTTTCTTCATTGTTTTTTTTTGGGAGGTTGGGTTTTTTTATTTTTATCTCTTTTTTCTTCTTTTTCGTGTTTGTTCCTTTGTTACTATTATCTACTTTTTTTTACTCCTTAATAAGACCCTTTATCTCACTTTTCTCTCCTTTTTCTTTATTTTTCTTTTCTCTTTTCTTTTTTTGGTACCGGGGATCAAACTCGGGACCTTGTGCTTGCAAGGCAAGCAGCAGAACCACTCAGCTAAATCCCCAGCCCTATTTTTCAAATTTTACTTCCTTCATTTTCCTCTTTCCCACTCCCTCTATTAAGCTGTATTAATCTTTAGATATTTAGCTGACTCTATGCTATTATTGTTGAATTCCTTTCTAACGGTTTTGTTTAATTTGGTTTTTTGAGAGTTTCTTCTCGCGGTGGCTTGAACTCACTATGTAGCCCAGGCTGGCTTCACTTTTCTTTTTTCTTTTTCTTTTCTTTTTTTTTTTTTTTTTTTTTTTTCCTTTTTTTTTTTTTTTTTTTGTACCAGGGATCAAACTTGGGTCCTTGCACTTGCAAGGCAGGTGGCAGAACCACGGAGCCAAATCTGTGGCCCCCAGGCTGGCTTCACTTGCAGCTATCCTCCTACCTCAGCCTCCCAAGTACTGGGATTATAGACGTCTGATCCCATACCTCTCTTTTCTGTCGTTAATGATGGACAGTTGAGTAAATACCGAATTTCTCTGGTGTGAAAAATTAAAAGTGTAAATAAGGTTCAAGTGGTACTATTGGGGGTGTGAAAAATGGATAAAAGGGAAGTGGGAAGGGGAGGGGAAAGGAAATAAGGGAAAAGAAAAAATGGAAACAAAGTCTTTGTAAATAGGGAAGGGGGTGAAGGGAGGACAGGGGTATGGGGAAAAAATAAGAATCAAGATATATCATGTAAAGGTACAAGATCCCCATGATAAATGTAACTGTATTGTTTGCTTTGAATGTACCAATAAACTTAATGGAAAAAATGATGATATAGCTGTTACATTTAGTATATACTTATTGCATGTCAATATTTTTTTGTGTCTAAATTATAATTACAGATTTCTATTGTAGAGGACAGTACAGTGGTAGCTCTTATTGGTTCTTATGGTATGACACTATCCAGTTCATCTTTGACTCTATTACTGTTGCTGATTTTGTTGCTATTATCAGGGTGGGACAGTTGTTGCTATTGGTATGCTCATGACAGGGCCATAATTTGTATATTGCTGCCAGGTGGCTCTGATTTGAATTCCACCATCTGATGTTAAGTAGTTAACCACCAGTGGCCCAAGCTGCCCCATGTGACTGACAGCCATGCACTTATCACCAGTGGGTCAAGCCAGTGAGGTGTTAACTGCTCTCTACCGTATGCCAGTATCTGGTTTGTCTTTGTATCATCAATAATACCATGCTTTATTTCTAGAGAACTGGGCCAGCTGCATTGCACCTTTCCCTCCTAAAACTACTGAAGGAGGTCAGGTACTATGAGTAAGACAAACCTGTAGTTAGCCATGCCCACAGTGCAGATACTAACTAAAGATATCTCCAAACTAGCAACACAATCTTTCCACTATAATCAACCCACAACCCTCACCCCCCACACACGCACAAACAAACAAAACACAACAGAAACAAGAAAACAAGGCAACAAAATGCTTACAAAACCTCCCAACTTCCCCAAAGATGATCAATGGAGAGAAAATCAAAAGCCATTGAAAGTATGGCTGTAACCAATGTGAGGACAGAGTGTCAGAAAGAAGGAAGGGGTGATGCAGGTGCCTGTATACTCAGACACCTTAAAAATAGTAAGAGGGAACAGAAAATGGGCCCAAGAGCTGGTAGATAATGCAAAGACTAAAATTAACTGAAATTAGTGAAAAATTAGAAGACATGTGAATTGCATAAAAAACCTGTTGACAGAAATAATAGCAGAAAACTTTCCAAATACAGTGGAAGAATAAACATGTATATAAGTGAGGCATATTGAACCCCAAGCACCCACAGTCAGAAAAGAACTTCTCAGGCTGGGGATTTAGCTCAGTGGTGCCACCACCAGCCTTGAGTTAGATCCCCACCACCACCACAACAACAACAAAAAGAAAGCAAAGCAAAGCAAAGATCTCCACAACACATAATAGGCAAAATCCCAGAAGTCCAACAAAAGGACAGAATCTTAAAAGCCACTAGAGAAGAGAAACAAATCATTTATAAAGGTAAACCCCATAGAATTACAGAAGATGTCTGAACACAGATCTTAGAGGCCAGGGAAGTGTGGAGTAAAATGTTTCAAGCCCTAATCAAATATAACTTCCAATTCAGACAGTATTTTAGTATATGTGCTGCTGAAGCAAGCACCAACTCAGACTAAGGCATTCTGCAAAACTATCTTTTCAAAATACTGGACATAAAAAACAAGATAAAATTATCAACACAATTATAGTGGGAAGCCTCAATACTTCACTGTCATAAACAGATCAAGTAAACCAAAAAAATCAACAAAGAAATATTAGAGTTAAGCCACACTTTCAAACAAAAATGTTCTATACAACAATCAGAATACATTCTTCTCAGCAGCACATGGAATTTTCTCTAAAATAAAACACATGCTAACCTATAAAGCCCATTTAAATAAAAAGGATTGAAATTATCTCATGCATATTACCAGCTCACACAAAGAAACCACAGAAATTATGCAAACACAAGAGATTAAACAATAGAATCTTGAGCTGGGTGTGGTGGCGCAGGCCTGTAATCCCAGCACTCCGGAGGCTGAGGCAGGAGGATCACTGTGAGTTCCAGTCCAGCCTGGGCTATATAGTGAGTTCCAAGTCAGTCTCAACTACATAGTGAGACTCTGTCTCAAAACAAAACAAAACAAAACCCCCAAAACAGAAAACAAAAAACAAATGAACAAAAAACAAAAACAAAACAAAACAAAAAAACCAATAGACTCTTGAAAAATCAATCAATGGGGAAGAATTAGCTCCTAGAATTAAACCAAATGTCAATAAAACACACCAGAAGCTACTGGACACAATGGAAGCAATCCTAAGAAAGAAATTTATTGCTGTGAATCCTCATATCTGGAAAACAGAGAAAGCCCAAACAAATAACCTAATGATGCACCTCAATGTCCTGGAAAAATAAGAACAGTCCAAATCTAAAGCTAGTACAAAGAAGGAAATTATGGGGCGGGGATTTGGCTCAATGGTTCCACCACCTGCCTTACAAGTGCAAGGGCCTGAGTTCTATCCTTGATACAAAAAAAAGAGAAGTAAATTATAAAGTTCAGAGCAGAAATCAATAAAATTAAAACCAAAAAAGTACAAAAAAAATCAATGAATTAAAGCTAGTTCTCTGAAAGAATAAAGAAAATAAACCCTTAACCAATCCTACCAAAATGAAAAAAGTTCAGGAGGCTGAGGCAGGAGGATCTCTGAGAGTTCGTGGCCAGCCTGGGCTAATGAGTTCAAGAGCAGCCTGAACTACAAAGTGAGACACTGTCTCAAAACAAAACAAAACAAAACAAACACAACAACAACAAAGAAAAGTTAGGGCCAGGGATTTAGCTCAGTTGCACTGCACCTGTCTTGCAAGTTCGAGGTCCTGAGTTCAATACCTGGTATTGAACTCCAAAAAAAAAAAAAAGGAGAAATTACAATGGACGCCTATGAAATCTAGAAGACTATAAAAAACTACTACTTCAAAAACCTATACTGATAAACTGAAGAATCCAGAAGTGAATAGATTAAATGTATACATATATACATTACCAAATGTGAACCTAGAGTATATAAAAACCTGAATAATCTAAGAATAGGCAATGAAATTGAGACAGAAAAAAACAAAACCAAAAACAGAACTACCAACTAAGAAAAGCCCAGAATCCAATGGATTTGCTGCTGAATTCTCTAAGAACTTCAGGAAAGATGCAACATCAATATTCCACAAAGTCTTTAATGAAACTAAAAGGAAAGGAGTGCTATCACACTCATTCCTGTAAGACAGCATTACCTTGATTCCGAAACCACACAAACACTCAACTAAAAAAGATATATAGGCCAATCTCTTTAGGGACCACAGATGCAAAGATATTCAACAAGATACTAGCAAACACAATGCAACAAATCCTAAAAAAAAATCATACATTACGCAATTAGGCTTTATCCCAGGGATGTAAGAACTGCTCAATATACACAAATCAACAAATGTTATACATTACAAACAGAATCACAAAAGTCACATGATCATCTCAGAAGATGCAGAAAAAGCCTTTGGCAAAAATGCAACATCCATTCATGATAAAAACCCTAAGGAAAATAGGTATATAGACAGAACTTACATCAATCTAATGAAAACCACCTATGACAAACCTACTGCCAACGTCACATTAAACAGGAAAGCAAAGCTTCTCCTCTAAAATCAAGCAAGCCATTCCTATTGAATATAGTACTTGAAACCTTACAGCAATCAGACAAGAGAAAGAAATAAAAGGGAAATGTGTAGGATAAAAGAAGTCAAACTGTCCTTATTTGCAGATGACATGACCCTTTTCATAAGAGACCCCAAAAATTCCACTACAACTCCTAGGCAGTCTGGCATGGCAGCACATGCCTATGATCTGAGCACTTAGGAGGCTGTGGCAGGAGTATCACTACCAGTTCAAGCCCAGCCTGGGGTACACAGTGAGCTCCAGGCCAGCCTGAATTAATAATCAAATTCAGCAATGTAGCAGATATGAAATCAAAACACAAAAATCAGTAGTGTTCCTGTATACCAAATTAAAACAATGCTGAGATTCCACCTTAATCCACAAAGAATGGCTACATTGAGAAATCAAATCATAATAAATGCTGGTGAGGCTTTGGAGGAAAAGGTGCCTTCTACATTGTTGGTAGGAATGTAAACTAGTACAAACAACTATGGAAACCAGTATGAAGATTCCTCAAAAAGTTAAAAAATTCCATTCAACCAGCTAGTCAACAGTATAAGTAAATTACGGTAGAATAAAAAACAATAGGAAGCAAAGACACAGATCTTTTGCAAACGGGAAGGAGACCAAGAGATGGAGGGAAGGCAAAGAGAGGAAGGGGATATAAAAAATAATTAAGGGCTGGGGATTTAGTTAAGTGGCACTGCTCCTGCCTTGCAAGCACAAGGTCCTGGGTTTGATCCCCAGTACCAAATAAATAAATAAATAAATAATAGTAATTAAGATGTGTTATGTATGTGTACCAAATTCCCACAATGAATATTATTACTATATAAAGCAAAACTGTACTATATAAAAATAAAAATTAAAAATAAAAATATCATATGCTATGGTTTGTATCTAGATGTTTGTTCTCCCAAAGCCTCATGTGCTCATAGATAGGCCTTTCGGAAGTGAACAGATCATCTGCGTGTGATGCTCATCAGAGATAAGTCTGCTGATGAGTTTACAGCTAAATGTGATATTGGGAGGTGAAGCCTGGTTGGAAGGTGGGTCACTAAGCCATGGCCTGAAGGGGTCTATGCTCCCCGCTCCTTGATCTCTCTGCTCCCTATCTGCCATGCCACGAGCTAGCTGTCTCTCCTTTACAATGACCTTCTGCCACAACACCCTGCCTTGGAGCCCACCAACTATGGAATCAAACCGCTATAAACTGTGAGCCAAAACAAACCTCTCCTCCTTTATTCGTTTTTTAAATAAATTTTATCCCATCCCCCAAGCCTCTCCCCTCCCTATTTGCAGGTATTAGGTATTGTGTCTCAGCAATAAGAAAGTAACTAAGATAATATGCTTAATCTTCTACAACAAACTCAAAGTACAAAAAAGAGCAGAACAAAAGATAGATAATTGGAAAGAGGGAGATAAATCTTTTGCAAATGATAAGGAGACAGAGTACAGAGGGGGACATAATAAGAACTAAGATGTGTTATGTACATGTACCAGCTCCCCACAATGAATGTAATCATTATGTACTGCAAATGTGTACTAATAAAAATAAAAATTTAAAATAACATTCATCAGTCACAGAATATAAACTCAATTTTTAAAAACATATTGAGAGGGCCAGGGATTTAGCTCAGTGGTTTCACCACCTGCCTTGCAAGTGCAGTGTCCTGAGTTTGATCCCAGGTACCAAAAACACAAAACAAATCAATTGAGCTATCAGAAAATGAAATAAAGAAAACAGTTTCTTTTAAATAACATCAAAAACATTGGAAGAAATGAAATACTTTGAAATTTATTTTACTAAGATATGTTCAAGATTTGTCCACTAAAAAATGCAAACTGTTGAAAGAAACTAAGACCCAAATACATGAACAATGCTCTGTGTTCATGATTGTAACAAGGCAATACTGTTAAGAGAGCCATATTCCCTGACATGATTTACACATTCTGCACGATCCTTAATAAAATCCTGGGTGCTATTTCTGCAGACACTGACAAGATGATCATAAAAAGTCATACAGAAAGGCAAGAGATCCAGAATAAACAAAACCATCTTGGAAAAGAACAATAAAGTTGAAGGTCTCTCATTTCCTGATTTGAAAACTTACTACCAAATGACAATAATCAAAAGATTGCATGGCACTGGACCAAGAACAAACAGATCAACAAACTAGAACTGAAAACCCAAAACGAAACAGTAGTAACATTTATTTCAACAGATTTTCAGCAAGGGTTCAAAGACTACCAATATGAGGAAAAAAAAGGCTCTTTAACCATATAGGGTTAACTAGCTATCTGCATGCAAAAGGATGAAGCTTGATCCCAACTCACACTTTACAAACAAATTAACATGGAAAAAAGAGCCAACTGTAAGAGCTAAATCTATCAAACTCTTAGAAGAAAATATAGGCATACCTTTTCAAAATCTTAGATTAGGCAATGGTTTTTTAGAAATGATACCAAAACCACAAGCAACAAAAGATAAAACAAGTAAATTAGATTTTATCAAAATTAAAAATTTGGGTGGCCAGGGTAAAAATATAGCTCAGTGGTTTGCTGTCTGCCTCACAAGCCGAAGGACCCGAATTTGATCCCTGGTACAAAAAAAAAAGTAAAAATTTTTGTGCTTCTACAGACTCTAGTAAGAAAGTAAAAAGACGGGCTCTTCACCTGCCTGCCTGCCTGAGATCACCCGGCGGGTGTGCGACCTCCCGGACTGCGTGACAACAGACCCAGTAAGGACCCAAGGACCCCGGAGGGGGTCTCTTCACCTGCCTGCCTGCCTGAGATCATCTGGCGGGTACGCGATCTCCCGCACTGTGCGACAACAGACCCAGGAAGGAAGGTAGCCCCATGACACCCCCCCGCCCCGCCGTTCTCAAACCTCCTAATTGGGCCAGTCCTT
>NW_022900949.1:38763549-38766198 GCF_012274545.1 Fukomys damarensis
TAAGAGAGCCATATTCCCTGACATGATTTACACATTCTGCACGATCCTTAATAAAATCCTGGGTGCTATTTCTGCAGACACTGACAAGATGATCATAAAAAGTCATACAGAAAGGCAAGAGATCCAGAATAAACAAAACCATCTTGGAAAAGAACAATAAAGTTGAAGGTCTCTCATTTCCTGATTTGAAAACTTACTACCAAATGACAATAATCAAAAGATTGCATGGCACTGGACCAAGAACAAACAGATCAACAAACTAGAACTGAAAACCCAAAACGAAACAGTAGTAACATTTATTTCAACAGATTTTCAGCAAGGGTTCAAAGACTACCAATATGAGGAAAAAAAAGGCTCTTTAACCATATAGGGTTAACTAGCTATCTGCATGCAAAAGGATGAAGCTTGATCCCAACTCACACTTTACAAACAAATTAACATGGAAAAAAGAGCCAACTGTAAGAGCTAAATCTATCAAACTCTTAGAAGAAAATATAGGCATACCTTTTCAAAATCTTAGATTAGGCAATGGTTTTTTAGAAATGATACCAAAACCACAAGCAACAAAAGATAAAACAAGTAAATTAGATTTTATCAAAATTAAAAATTTGGGTGGCCAGGGTAAAAATATAGCTCAGTGGTTTGCTGTCTGCCTCACAAGCCGAAGGACCCGAATTTGATCCCTGGTACAAAAAAAAAAGTAAAAATTTTTGTGCTTCTACAGACTCTAGTAAGAAAGTAAAAAGACGGGCTCTTCACCTGCCTGCCTGCCTGAGATCACCCGGCGGGTGTGCGACCTCCCGGACTGCGTGACAACAGACCCAGTAAGGACCCAAGGACCCCGGAGGGGGTCTCTTCACCTGCCTGCCTGCCTGAGATCATCTGGCGGGTACGCGAGCTCCCGCACTGTGCGACAACAGACCCAGGAAGGAAGGTAGCCCCATGACACCCCCCCGCCCCGCCGTTCTCAAACCTCCTAATTGGGCCAGTCCTTAGACCAACTCTGCAGAGGCATAGGTTCTCATGAAGGGCAGTATTCTGAGTTCCCAACTTTGAACATCTTTAAAGAAAGGGCAGGGGAAACCTGTAATAGAACTGAGTGGAGTTCAACCCTAAGGGTTGGGAAACTCAAGTTAGGCCTTGTGGACTGAGTTCAGTCTCAGCCGTGGGGAACTGCCAATGGCTAGCCGAGACCAGGGGATTCGGTTCTGCATATGGCTGTACATGTGGTATAATATGAGAACAAAGACATAGTCTGAAAGAGGCCTTCAAATTCTTTTTTTTTTTCACTCTTTTTTCTTTTCCTCATTCCACCCTAAAATTTCTTTCTTTTTTCTGTCCTCTCTCTCCAACTCAGTCTCTTGCTCCACCATATTACCCCTCATCTCCCTTTTTATTCCGGCTCCTGCCCTAACTCAGACTTCTTCTTTTATTATTTTTTGTTTTTAGGAGGGGTTTCTCTTTATGTTCTTTTCTCCAGTCATTTTACCTCACTCATGGCTCTGTACCTTCAAGGGAAGGCAAGCGCCTGTTATTGTTACGGGGATATATTCTTGTCCTTATTCCTGCACTCTCTCTATCCCCCCTGAACTTAATAGCTTTGTAAAGATAGTAAGGTAATTCTACATCCTCTGGATTCACTTCAAACCTGCTCCAGTTCTTTCACTTATCTAATCCTCTCGTTCTAAGTCTAACCCCCCAATCCTAAATGGTAAAGATGCTATATTGAAAAGCATATTCACTGCAAAAATATTATGGGCTGCTTCTTGAAATTAATTTAATTCACATGGGTTAAATGTGATACATTAATGACTACCACAAGTGGTCAGTTTGCAAGCTGTGCCTGATCCTATTGGGCTGCTGAATGTATCAATTGGGATAAAGGGTTGTGATTGATTTAAAGAGTTGTTTTTTCTGATATTATGAAAATGAGGATGTCTATGAGTCATTAGAAACTCAAAAAGCTAAAACGCAACTATAATAGGAAGATTTAAGTAATACACAGAAATTAAAGAAGGACAACCCAACAATAAAAATAAAAATGAGAAAACACTTAAGCAAGACAGAAAAACAGATTTCCAGTTCACCAATGGCAAACAGTAGGACACATGAGGATGAAAAGTCTGATAGTGAACCAGCAGGACACCCTGGACCCATAGCACAGGAGGTAACAAAACAGATCAATCAGGCTCTACAAAAATTCAAATCAGAAATAATTTCCCAGTTAACCAGAGAGATGATGAGCAAAATGGAAGTCATGATTCGAGACTCTAGAGCAGAAACTGACAAAAATAGAAGAGCTCAAGACCATGATAGAAGCCATGAAGACTCAGCATAAGAAAGAAAAAGAAGCCATGGACTCAGCATAAGAAAGAAATGGAAACAATGAATGCCCAACAGAGGAAAGAAATGGAATTCATAAAACAGATTCAAACAGATATCCAGGAGATTAAAAACTCTATTGAAAGTGTACACAACAGAATAAAAAAGTGCGAAGATAGAATTTCAGATATAGAAGATAGGATCGCAGTCAGTGACCGTGAAAAAAGAGGTCTCTTAAAAACAGTAAGGGATCGTGAGAAATCAATCCAACAACTTCTAGACAATACAAAGAAAAATAACATAAGACTGATAGGAATTCATGAAAAA
>NW_022900949.1:38767233-38767578 GCF_012274545.1 Fukomys damarensis
ACATACAGGAATCTTTGGGACACAATGAAAGCAGTTCTACGTGGAAAATTCATAACATTGAATGCCCACACTAGGAAAACAGAGCGGGCTCAAATAAACAACTTAATGATGAAAATTAGACTCCTAGAAAAACAAGAGCAAGAAAAACCCAAAGCTCGAACAAGAGAGGAAATTATAAAGATCCAAGCAAAAATCAATGCAATTGAAACTAAGAAAACAATACAAAAAATCAATGAAACAAAGAGCTGGTTTTTTTGAAAGAATAAATAAAATCGACAAACCCTTAGCTAATCTTATCAAAAAAAGGAAAGAAAAGGCTCAGATCCATGCAATCAGGAATGAAAA
>NW_022900949.1:38769576-38769814 GCF_012274545.1 Fukomys damarensis
AGATCGGTGCAACCACTATGGACATCAATATGGAGGTACCTCAAAGAGGTTGGACTGGAGGTTCCATTTGACCCAGCCATCCCTCTGTTGGGTATCTTTCCAAGAGAACTAAAAGAATCATATCACAGAGAAGTATGTGCACCCATGTTTATAGCGGCAGTTTGTAATAGCTAAATCTTGGAAACAGCCCATTTGCCCATCCGTTGGAAACTGGATAAATAAGATGTGGTTTTTCTAT
>NW_022900949.1:38769859-38773469 GCF_012274545.1 Fukomys damarensis
GAAAATGGATACATATTGAAGATATACTCCTAAGTGAAATAAATAAGTCACACATGTGTAAATACTGAATAGTTTCCCTGGTGTGAATAATCTGCAATAATATATAAGATCCTAATAAGATTACTGACATTTAGAAATGCACAGAAAGGAGCTAAAGGTGTAGGGAAGGTGGGATGGGTAGGGGAAGGGTAAAAAGGGAAAAGAAAAAAATGTGAGATAATGAAAAGATGAAAATAAAGTGTTTGTAGATGGGGAGGGGAGGAGGGGGTGAAGGGAGGGCAGAGGTAAGGGGAAAAAATGAGAATCAAGACTTGTCATGTAGAGGTACAAGATCCCAACAATGAATGTAACTGTATGTATCCCTAAAATGTACCAATAAACTCAGTTAAAGCGAAAAAAAAATGTAATTTGCAAATATTTTCTTTAATTCTGTGGACCGTCTTTTTACTCTCTTTTTTTTTCAGCTTTGAGTTTATTGGCACATTTTAGGGATACAGTACAGCTACATTCATTGTGCAAATTACATATTTGAAAAGGGTCTTGTATCCAAAATATGCAAAGAAGCACTATAACTCAACAGTTTAAAATGGGCAAAGAATTTGAATAGATATTTCGATATATACAAAGCCAAGTGTGGTGGTACACACTGTGATTCTAGTACTCTGGGAAGCTGAGGCAGTAGGATCATATGTTCAAGCCCAGTTTAGGCAACTTAGTGAGACTCTGTCTCAAAAATAAAGTAAGATAAAGTAAAATAAAATAAAAAAGTAAAAGGTTGAGAGTGTATCTTAGTACAAAGGTCTTGAGTTTTATTTCCAGTCCCAGATTTTAAAAAATATTCAAACACACACACACAATGGCCAATATACATATGAAGAGATGTTCAACATTATTAGTGGTTAGGAAAATGCAACTCAAAACCAGTCAGAAAATGAAATTAAAAAATACTATTTTACACCCACTAGGCTGGCCGTAAAAAGAAAACAACCACAAGCACTGGTGCAGATGTAGAAAAATTGGACTTTAATGTATTGCTGGTGGCAATGTAAAATGCTACAGACCCTGTAAAAGAGTTTGGTAATTTCTCAAAAAGTTAAGCAGGCAGTGATTTAGTTCAGTGGTGCCACCGCCTGCCTCACAAGTGCAAGGTCCCAAGTTCGATCACTGGTACCAAAAAAAAAAAAAAAAGGTTAAAATGCAGTAATTCATATAACCTAAAAACTCAACTCCCAACTACATACCTAAGAGAACTGAAAATGTGTGCTCTTATAAAAATCAGTGTGCAAATGCTTATAAAAGCATTATTCATAATAGCTCCCAAATGGAAATATTAAATGTCTATCAACTAATGAATGGATAAACAAAACCGTATACCCACAGAATCAAGTATTATTCAGCCAAAAGAACAGAGGGCTGATACATACTACAAAATTTTAAAATACTATGCTAAGCCAAAAAGAAGCCAGACACAAAGGCTGCACGAGGTGTGATTCCACTGAGCATCCAAGACAGTCAAATGAATAGAGAGAGAGAGCAGAGTGCAGGGTCAGTCCTGGGGAGGAGAAGAGAATGACAGTCACCAGAGATGGATTTCTCTTTGCTGTGATATGAATGTGCCTTACGACAGTAGCAGAGTGGTGATGGCCATGCAAGTCTGTGAATACAATGAAACTCTTCAAAAGTACATTTTTAAAGGCTGAACATTTTGATATACAAATATCTCAATTAAAAAATAAAATCACTGAGGAGTCATGGTTTGGACACATCAGTAGGCACCAGGTGTGGTAGTTAGGAGAATGGGATTTCTCCTCAGGTCACTTCAAGAAAATGAACAAAATGCAACTATCTGGGCCACAGCTAAGGATAAAAGGAGCCAGGGGAGAATTCTGAGTGTGAGTTATGTAGGCCAGAAAAAGCAGCAGGATACAGTAATGAAGATAAGAGCAAGTGGAAAGAGAGATGGCTGCAGAATATAGACCTCTGCATTCAATGGAGTTTTCTTTTTTTATTTTAAGAGAGGGTCTTGCTAAGTTGTCCAAGTTGAACTTGAACTTGTGATCCTACTGCCTCGGCCTCCCAGAGTGCTTGGATTATAGGCATGTGCCACAATGCCTAAATTCAATGAATTTTAAAAAAACCTTCAATGGGAGCTAGCTAAGAAACAGAGGCAAATGGAAAGGGGGATTCAGCATGAGCAAAGGAATGCTCAGAAGAGTTTAGCTTTTTTTACAGTCTAAGAGTCACAATGAAATTGAGCAGTATGTAACATGATGTTCACACATTCACAAGACTGTGATCTGCCCTACTTCTGAGTACAGCACCAGGCCCACAGTAAGTATGCAGTAAACAGGCCTTTTAAAAAACTATTACTTAACTTTTGTCAGTAACTAAACATTTATTTTCTGCTGTGCACTAAAAATTACAGTAACAATCACTTTTAAGCGGCAGTGTTTTATTCTCCATGTTGAGATATTAACTTAATTATTAATTTCATAAGACTCACTAAAATACACGTATGACTAAACAAACATGGGATAAGAAACATCTGCAACTCAAATCTGCTTGTCTTTTCCCAGAATTTCCATAGCACCCCACCTTTCCTGGTACATGGCCCCTTTTCTACATTTTCAAGACCAGCAACAGCTGGTCAAGTTGTCCTGTGTCACCATAATCTGAGGTCTGCCTGGGTAACCCACGATACTCTCCCCCACCTCAAAGTCTTTAACTTCACTATGTCTGCAAAGTCCCTCCTCCCATCTAAGGTAGCAGTCACACACTTGAGTAGGAGGTAGACATCTCATCACATCTTGGGCTTCAGGCTAAAATCAAGTGCTGGGTGCTGACCTCTTGGGGGAAGGCATTATTCCACCTACCACAGTTACTCACTATGATGTTAACCACACAGCCAGGGCACATATGCAAATCCATGAGCCTAGGCTGGCAGTGAAAATGCCATCAATGTCTGGGAAGGTGTAAGGTCCTGAATGGTCTGAACACACAGCTGGGCTTTAACTGGAAAAGAGACTATGAGGTAAGAAAGAGAGGCAGCGTCCAGACCTTTTAAAAGCTTATATTATTTTAAGAAGCAAAATCCAACAATATGTTGTATATAAGAAACATACCTAGTGCAAAAAGAAGCCCATAGACTGAAAGTGAAAACAAAGAAAACAATTCTCCATGTGACAGGAGCCCAGAAAAAAACAGGGGTAGCAATCTTATTTGCAGACAGAGTAAACTTCAAACCAAAACTGAATCTAGTATTATTGATGTAGGACAGTACTGTATCATACCTCTATGAATGTAAAATATCTAGTACCTGCTTTATGATACATAGTAGGGACCGTGCTTTATCAGAGCTACATTTAATGATATTACTGTAGAATGTTCTCTTTCCAGATGATGATTAAAAGGCTAATAGAAAAAATGGTGCCAGGTACCACAGCAGCAACAGAACTTTGCTGTTGTCTGGATATTATTCTTTTCTTTTGGTTTTTTTTGGTTTTTTTTTTAACAGAATGTGCTGAATGTCTATAATTTTGTTCAGACGACTGCAGAACCCGGAAAAGCTGTTGCTGCTATCGATGCATAACATACTATTATTAGTCGTTTT
>NW_022900949.1:38774113-38780515 GCF_012274545.1 Fukomys damarensis
AGAGGGAGGGCAGGGACAAGGGGAAAAATGAGAATCAAGACCTATTATGTAAAGGTACAGAATCCCAATGACGAATGTAATTGTATTGTATACCTAGATTGTACCAATAACCTCAATAAAAATAAAAAAAAATAAAAAATAAAAGCTTATATTCTTTGCCTCAAACCTGGATTTCACCCAACACAGAGCTAGTGGAATGGATTATGTAAGTGAGGGAGAATAAGGACAAAAGATACAGTGGCTGCAGAAGTTATACACTGTGCCCAAACTCTTCATTACAGCTCCCTGCAAAGGGAAGAACCTGGTTCTCCCCTGTGAGTAAAGGCAGGTGTTTACTAATTTCCATCCAGCAACCAAAACATGGAGCAAATGGGGGTGTGGAACTCCTGACACCAAACCATGACAGGTACATAGGCTTTTTCTCCAGGATCACTTTCTGTGGAGCAAGTGGTCCCACCCCAGGACACCCACACAGACTATAGAGAGGACAGCAACACACCAAGGACTGCAGCCTCTGCCAACAGCAGCATAAGGGAGCGTCTAGCTCAGCCCAGCTTTCAGATCCAGCAGTCCTGGGGTCTCCCCTGTGACCTAAGAGACTCTGAGTCCATGTGGCTATGCCACTCCTCCTCGGCCACAGGCACTGTGAGCCACTACACTGAAGCAACATATTAACAGCCAGACTGTGTAAAGGATTTAAGTGACAGGTACTAAGAACCAAAACTAAGGCCAATAAAGTGAAGAGAGACAACACCAGGACACCAGTTGCTTTTGGTCTCAATCACATAGAGGGTTAAAGAGAAGTATGAGCTCAGCAAGGATCTTCCAGGTACTACTGCCTGGGCTGAACTCAGGGCAAAGGCAGTGGAAGTGGGCAAAGAGGGTTACGAATGGGAGGACCAGAGGCAAATTAACTGTGGCTATTTTCAATCTGACGCCCTATAGGAGATCTTGGTATGCAGAAATGTGTGATGAACAACTAAAGCTTCAACCAGAGGTAAGAGCTGAAAGCTACCATGCACACTGATTAAAACCAAAGATGCAGATAAAATTCCTTTAGAATGTGGAAGAGCTAAAAGTAGGCTGAGTGATCATTCTGTGAAGATGCACCAGATTCAACACTTCACTCAACAGTTCATTTCTCTAAAAAGGTAAGTCTATAAATAACTGACACACCATAGATATGATAGTATAGAATATCTAAGCAAAGATCAAAGCCTCCATTTGCTCAACTCAAACCCATGCCTTCAGCCTTGAACATTACTTCACAGCATTTTCAGGTCTAACTCACTGTTTAGAACAGTGCTTTGCACCTAGCATCCAACAAATATTTACTGAAATGACAACTGAGAGTAAAAACTCGATAGCTTTAATATGTCAATAATTTCAAGACTGATGATGCTAACTCTAAAACAAATTAAAAGCTCAAAAAAATTAGGGAGGAAAAAAATCATTAAACAGACTTACCGATCTGTTTGCAGAACATGGATAAGATGTTCCATAGCTTGGATACCCACTTCCAAACGGTACTTCTGCACATTAAAAGGAAGACTGTTATTAAAGTAACTAACATCCAACTTAAGAAACCTTTTTGTTTTATTCTGTTTTGTTTTGCTTGAGACAGAGTCTAGCTCTGTGGCCCAGGCTGGCCTTGAATTTGTCATCTTCCTGACTCAGCTTCCTGAGTGCTGATTATAAGCATGTATCACTATACCCAGCCAACTTAAAAAATTGAAAAATATAAAGCAAAAGCAAAAGACTGATGCAATCTGAGGAGAAACCAGAATATGAATAATAAAATTTACAAACCTTAGATAATGATTTGAGGGCACGAACAGCATTTCTTCGATCATCTAGTAAAGTAGATGAAGCTACTCGGTCACAAAGCTTTTGAATCTGTCACAGAAAAATAAAATACCATTAAGAGAAGAAAAAAAATGAAGTTTTTCCCCCCAAATTTATACCATCTTGTTTTTTTAAATCACCAAATGGGACACTGTTTAAGTAGTCTTTCAGAAATCTAAATATCTCTGGGAGGATGAAGCAGGAAGATCATGAATGTGAGACAGCTTAGCCAAAGGAAATTAGTGAGGCCCTGTCACAAAATTTAAAAAGGACTGGGGATGGCACTCAGTGAGAAGAGCCTGAGTTCAACCTCAGTACCCCAAAACCAAAAATTTTTCCTCTACAAACTTGATAGGTGGGCAGGAGTGAGGAATAAGTCAAATAAAATAAGTCATACAAATTGAAGAATTAAGATCATTAGAATTAGAGCTTTCTAGACATGCCTATCATCACTGTCCGAACCCAGAAAAGAGAAAATCCAAAAGGGTTATGTAAGAGATAGTAGTAGGTTATTTAAATTTTTTAAAGTAACAATTGTTTGTATCCTAATTTCCCCTGAACACTATCACTACATATTTGAAAAAGAAAAGGCAGAACAATATATTAAAACTTTTAAGTATACCTCAAAATCCACAACCATAGGACTGGGGATTTAGCTAAGTGGTTCAGTGGCCTGCCTTGCAAGCACAAGGACCCGAATTCAATCCCCGGTACCAAAAAAAACCAAAAAACAAAACAAAACAAAAATCCACAATGAAAAAATAGTTCTATTTTAAATTAATATGTACGAATTAAAATTCAAACTGAATTTAAAAATAAATCCTGAAAATTATTTACAATAGAGAAAAGCTGAAAACTGTTTATTCAGAAAGAAAAGCTAATATATTGTAATATATTCTTTGATGGAATACTATGCAGCTATTCAAAGGAATTATTGTACTGATAAAAAAATACCATGATAAACAGTGAGGGGAAAAGCAAGTTGTAAAACTCTATGTAAATTATGAGTCCAATGAAGCAAAGTACCAATCTGTGTACACATATAAGATTGCATTAAAAAAGAATATGGAAACCAGGAACTGGCAGAAAGCATAGGAGAAAATCCATGACCTTTGATCTGGCAAAGAATCCACACATGCCCTCAAGAGCACCGCCACAGCCTGTGCTGAAAGACACTGGAAAGAGAGGGAAAGGAGGAGCTGCAGGTGAGGCAGACCACAGAGAAACAACAGTACAGAATGCAGAACACAGCTTGCTGTGCTGCAACACCCAGGTCCTCTTGACTGAGGTAGGATTTTATTCTACACCATTATCCACTCCTTAAAGACAGCATTCACAGTCTGTCAAGCAAGTTCTGGCCTGTCACTCAGATGTCAGTACCTTAGGAATCAATGGTGCAGAAATAGATAGTGTCTTCCAACTTCCTGTGTCCCACAGGACATTCACAGCTCACCTCTGATCACAGAACAAGGGGGAAACATGGGTTTCTGCACTGAGGCACCATCAAAACATTTCTAAGCTGATCTGCACTCCTGTAGTGCACACATAATGTGATCACCAAGTCTACCTTGGCTTCACTCACCTAAGTGCTCACATTTAGAAATCATTTCTATGTTGAGTTGCATTTACTTATTATACAGTTTTTAAAATTGAAATAATTTAATAGTCCCTTGATACTTTTTTCTACTATAATTTTTTTTAATCTTTAGAAAAACTACATATTTTTCTTTATTTTTTTGGTACCAGGGATTGAGCTCGGGACCTTTCGCTTACAAGGCTGGTGCTGTGCCACTGAGCTCAATCCCTGGCTACTTATTTTTCTTTTGAAGACATGTACTTCATCACTTGTTGTAAAAAGTTCTCAAACCAAAAAAGTTTTCCTGAGTAGCACTGTAGTGCTTGGGTCCTGTATAGGTTCAGTCAGTTTTTAAGGTAGCTTAGAGTTAATAGTGAGTGGAACATTTTTTCCTAGGCATTTTCTGTTGCTTCTTAGCTCAAGATCTCAAGCACAGACTTTAGATGTGGGTTTGTTTATTTGGGATACCCTGATCTACAGCCTTTTTATTATTTTATTTTGAGACAGGGTGCCACTAAATTGCTAAGACACCCAAACGAGGCTTAAACTTGCAATCCTTCTGCCTCTGCCTCCCAGTGTGCTGGGATTATAGTGTGCCCAGCTAGACAGGGGATTTTTAAATGTCTTTTGCAATACTTGGTCCCAGTACTATGCAGGGCTTTAACACCAGCCTGAGCATCACCTTTGGTTGGTGTAGAGAGGGACCTGGGTTAACATGCATATCTCCATGTCTGGAAGCTCTTCAACCATTATGTGCTGAGCCTAGAAGTACATCACTTGATGTTAAGAGAAAAGCCCAGCTTTAGGAATACTGGAGGGCAGGGATCATAACCCTAATTGTTCAGGCTGGGCTCAAACTTGCAATCTTCCTGTTTTAGCTTTCCAGAATGCTGGGATTACAGGCACCAGATATATGTCCATCAGAATTACAGAAATTAAAAATAAAAGCACCACATACTACATGATCCCATTTTTATAAAACACACCAACAGGCAATGGCCTGGAGTGCAGCTCAGTAGTGGAGTGCTCACCTAGCCTGGTGGAGGTGTAGATTCAGTCCCCAGTACTACATACGCAGTTTGCAACATTTTGGTCAGGAATTTAAACTTTGGGAATCTATCTTTTCATAACACGCTCACAATTACACATGGTATATACTAAAATGCTCTTTGCAACAATATTTCTAATAGTTAAAACAGAAACCTAAACGTTCATCCATCAATCAGAACTAAAGAATATACATGCACTATGTAGCTGATAAATCAATGACGTAGAACTATATGTGCAGCCATGAAAAGATATCCAAGATAGAAGTGAAAAACTGTAAATGGTATGCTTAGCAGGAGGTCATTCTGGCTTAAAAGCACACCATTAATACACAGAGAACTAAAGAATACATGCACTATGTA
The DNA here is from genome assembly GCF_012274545.1 of Fukomys damarensis. Classification (NCBI taxonomy): domain Eukaryota; kingdom Metazoa; phylum Chordata; class Mammalia; order Rodentia; family Bathyergidae; genus Fukomys; species Fukomys damarensis. The sequence continues at coordinate 38,778,944 of NW_022900949.1, forward strand.
GCTGATAAATCAATGACGTAGAACTATATGTGCAGCCATGAAAAGATATCCAAGATAGAAGTGAAAAACTGTAAATGGTATGCTTAGCAGGAGGTCATTCTGGCTTAAAAGCACACCATATATACACAGTATAAATCTGTATTAGAAACATGTGACTATGTTCTACATTATTTGTCACATGTCTGCATCTGGCTAAGATCAAACATTACTTTTGCTTTTGGTGTTGAGGATCCAGCCCAGGGCCTCCACATGCTAAGCGCAGGTTCTTCCATGGAGCTGTACCCCAGCTCCAGGGACTACTTGTGAGAATAGAAAAGAACTGTAATGAAACAAAAGAGAAGTGGATTCTGTTTTACCAAATTTCTGGGAGTCTCGTGACTGATTCAACTCACCTTTTTAAGGTACTATCTTCACTGTGTTACTCAAAATAAAATGAAAGCAGCTACGGATAACAACAAATGACTGCAACAAAAAAGTCCAGTTAGTTCCCATTGCCTAAAGGATAAAGTCCAAAATTTAGACAAGAAAGCAGAGCCATTCATTCAGCCAGTAAATACACACTGTGCCAAATAAGAAATATTGTGATATTCCTGCCCCAATTTTTAATATATATATTTTTTTTTCACAAGCATATACATATGCCTGTTCTACTAAAACAACACACCAGAACCGGGTATGGTAGTGCAACCTATAATACCAGCACTGGTGAGGCTGAGGCAGGAGGACTGTAAGTCAGAGGCCCATGTGGGCTACATGGGAAGTTCAAGACCAGCCTACGCTATACTAAGAGACCCTGTCTCAACAAAACAAAACAAAAACCTAACACCAAAAACACAAAGGAGTTCTTTTGAAATATGAACTCTCCATTACAAGAATTTTAAATACCCGTTGTCTCTCACAATGATGACTGACCTAACATAATGCAGGAAAAAATTATACCCAAGATTAAACTTGAACTAAACACAGCACTTGAATATTAATATTAATAAAACAACATTTATTTCCTAGTGAGTTCAGAGTACCTTCTTCAACGGGCTTTTATTAATAAGGAAGTCACCAGCTTTTTCAGATAGTTGCAAACTGTTACTTCAAAGCATAAAATTAATCACTACTGGGACGGGAATTTAGCTGAATGGTTCCGCTTCCTGCCTCGCAAGCACAAGGTTCAGAGTTCAACCCCCAGTACCAAAACAAACAAACAAAAAACAAAAAACAAAAACAATATTGTAACATAAAATTAATCACTATTTTAAAGTATACTGTTTTTCAGTGGTGTTTTGATTTGCATCTTTCCAATGACCAGTGATGCTGAACATTTTTTCATATAACTATTTGCTGTTTCTACTTCTTAATCTGAAAAGTACCTATTCATTTCAGATGTCCATTTTTGGACTGGGTTTTTTAGTTTTTTATGTATTCTAGATATTAGACCTTTGAGGAATAGCTGGCAAATTTTTTTTCCCACACTGTGGATTGTCTTTTCACTCTGTTGGTGGTTTTTCTTGCTGTGCAAAAGCTCTGTTTCTGTTTTGCCTTGTTGCTTTTTTTTTTTTTTTTTTTTTTTTTTTTTTT
>NW_022900949.1:38781304-38792196 GCF_012274545.1 Fukomys damarensis
TTTTTTTTTTTTTTTTTTTTTCTCTTGGTACTAGGGTTCCAACTCAGGACCTTGCACTTGCCTGGCAGGCGTGGTTCCACTGAGCCACATCCCTGGAATGCAAAAGCTTTTTAATAAGATGAGATCCGAGTTGTTGATTCTTTGTGATAGTTCCTGTGCAACTGAGGTTTGTTCATAAAGTCTTTGCCTACCCAAATGTCTCTGAGAGTTCTACCTGTTCTATCTTCCATCAGATTGTGTTTGTTTTTTTATATCTTTGATCCAGTTTGAGTTTAGTTTAGTACATGGTGAATGACATGGATCTAGTTTTAATCTTCAGCAAGTAGAAAGCCAGTTTTTCCAGCATCATTTATTAAAAAGGCTATCTTTCTTTCAATGAAAGTGTTTGGCTCTTTTGTCAAAGATAAGGTGGCTGAGTATGTCTTGAGTTGTTTCTGCATTTTCTAGTCTGTTCCATTGATCTTCAGGTATGTTTTTCTGCCAGTATGATACTGTTTTTATCACATTACCTTTGTAGTATAATTTCAAGTCAAGAATTGTAATGCCCCCTGCCTTGCCTTTATTGCCTTTGTTTTTCCAAATGAATTTTAGGATTGTTATTTCCAATTCTGTGAGATAAGCTACTGGAATTTGATCAGGATAGCATTAATTCAGTATAACAATTTCAGCAGTATGGCCATTTTCACTATATTAGTTCTTCCTACCCAAGAACAAGGGATCCATCTCACTCCAGAAAGGATGGCCGTTATCAAGAATTTGAACAACAACAAATGCTGGCAGGGCTTCTGGGGAAAAGGAATCCTGGGTGGGAGTGTAGACAAGTACAACCACTGTGGAAATCAGTGTGGAGATTCCTAAAAACTAAAACTAGAGGTTCTATTTGACCAGTGATTCCCCTTCTTGGTATCTTCCCAGAAGAATTAAAAATATCATACCCCAGCGATATATGCACACCCATGTTTATAACTGCACAATTCATAATAGCTAAATCTTGGAAACAGCCCAAATGCCCATCAACTAACAAATGGATAAAGAAGATGTGCTGTTTTTAATAAAATTGAGTACTACTCTGCCATAAAGAAGGATGGGCTTGAAACATTTTATAGCTAAATGTATGCATTTTCAGGTCATACTCTTATGTGAAATAAATTGAACACATGTGTTTAAATACTGCATGTTTCTCCGGTGTGAGAAACCAAAAGTGAAAATAAGGACTAAATTGTACAACAGACACTGGGAAATGGGAAGAAAATGTTCAAATGAGAAAGGGAATCAGGCAGGGGAAGGGGAAAGAAGGGACAAGAAAAAAAAAGAAAATCAAAGGAAAAAATATAAACAAAAACTTTTGTACATAAGGGAAGGGACTGGGGAAAAAAAGTTTTAAGTTCATTATGCTGTCCAAATCTTCTCTGAATGTATCCATTTTTGTCTGCTTAACTAGCAATAATCAAGAGAACTGAGGTAATTGTCCAATACTTTGTTATAAAGTAATAGACAAAAAATAAAAATATACTGTTTATGTGTATAAAAACAAAATCTATTCATTCATGAGTTCGAATAAATATATATCGACTAAGACTATTTTTTTTAAGACAATAAAGATGCTTTTTATCTATTAAACTTTGGAGTTTCTTATTTTGTTTTTGAGAAGAGTCTGCTATGTTGCCTAGGCTGTCTCAACGTCTTAGGCTCATGTGTTCCTTCTGTCTCAGCCTCCTGAGTAGCTAAACCTATAAGCATGCACCTATGAATACACTGGATGAGTTCCTTTTTTTCTCAACATAAAATACGCTATTGTTAATGGCAAGCACACACTATTATAGTAGAGATCTTAACTAGAGTATTTAGTTAAAACAACTGAACTCAATTCATGTACCACACTCCAAACCAGAGTCAAAAGTAAATGAAGAGCAGCCTACTGGTTCTGTTCAGTGGCAATGCCTTTGCCTAGTAGGCGTGTGATCCTGGCTACAACTCCTACCACCACCAAAAAGCCTCAAACAGTATATTTGCACAGCAGAATTAGGCACATCTATTTCCAATACTTTCAGTCAGGCATCAAGACGGCCTTTTCATCTTACTGGTGTTTTTGTTTTTTAGGCATTTTTATACAGGGTCTTGTCATATAGCCAAGGCTGGCCTTGAACTCATGATCCTCCTGCCTAAGCCTCCTGAGTATCAGTATTGCAGAAGTACACCATCACTGTAGCTCCATTTGAGTGACATCTGTTACAGTGCCTTTATCTTCCTAAACAAGGAACATAACTGCAAGCTTTCTTAGTGTAAAAATCTAATCTACTGTCCATCTAGGAGTGTCTTAAGATGTAAAGTGAAGGAATAAATACTAAAGGCTGCGGGTGGTGGCACATGCATGTAATGCCAGCACTCCAGAGGCTGAGCAGGAGAATCACTAGAAATTTAAGGCCAGCCTGAGCTACATAGTTCAAGTCCAGCCTGAACGACACAGTGAGACCTTGGCTCAAAAAACCAATACATACCTACATATATACATACATACCAAAGGCTTCATATAATACCTGGCACCTATGAATCCTCAAAAACTGTTAGCAAATTTTACCTTCAAGTTTCTTATGATGTTTTTGCATTATTCTTCTGACGTATCAGGCTTCTGGCTATCATCTCCCTCATCTACAAGGTGTGATCAAAATATAAAGTGATTGCTAAAATGTTTTAAAAATTTGTTTCAGTAAGACCCAACGCCATTAGCTTCAGAGATGTTTAAATACTAACATGCATCTCAAAATTGGTAAAACATGGCATATATAGCACTTACTCTGTGCTTGCTCTATTTTAAAGTGCTTTATGTTTTAAAAGTCATTTGTTCTGGGCTGGGTTAGTAGCTCAAAAATGGAGTACTTGCCTCCCATGCAGGTGGCCCTGGGCTCCATATCAGTGCTAGGATATTTCATTTATCTTCACAAAAACCTCAGTTGCACAGGAACTATCACAAAGAATCAACAACTCGGATCTCATCTTATTAAAAAGCTTTTGCATTCCAGGGATGTGGCTCAGTGGAACCACGCCTGCCAGGCAAGTGCAAGGTCCTGAGTTGGAACCCTAGTACCAAGAGAAAAAAAAAAAAAAAAAAAAAAAACAGAAACAGAGCTTTTGCACAGCAAGAAAAACCACCAACAGAGTGAAAAGACAATCCACAGTGTGGGAAAAAAAATTTGCCAGCTATTCCTCAAAGGTCTAATATCTAGAATACATAAAAAACTAAAAAACCCAGTCCAAAAATGGACATCTGAAATGAATAGGTACTTTTCAGATTAAGAAGTAGAAACAGCAAATAGTTATATGAAAAAATGTTCAGCATCACTGGTCATTGGAAAGATGCAAATCAAAACACCACTGAAAAACAGTATACTTTAAAATAGTGATTAATTTTATGTTACAATATTGTTTTTGTTTTTTGTTTTTTGTTTGTTTGTTTTGGTACTGGGGGTTGAACTCTGAACCTTGTGCTTGCGAGGCAGGAAGCGGAACCATTCAGCTAAATTCCCGTCCCAGTAGTGATTAATTTTATGCTTTGAAGTAACAGTTTGCAACTATCTGAAAAAGCTGGTGACTTCCTTATTAATAAAAGCCCGTTGAAGAAGGTACTCTGAACTCACTAGGAAATAAATGTTGTTTTATTAATATTAATATTCAAGTGCTGTGTTTAGTTCAAGTTTAATCTTGGGTATAATTTTTTCCTGCATTATGTTAGGTCAGTCATCATTGTGAGAGACAACGGGTATTTAAAATTCTTGTAATGGAGAGTTCATATTTCAAAAGAACTCCTTTGTGTTTTTGGTGTTAGGTTTTTGTTTTGTTTTGTTGAGACAGGGTCTCTTAGTATAGCGTAGGCTGGTCTTGAACTTCCCATGTAGCCCACATGGGCCTCTGACTTACAGTCCTCCTGCCTCAGCCTCACCAGTGCTGGTATTATAGGTTGCACTACCATACCCGGTTCTGGTGTGTTGTTTTAGTAGAACAGGCATATGTATATGCTTGTGAAAAAAAAATATATATATTAAAAATTGGGGCAGGAATATCACAATATTTCTTATTTGGCACAGTGTGTATTTACTGGCTGAATGAATGGCTCTGCTTTCTTGTCTAAATTTTGGACTTTATCCTTTAGGCAATGGGAACTAACTGGACTTTTTTGTTGCAGTCATTTGTTGTTATCCGTAGCTGCTTTCATTTTATTTTGAGTAACACAGTGAAGATAGTACCTTAAAAAGGTGAGTTGAATCAGTCACGAGACTCCCAGAAATTTGGTAAAACAGAATCCACTTCTCTTTTGTTTCATTACAGTTCTTTTCTATTCTCACAAGTAGTCCCTGGAGCTGGGGTACAGCTCCATGGAAGAACCTGCGCTTAGCATGTGGAGGCCCTGGGCTGGATCCTCAACACCAAAAGCAAAAGTAATGTTTGATCTTAGCCAGATGCAGACATGTGACAAATAATGTAGAACATAGTCACATGTTTCTAATACAGATTTATACTGTGTATTAATGGTGTGCTTTTAAGCCAGAATGACCTCCTGCTAAGCATACCATTTACAGTTTACTTCTATCTTTCACAAAAACCACAGAACACAGGCACTATGTGGATCACACTTACACATGAGGTACAGAGGCACAGCGTTTGAATAACCCTAGCAGTACCACGCTGGGAGGCAAGGCCAGGCTGCTAAGGCTCCCACCACACTAAGTACATCCAGGCCCACATCATGTCAGGATGTACAGGCTGGGCTGCAGCTCAGACCCTGCTGCCCTAGTAATACCACTCAACTGGAATCTAACAACAAAATCTCATATCTGAACAAAAATAGTTCTAAAAATAAAAAATTACCTATTTGAGTAAAATCTAATGCAGAATTACTTTTATTTAGGAGAACCAGGAGGTGACGACAATAGGAAAAATGTAAGAGAGATTAGTTACCAATCAATATGCTAACAGGGTGTGAGGTACTGAAAGACTCAGGATGACACAGACATGCATTCTGCTAGCACAAAGCTTATAGGGTCTTTCAGAAGAGTTTGGTGTAATTAAGGAAACTAATGGAAAACCTGACGTTTTAAACAATTTCTAATAAAGTAATGAGACAGATTAGATTCTGGCAAAGCTGTTGGGGAAATAGTCCTGACCTGTGAAATACAAAATCCCAGGACACATGTGCAAAACAGTTGCCAAAGCCCTGCACATGGACTTCTTGAAAGAACTTAAGTAGGTTTTCCACAGGATGGCCTACACCTGATGTCAGCCTGAGGACTGCAGGGTACAAAAAAGGACAGTCACCATTGAATTTTGCCACTGTTTTCTCTCCCTTGTGGCCTACCCTTATACTCTAAGATGTGTTTCTTTTCTTTCTTGGCCTAAACTCACTCTGTAGAGGCTATTCCTTTTCCTACCTTTAATAAAACTTTGTTGGGCTGGGGATTTAGCTCGGTGGTTCGGTGGCCTGCCTTGCAAGCGCAAGGACCCAAATTCAATCCCTGGTACCCAAAATAAAAATAAATAAAAATAAAACTTTGTTGCCATTTCACAGATGTACAGTATAAAACTCACTCTGCCAGATCCTAATGAATCACACTTATGAATGCATCTCCCAGAATAGGATTTATTGTTAAATTGGAAACTTATTGTAATCGCCAATTGAGATTCAACTCCATTTGCCGGTTACAACACTAAAAAGATAAATAATCCTACTAACAACTGGGAAATTGGGTAAAATCAGAATCATAATCTATTAATTAAACATTTTAAATGTTTTGCTCACTAATAGCCCTTTATTTGTAGTCATTGACACACAACAGAGACCAAAGGAAAGCAGAGGCAGTGATTAGCAAAGGAAATTTGGATATTATGGTTTGCATCTAGATGTTCCCCAAAAGCCTCATGCAGTCCCAGGTGTGGCTTTTTAGAGGTAACTGGATCTAGGGTGTATGCTGCTGGATTAAGTGTATGATGCTGGATTAAGTGTGTGATGCTGGATTAAGTATGTGACACTGGATTAAGGGTGTGTGATTACTAAATTAGTCCACTGATTTGGCATTTGGCATAGTTCTGGGTGTGGATAATGCAAAGGCATTTGGTGGGGAATCCCAGCACATGGGAGACTGAGACAGGAGGATCACTGTGAGTTTGAGGCCAGCATGGGCTGGTCAGTTCAAGGTCGGCCTGAATTACATAGCAAGGCCCTATTTCAAAAAAATAAGCAAACAAACAAAAAATTCAAGGACACCAGCATGGCACTGATTGTACTATTTTCTCACAATTCCTAGTAAGTCTCTTTCTCTTTAGTGTTAGTACTAAACTGGAATGAAAAAAATGAAAGATAAGAACAGCAATTAACTATTCAATCATTTATTCAACAAATATTTGCCAAACACCAATTACCAATTTAATTTTATGATATAATCTTGCCTTCACTAAGTTTAAAACAACTGGGGCCAGGGATTTAGCTCAGTGGTTCTGCCGCCTGCCTCGTAAGCACAAGGACCCAAGTTCGATCCCCGGTACCAAAAAACAAACAAACAAACAAAAAATAAGTTTAAAACAACTTTACCTTTCTAGAACAGAACTTCCCTAAGGATGACTGTTCATTGTAGGATTGAAATAATTCATGTTAACCAACATTCAACTCATTCATGTTTTAGTAGAATAAAAAATGACTTTTTTTTGTTTGTTTGGTGCCAGGGATTGAACTTGGGTCCTTGTCCTTGCAAGGCAGGTGGCGTAACCACTGAGCTAAATCCCCAGTCCAAAAATGACTTTTAGAATACAAAAAGGACCTGAGCTCTATGAAGATTTTATTTAAAAGCCAAAATTCAACCTTATCTTCAGATGACCTAAATTATTATAATAAAAAAAAGATGAGAATAGTACAAAGTCAAATACAAGTAAATTCGCAGACTGAGGCAATGAATTCAACACAATCTACTTCCATTACAATCACCTATAAGATGGCTAAGGTAACACACTGCTTCATTTGTTCTCTGTGCTTTCTCCTAGAAATGAACTCGGCTTTCCACAAGAACATCTCTGGAGCATGGAATTATAATGAACAGTGCATCCCAGGGCTGCTCTGCAGGGCACTGGTAGAAGGCTATCAGCATGTGCAGGGCCCTGGGCTCCAGCCTACATACTGCCAGAAAAAGGAAAAAAGTACAAATAGCCTATCACAAATGTTAGCATCTCAAAATACTGCTAAAAAAGGTTTCAAATTAATGTTGAATTAACTTTTTTAAACAAAGAATGTTTATATCATCTCTGCCTGAGATATAAAAGTAATAGGTTCACAACAGACAAAAAGCAGAGTACAAAGCATTATAAAAAAAAAGTAAGGGCTGGGGATTTAGCCTGAGCACTTAGCTCAGGGGCACCGCACTTGCCTTGCAAGCTCAAGGTCCTGAGTTCAATCCCCAGTACTGGGGGGAAAAAAGAAAAACTAAGTACATAGGCAGAGTATGTACTTGCCATCAATTAACGTATGCATATAAAGAATCTGGGTATTCTTCACTAAAAAATAACTCAGGTCAAGAATGATTATAATTACTTCTTAAATCCAAAGACATCAGGACTTTATCTTTTAGGTATTCAAATGGGTAACACTTTGTCCTCTTAAAATTGTGGCATTCCTGGGCTGGGACTTGGCTTAGTGATCACACTTGCCTAGTCTGCACAAGACCCTTGTTTGATCCTAAGCAGGAGAGGATGAGGACAGAAGAGAGCAGACAGAAGGGAGCAGAGGGGGTGGAGAAGTTCTGAAAAAGACACTGATGAATTTGAAAAACAAGTAGAATTCAGACAAAAATGTTTCCATTGGAAAAGATAAGAAAAGCAAGAAAGATGTAAAACCATTTTACTTTGCAGAAAAAAAGGAAGCCACATAACATTAAATAACCATATAGAAGACAGAGGTTCCAAGCTCTGGTAGGCCAAGTATTTTGTCTAGAGCAAGTCAGCAATTAAAACATCTAATCTAATATTATATACTCCACTGATGCGCTGTAAATACTTCTAAATTAGTAACCAAGGACTCCTTGTACTTCCTGATAAAAATTAGATGGCAAAACAAGTTTTCTTCACATTGTAGCTGAGAGCTTTCAGAAGATAAAATTACTTTTCAAATTTGAATATACACATTCAAAGGCAGATAAAGCACACAGACCATCACTTTCCTTTCAATTTATATATATAACTTACACAAGTAACACTCAGGCACCATTCTGAAATCATGATGTAAACATTTTTGCTCCATTCACTATGAAATGAACAAAGTGTTCTGGTCCCAATTCTGCAATACTATACAAGTTGTTTTAGTGATCTGTTCCTGTAAAACAAGGAGGCTCAACTTCGATGACAGGAAAGGAGTCTCCCATCTTTCAAAATCCTATCTATGAGGGGGATTTAGCTCAGTGGTTCCACCACCTGCCTCACAAATGCAAGATCCCAAGTTCGATCCCCAGTACTAAAAAAAAAAAAATCCTACCTATGAATTGTTTGGTTTTGGAACAGGGTCTTGCTATGTAACTCAGGCTGGCCTGGAAGTCACCATCCTCCTGCCTCAGTCTATAGTGTTGGGATTATAAGCATGCAATACCACACCCAGGTGCACTCTATAAGTCACTTCAACAAAGCCAACTTACCTAACCTACCTGTAAAAACATGTATGAACATCTACCAAGTGACAGGTTCTATTTCTCATTCCTCATTGCACTCTCAAAAGCAAGTGTTTTCTTCATTCTACTTAAGGTATTATCCATCTTTTTGCTGTCCAATTCAGTCAAAGTGGAATGCTGGGATTCAGAGTCTAACTCCAAAGCAAGCTCTAGTAAGGTACCCTTCAAAACTTGGTGTCTCAAACCAGGAACACACAAAAGAAACACAATTTGAAACTTGTCTGAAACACAAATACCAGAGAAAATAGAAATAGAGGGCCAGGTATTTAGCTCAGCAGCACCATGCCTGCCTCGAAAGCACAAGGTCCTGAGTACAATCCCGGGTACAAAAAGAAACCAGAAATAGAGAAAACTGAGGACAAGAACCAAAGAGGTGAGCTATGGCTACAGCATTCTGAAGAGAACACCGTTTCCTAAGGGGGTAGCTTGGCTGTCTTAATGCCAAGGGAGAATGAAGAAATGCAGTCACATATCTCGCAGTGGTGTTGGCCTTGCATGGTGTAAGTTCTAACCCAGACTTGTGCAGTTAATTTTAATATTATGTAGATTCCCAGATAAGAACCAAAATATGAGCATCAGCAATTCGTTTAGTCCTTGAAGTCTCCACCTCAGTGGAGGAGTAGCTCTGAGACCTTGATCTCACATGGTAGTCTGCGCCTCATTCAACTGTCAATGTGGAGTATTAACAGGTCAGCACAAGCTCTAACACAAAGTTAGGGCCTGACAAACAAAAACTCCTACTACTACCCTTCAGAATCCTAGGAACAAAGCTGTCTAAGGACCACTATCTAGAGTGTACCTTTCAAATGTCAGTCATTTTCAGCAGATCTTAACTCATTCTCAACAAAAAGTTTCCTTTTTTAAAAAAGTCATACTCAGTTCCAACAAACACTAACCAAACTTCAAAATAAGTTTATGTTCGGCTTAAAACCTAAGAACTGTGGATACGGACACATATCTCGCAGCTGCATGCCTGAATGTGTGTGTGTGTGTGTGTGTGTGTGTGTGTGTGTGTGTGTGTGTGTGTCTGTCTGTCTGTCTGTCTGTCTCAGAGAGGGGATATCTCCCGGTCGTCAAAGGAAGGATAGTCACCAGTTTTCAACTTCTGCTGTTAAATGTTCTAATTTGAGACTGGAAGTCTCGCTCAGTGGTGTTGGCCTTGCATGGTGTAAGTTCTAACCCAGACTTGTGCAGTTAATTTTAATATTATGTAGATTCCCAGATAAGAACCAAAATATGAGCATCAGCAATTCGTTTAGTCCTTGAAGTCTCCACCTCAGTGGAGGAGTAGCTCTGAGACCTTGATCTCACATGGTAGTCTGCGCCTCATTCAACTGTCAATGTGGAGTATTAACAGGTCAGCACAAGCTCTAACACAAAGTTAGGGCCTGACAAACAAAAACTCCTACTACTACCCTTCAGAATCCTAGGAACAAAGCTGTCTAAGGACCACTATCTAGAGTGTACCTTTCAAATGTCAGTCATTTTCAGCAGATCTTAACTCATTCTCAACAAAAAGTTTCCTTTTTTAAAAAAGTCATACTCAGTTCCAACAAACACTAACCAAACTTCAAAATAAGTTTATGTTCGGCTTAAAACCTAAGAACTGTGGATACGGACTGCAGGCACTTAACAGCGGAGTCTGCACTAACAGCTCTGGGCGGGGCGACAATCCCTGCGGTGACAGGACGAGAGCAGGTGGCTCCGGGTCCCACGATGATCTTTTTATTCTTGGCCACAGGCTGTCGCCAACAGCTGGGCTTTAAACCTCCTACACTCTCCCCACGCCCCTACTACAGCCGAAAGGGGCGCGGGGGCCGCGGGCCGTGAGAAGCGAGCCGGGAGACGCGTGCGGCCCCCCCGACCCTCCCCACCAGCATCCTCCGCTCCCCTCACCGTCTCGGCTTCTGTGTGCTGGGGTCCGGCGCTCTGACCGCCCATGACCCCGCGGAGGAAGTTCATCTTGGCCGTTCAGCTCCGGGCTTCACCGGCCCCTCTGAGAAAGGAATGAAAGACAACGCCCCCTCCGTCTGCGGGGCCTGGCCCCCACGCCCGCGCGCGACACTCGGCGACCAAAAACCCAATCCGCCGCCCCGCTCTCCCCGGAAGCAGCCTCCACCGCTGGACGCGCTACGCATGCGCGGGGACGTGGCGTTACGTGGCGGCTCCAAAGGGCCAAGGCGAAAGGGGCGTGTC
>NW_022900949.1:38792610-38795966 GCF_012274545.1 Fukomys damarensis
GGCGTGTCTGGCCCCGCCCCCAGTGTAGGCCGCGCCCCACCTCACCCCTGGAGCGTAGCTCCAGAGGGACGCCGCCGCCCACGTGGTCGAATCCCAGCCCAGCGGGCCAAGCGGATCCCTTCAGACTACTCGCCGTGGCTCCGGGAGAGTGTGACTGCCGCTGAGCCGGACCCACTACCGGCTGTCTAGTCTGGGGTCTCGTGTGGAGTCGGAGGTGACATTCCCTACGGCCAGCGTGACAGGTAAAGTGCTCCGGCCCTCAGAGGCTCGCGAGCCTTTCCCGCGTTGCAGTTAGAGCGCGGTGGTGCTCAGGTCCGGCGAACCGCTTTCCTTTGCTGGGCTTTGTTTGGTGGCCACAGGAGCTGGAGACCTTCGCCGTACTGCCAATGGGGGGCGCTAGCCCAGCTCTCCTGTCCACCCGCCGAGACAAGCGTAGACCCTAGCCAGGGTGCGCCCGGCCTCCCCACAGGCGAGTAGGAGCTGGGGAGGTCTGCTTCGGCCGGCTCTGTGAGGCTGGCAGGCGACTTGTTTCGAAGTGTCCCTCAGGTAGTCGGTAGCATCATGTTTTGCTATTAACTCCCAATTCTGCTTTCCAGCTTCTCTTTTTTTGACGGTACAAAATGACATTTTTTCAAGATTGGTGCTCCTGTTGGTTTTGCAGTGAGGTTGCCAGGCACACGCTTCTGGAATAGTCCTGAGAATTTCCTAGACTCCACCGCTCAGTGTTGTTAACCTCCTGACGCATGCACCTCTCCGCTCAGATTCCCTGGAGCTCTCAAATACAGCATTTAAAATTGAACCCATCCACCTTCCCGGCCTCCCTTAAAGACAGATCAGTGAATAAGCTTACCGCGTGTCCTGCTGTGCTCAGTGGAGCCTTGTCCAATGACGGCTAGACCAAATGCAGGAAGCCGGGAAGAAAGACTGACTTTCCACTTCCACAGGCTAATCAATCAATAGTCTAATGTACATTTCTATTTATACAATAGTTCTCACATAGGTCCTCTGTTCTCCCTCCTTTCTCCTGATGTGGTTTAGATTCTTATCATTTCTCCCTGAGATTAGGGCATTAGTCTGCAACTAGTTTGTCTGTATTCAGCCCTGTCTTTCCTCCAGTGCAGTCCTCACTGCACTCCTGGTTGAGCAACACAGGAAAACATGCATCTGTGTGTTTCTCTCCCTACAGTCTTCCACTGGGCCCTTTCTCCGCAGTGAAACCCAGACTCCTTTGTGGCATGCAGGCGTGCTGTGTGTTTCCACTCTTGCCTCTTTTTCAGCAGCAGGCTGGGCCATGCTGTCCTAAAAGCTTACCTTGACCTCAGATGTACAGCTTCATGCTGGCGCTGGCAGAGACTGACGTGTAGTCCACGCTCACTAAAAGCTTCTGAACCGCACTGTTAGTGGTAGGACCGTGATGCCCACTTTTGTATCTCTTGCTTACCAGTCTCATAAAAGGACAGACTGATGAATAAATGAAAAAAATCATTGAAAGAGCAGATGAATGCTATGCTGGGAGGAAGAGAGTCCTTTTTTCATCCCAGGGGGAATTATAGAAAACACCTATCATAAGAGCTATGGCAAAAGTTCACTTTTTTCAGTGATGAGGTCTTAAGCCTGGGACATTTGGGGAATGCACTGCCAAAAATATTGTATATTAAACATTGTGCTCTGCTTTAAAACTAGACACTTGACATTTTCCCTCAGACGCTCTCCATGGGGGTATTTGTTGCAGCCTAAAAAAAGAAACCAATAAGTGCTTAGCATTTTTAATACCAAGTAATGTGTACAGATAACCTCACTCTGCCCTGGAGGCTCACCCCTCCCTGAGCTTCACCCTACTTCATGTCACCTTGCCCTGTCATCAGGGGATGGGGCTCTGAGATGGAAGGGGCACAGGAATGTCCTCTCCCAGTCTTTGATAGCTAAGTGTAGCACCCTGACATTTTATCAGACATACTTTAAGGCACCAGCTTTGTGAAATGTCCTGTTTGCTTTAAACTTTGGAGAGCATGGTAAACTGCTATACTTTGGTGACTGCATAGTAACTGTGTGTTCTGAATTTTCCTTTTTCTGGCCCATTACTTCTGTAAAAGTATCCAAGCAGGCAGGACTGTAGTTGCAGAGGGGGTGCCTCCTGAGCTTCCTCCCTGGTCTCACAGTCTGGCCGCTTGGTGTCTGAGAACAGGTGAAACTGCTCCCCATGTCCAGCCACAGGAGGAGGCAAAGAGTGTCTAGTTTGTCTCCCATTAGGATCTGAAGAGAGAACAGAAGTGGGGGACACTTGGGGGACATGCTCACTATGAACAACCATGAAATTAACTTTACAAGGAGGATTAATGTTATTCATTTCCCCTGATTTTCTAGAGAAAAGTTGGAGACCATGTCTTATTTCTGATTATACGCTTTTATCATCTGGCATAATTCTTTAATGTAAATTGTTTAAGAACCATTTTTTTGAGCAAAGAAAGAAAAACATGAAAAAGTTGTGAATGCCACCTTTTTTTTTTCCTTCAATACTGGAGATTGAACCCACTGCCTTGTGCATGCAAGGCAAGTACTCTACCACTGAGCTACATTCCAACCTTTTTTAAATTTTAGTTTGAACCAGGGTATGGTGGTACATCCCTGTAATCCCAGCTACTTAGGTTAAGCCAGAAGGATCCCAAATCCAAGGCTAGCCTGAGCAACTTAGCGAGATTCTGTCGCAGATAAAAAGGGCTGGGAATATAGCTCAGTGGTAGAATGCCCGTGAGTTCAGTCCCCAGTACCACAGAAAAAAAATTTTTTGGAGACAGGGTCTTACTAAAGTTGCCCAGGCTGACCTTAAAATTTAGATCCTCCTGCCTTATCCTCCCAGGTGGTTGGGATTACAGGTGTTGACACCATGCCTGGTTCATACTGTTATACTTCCGACTTTCACAAATCTGAGCATTCAGGATAAAAATACTGTGAATCATTAAAATATTATAATTCAAAGTTTTGAGTTTCTTCTCAGAAAACCCAACAATAGAGCACCTAAGACAATTGGTTGGTTTAAAATCCATTTTTTAAAATTGCTTCTTTAGTGGCTCACTTTCCCCATAATTTTTACTTTCCAATGTAAACCTTGGCAAAAACAATGAGCTATCACTGCACAAGACTGTTTCTCAGTTTGGAGATGGTGGAATAGAGCATTGTATGTCCTTATAACTCACTTAAGAGGAGTAGAAAAGACAATTTGTATTTGAAAGGCATCACCCACAGGTTAAGGACTAGTTATACCAGGTGTAGTCCCAGCACTGAGGGAAGCTGAGGCATGAGAGTCTCACAAATTCTCACCCAGACTGGACAATTTGGAGAGACCCTGTCTCAAAATT
>NW_022900949.1:38796656-38837686 GCF_012274545.1 Fukomys damarensis
TCTTTTTTTTTAATAAGACAAATGTAGCACATTGTATGCACTGTTCTATATATATAGATAGATAGATAGATAGATAGATAGATTATATTTTATATATATATATTTTTATTTTTTAAATGGTGCTAGGGATCAAACCCAGGGTCTGGCTGATTGTGGGCTTGTGCTTTACAACCAAGCTGTGCCCTTGGCCCACTTTAATCTATCTAATGTTTTTGGAGATTGTTCCATATCAACAAACAGAAGGGCCAACTGTGATGGTGCATTCCTATAATCCCAGCACTCAAAAGGCTGAGGCAGGAGGATCTCCACAAGTTTAAGGCCAGCCTGAACTAGTGGTACATTCCTATAATCCCCACACTTAGAAGGCTGAGGCAGGAGGATCTCCACAAGTTTAAGGCCAACCTGTACTACATAGTGAGACCTTGACTCAAAAAACAAACAAACAAACAAACAAAAAACAAATAAAAGGCTTCCTCACCTTTCCTTAATGTGCTCTGTGATAAAGCAATTTGGAAAATATTTTTAAAGCCCTAGGGCAATGGTGGTAAACCTAGGGTACATGTGCCACAGTGGGCTGTTTATATCTTTGAAAGCTCAATACCCTAAGGATTTCTTAGGATTACAGGGTGCAGTAAAGAGGGTTCTAGGCCCCCATGATACTGCACAGGTCAGGAATCTAACTCGGTCGGTTTCATTTGAACAAAAAGATTCAGAGGGCAAAATGTTGAAGAGCTGCCCCCTTGGGAGGCCATCGAATATGACCATGGCAAGAGTGCTGGCTTCCTGCTGCACCTGTTCCAAAGGAGCAATGATCATTAGTGCTTCATGTAGTTGTTCTTGGACTTTTATTAGATAATATTGGTGCTTGGAACATAGCGAGTACTCAGTCAAGACCCGAGTGAAGAATTAGATTGTCTTATGTAAGTATCATCAACTTAACAACTCAGCATTTACAGATGCTGTCCTAATAGCACTAAACTGTATTGGAGATGTTACTGAAAAGTGTGCTTCAACTACACTCTACTCTAGAATCTCAAAACCCAGGTTTCACTCTTTCTGGATTGTCCTCTTTTTGTTTTCCCTTCTCTTGCATAGTGGGTCACAGCCCTGCTAGGACTGCAGGCCTGCCATTTCCCAGGTCCAGGTTTATCAAGGAAGACCTCAACTCCTTTCCCACTTATCACAGTGAAAATCTCCCTGGGTCTCATTGAGTCTGGCTAGTTGTCTACCCACTTCTGAAGTCCAGAGTTGGAGATGTTCTTAGTGGCATTGAGTCAGATGTCCACTGATAAAACAAGGAGTGAAAACCCTCAGCTCATCTCACAGCATCAAGCAAAAGAACTGAGGAGCAGGGTTGTTCCTCAAAAGAAAGCTGGAGTACTGTACCAGAATATAGTTTATCAAAACAGGAAAAATAATAGATGTTCACAGTATCCCCTAAAAGACTTAACTGTTTGCAAAAAATATTTTTGAAAACTATTTTCCAGCAGTTCCACTAGCGTATTTTTTTTAGTATATCGTTAGTATTTTTAGTATATTGTTTAGTATATTGATAATTATCTTGTTCTGTAAAAGGTTCAAAAGGTCATGGTTATATTATTTAAGCAAAGTGACTTGTACTGTATTGCATTTATATCTGCAAGTAAATACCTTAAAAAGAAAAAAAGTATAGTCCAGCTATGGGTGGAATCTACTTAGTATAGTCCAGTTAGGGTGGAGGGTCAGTTTAGTTGTCTTTGAGATCTGCCCACGAGATTGGTGAGCGAATTTCTGGGTGTGTCAGTGGGTCATGGAGGTGTGGCCTTGGGTCTGTATCTGGTCTCTGACCCCTTCCCCTCTGGCACTGGCCCTACCTCCTAGACACCATGAACTGAGCATCTTTGCTCCCCCATACCCTTCCACTATGATATCTTGTCTTGGAGCCAGCCAACCATGGACTGAATCCCCTCAAAACACAGTCCACATTAAACCTCACCTTTAAGTTATGGATGTCCAGGACTAGCCTAACCACAGGAAGGTGGACTAATAGAAGGTATGTTTCCACTTTTATGAAAATATAGTAAACAGTTGCCTGTCAGACTCCTAAATCAGAAAGTCTCATTTGCAGTTCCAAAAGACTTATGAAACTATAGAGGGATGAGTTTTATCAGATGCAGGCTGTGATGCTCTTCACTCTTGGCTTCCTTCAAAGAACTTGATTGTCATCCCCTCCCCTGAGCCCCACCCCCATCTCTCTCTCTCTCTCTCTCTCTCTCTCTCTCTCTCTCTCACACACACACACACACACACACACACACACACACACACACACACAGACTTCTCACATCCCTTCCAGCTCACTGAACAGGCAGGTCCTGAATAGTGGAGACAGGATTAGCATTTTACTGTCCCAGGCCACAGCTAAACCAAGGCTTTAAAGTTCATTTTACTGGCTGATGCCAGGATTCCACACAGCTCAGGATGATTTGTTATGGACTCGTTTGCCTGAGTCTGTGGCCTGAATGAAGATGTGGGACAGAGACGGCCTAGCAGGAGTGTCTGTCTCTTAAAATCAGAACAGTGCCTGTCAAGGTAGACTGGGCCTCTGGGCCCACAGATGGTAGCTGACCCACCACAGCTCAGAGCCTTTCAAAACTCCATCCCCTCTCCCCAGTTCTAGTTCATTTTCTTTTTATGGCACTGGGCTCAGCATGTGCTCTCCTGCTGAGCTGAACCCCCAGCCCCCTACTCCAGCCGTTTCTGGGGTGGATTACAAGGTACAGACCGCCTGGGATCAGCAGATACATACAGTACAACAAGGTTGAAGGCAGAGGGTCTAGGCCCGGTGTGGGCAGGTGGCTTGGGAAAGAAGAGGGAACTGGTACTGGACACTGTTCTGTTCCAGGCTCTCAGGAAGCCGTGGTCAGGTGGACAGAACATCATAGGCTCAAGAGAGGTAAAAGAGAGGAGCCTTCCTTTGGCCTGATCCTGGTGCTAACTTACCTCAGATCTCACAAGTGCCACATTAGCTGTGGTACCTACAGAGCTTCCTCCCACCCACCTGTGTCCATACTCAGGGCCTTTCCAGGAAAAGGCCACAAAGCCTGGGAGACCCCAGGCCAGCCAGCCACGAGTCCTGGAGGTGCTCTCTTTCCCAAGTGTGTGACAGTGTGGCCTAACTGATGCAGCATCCACAGTCTCTAGTTTCTAGGTCAGAGCAAAATGACTGTACTGGTGTCACAGTATTTATTTGATGGCCTGATAAATATCAGGACCTTGTATTTAAGAAGTTCCGAATTTCATTGAGTATGGTTATGAGCATTCATAACTCCAGCCTGAAGCAGGAGGATCACAAATTCAAGGCCAGCCAAGGCAACTTAGTGAGACCCTGCCCTCCTCAAAAAAAGAAAAAACAGAATCATACTACTTAAGTTGAATCCGTGCGATGACATATTTAATGCTCTTTCTTCGAGTGTATAGTAGCCATTCCTGTGAACTTCAGAAGCACTGTAGATATGTCTTTTGGGTTGATCTGGCCTAGATTCAGGGCTCTGCTGCAGCCTTAGCTCTTCTGCCTCTGATGGGTGCCCCTGACCCAGGCTCCCTGCTGCAGTGATTTGGGGTTTTCTCTGCCACTCTGGGAAGGCTGGTCCTGGTCTCAGCAGGAGCTGCTCTACTCTGGGAGCTTCCCAGGGTTCTTCCTCATTCCCTCCCTCTTCGGGGGTCATGGAGCTGTAGGAGCTGATGGGTGAATAGAGGGCAAAGGGCTTCAAGGAAGGAGAGAAGGAGGAGGGATGAAGTGGTAGAGTGATGAAAGCAAGCCCAGCAACTCCATGAAACTGCTGACTAATATCTACAGCCACAGCGTTACACCCATGAAAATACAGTGGGGTTTTTTTCAGCTCTAAAAATAGCTCAGTATGACAGAATCCTGAGAGAGACTTTTTTTCTTCAGTTATTGATTCAGTAAACATTCAAGGTGCTGTCTCTGTGCCAGTCTCTGACACAGTCCTCTCCCTTGAGTGTACCTCATTCTGGACTCTAGATATTCTCATTCCTATTTTAGGAAGAGAAGGAGGGAGGGAGGAGAGAGATTGAGAGGTTGAGATTTGCCTTGCAAACTTAGACAGATGTAGGTTTTAGTTCTGTTACTGCCACTTTTGGACTCATGGTCTTGAGCAAATTCCTTATCTTTTCTGTCTCAGGTGGGACCACTGTGCATTGCCACAGAAGACCAAACTCAAGTTTCTTCCATCAGTTAAGAGGTGGGCATGCAGGACCACAGAGGCCCAAGTTGGCTCCCTTCCTCCCGGTCAGACTTGGCCTCTGAAGCTTTCTTTATGGTCGCAAGCTGGCTGCCCCATCTCCAGCATTGCATCTTGATTCTGAGCAGGAAGAAGGGTAAAGGCAAAGATCAAACAGCCCCCACCAAATAAAGGGGTCCTCTCTATTCTTTCCTCCTTTTAAACTTTTATTGTGAACTAATTTCAAAATATAATACTGGAATTGAACAAATTATAAATATCAGTACTGTGTTATATTGGGACTATATTATATGCAGAGAGTTATAAGAATTGGAATTGAACTGATTTCAGGGTTGCAGAGAGGTTGTAGAAATTTTGTAAGGAACTTCCATGTGCCTTTCACCCAGATTGTACAAGGGTTAACAGTTTATCAATTCCTTTATCATTTCTTTCTTTGTAAGTATATTCATTTCTCCTTGAATCTAGGAGGAATTTATAGACAGGACCCTCCTCTGTACTTCTTTTTCTTAAGTAAGACAGCAAATTGATCAATATGAAAAAAATTGACATTGATAATTATCTAAACTACAGACTTTAAAAAATTTTGCCAAGAGTCCCACTATCTTTGTTAGGGAAAATTTGTTTTTTATTTTGGTCATTTTTGGGGGAAAAATTTTGGAGGGTCCAGAATCCAATTCTGATTAACATGTGCATTTAGTCACCCTGTTTCTGTCTCTTTGGTTGCCTTTTTTTTTTTTAGAATAGAGGATTGACCCTGGGTCTTCACCCTAAGCCACATCTCCACCCTTTTTATTTTCTAGTTTAATTTTATCTTTTTATTCATACATATTTACAGTGCATAATGATTACATTCCTCACTAGAAGTTGGTCCATGAACATTCACATTTCCATTCTTCCCCCCGCCAATTTTTTGGCCCCTTTGCCTTTTGCAAAAGATCAATCTCATCCTTTATTTTGCTCTTTGTTTATAGTTTAGGTTTCTCATGTTTAAGTTGTGTATCTGATTTACTTCATTTAACGTTACAGTCTCAAGTTATATCTTTTGTTCTACAAATGATTCAAGCTTATCTATTTTATGGCAGAATAGTACTCTTCTGTGTATAAATGCCAAACTTCCTTTATCCATTCATCTGTTGACGGATATATAGGCTGCTTCCAAGATTTAGTTATGAATTGTGCTGCCATAAACATGGCTATGCATGTATCACATGTATCCTTTGGCAAGATAGCTAGAAGGGGAATAGCTGGGTCAAATGGAATTTCTAGTTTTAGTTTTTGGAGGAATCTCCACACTGATTTCCATTGTGACTCTACTAGTTTATATCCCCATGAACAATGTGGAAGAGTTCCTTCCCACCCCCAGCCTCTCTAGGATTTCTTTTTTATTTGGTTTGGTTTGGTTTTGGGTTTTATGAGACAGGGTCTTGCTTTTAGTGCAGGTTGCCCTTGGACTCACTGTGTAGCCCAGGATGGCCTCACACTCTGGCGATCCTCCTCCCTCAGCCTCCCGAGTGCTAGGATTACAGGCATGTACCACCACATCTAGCTTCTCTGGCATTGGTTATCTGATGTTTTGATGATGATAATCATTCTTTTGGGGCTAAATATAATCTCAGTATAGTTTTAATTTGCATTCTTTAAAAGCTAGAGATGTTGAGCATTTTTTCATGTATTTATTGGCTATCTCTACTCCTTCTGAAAAGTGTCTATTCATTTTGGTTGCCCATTTTTTAATTGAATCTTTTATTTGATGAGAATCTAATTTTTTTAGTTCTTTATATATTGTAGATGTTAGTCCTCTGAAGATTATCTGGCAAAATATTTTTCCCATTCCATAGATATATCTTCACTCTGTTGGTGGTTTCCTTTGCTGTGCAGAGGCTTTTTAATTTGATATAATCCCATTTGTTGATTCTTGCTATTATTTCTTGTATGGTTGGAGTTCTATTCAGAGGGTCCTTATCTGCCTGTGACGTCAAGAGTTGTACCTGTTATATCTTCGAGTAGATTGTTTCTGTTTTAACATTTGGATCTTTGATCTGTTTTTATTTTAGTTCAGTGCATGGTGTGACTATTGGTCTAGACTCAGTCTTCTGTATGTTCCCAGCACCTTTTGTTAAACAGGCTGCCTTTCCTCCAGCTTTTTTCCTTTAATCTAGTGTAACACCTCCACCTTCTCTGTCTTTCATGGTCTCAGCATTTGTGAGGGAACGGTGTTACTGGTCAGTCACTGTGTAGGGTGCCTGTCTGTTGAGGTTTCTGCTTTTGCTCCAAGGTTATGCTCATGTTGTTCATTTTTGGCAGGAGCATCACAGTGCTGCTGTCCTCACAGTACATCTTTTCCAAAGGCATATGATATGTTTGTCTCATTACTGATGAAATTACTTTAGATAGATCTGTTGTTTAAAGGTGCTATCTACAAGTTATCTCCATGGTGCAATCACTGTTTTTCTATTTATGACTGATAAGATTCTCTTGGACAATAAGATTCTCCAGCACAATAGAAACAGTGTGTTTGGGACTGGGGTGTAGTTGAGAATAGAACACTTGCCCAGCAGGCACAAGACTCCGAGTGGGATACCCAGCACCAGGAAAGAAATCTTGTTTCTCATCAGATTTTCACCTCTAGTTCTTGCTTCCATCCCTATTCTATCCTGAATCCAATGTGGTTGCCTGTCTGCCTTCTATGTGAAACAGTCTCTAGGAACCTCAATCTTTTTGTTGAGAACTGTGTCCACCCTGGGCTGTGAGAAACCTGGGAGTCCCATGATTTTTGTTGTTTCATTTCGATATGGCATATTCCCAAGGGAATTAAAAACCACACAAGCTACATGCTACCTACCTAATAGCATTGGTGTAAGGATTAAATATTGGCTCATATTTAAAACATCTGTCCCCACTCTGTGGGAAGAGGGTTTTCTTCATTTGTTTTGTTGGGAGGGGGTGTTATCAGGTAGTTCCTACACTTGATCTTAGCCAAAAGGCCGAGAAGCGATCATCAGGTAGTTCCTTTCAGAAATGGCTTACCAATTAAATGTATTCCTGGTCCTTCTCGTCTCAAATGAAGACTTGAACCAGACAAGCCAAAAACAGTGGCAGGGTTTATTTGAAAAGTGAGGAGTAAGAGAGAAACTGGCTCTGCAGAGCAAATTTGGGCCAAGTAAGAGAGGAAAAGAGAAAAGCAAAAATAAAAGTACACCCTGGTCTGGAAGGCAGAGGGCGGCTTCCATGAAGTGTCAAGATAGTGGGCTCCTTATGCTGTCTCTTTCTCATGGGAACTGGGGAGAAGTTCTACATATGGGGATCCTGAGAGGTGGACCTGGGATCCTATCATTCCTCTCTTCCTAGCCAGCCTATCTCCTACCTCAGGGTCACTTGTGGCTACACAGCCAGTAGGTGGCATAACAGGGCTGCACACTTTAGCTGAAGCACTGTAGTTGCCTGTCGCTGGTTGGGAAATCTGTAATTTCTAAATTGACTGGCACCCGTCCACAGCATAGCTAAAGCTGCTTTTGTACTCTGTTAATCTACAGAGCTATTTGTAGAATGGTCTTATTTCCCAAAGACAGCATTGTGTAGATATCAAATAAGAGTCTACCTCAAAGTTCCTTAGATTTGGTTATTTTTACCTACCTTGCTGTTCATCACAGTTCTTCCCTTTTGGGTAAGAGGCCTTTCCCCAGTGATTGTAATCGGGAAAGATCTTGTAGGGAAAAACAGAGAATAATGGCATTTGCTCGGCTTATAAATAAACACAGTGGTGTTTATTGATTCTTTGCAGTTTTTTAAATATTAAGCAGAAAGAGGGAACTGTGAAAACCTTTCCTCTTCTGCCAGTTATAGGAATTGGAATTTTAAAATTCCCTTGTCACAGAGTCAGTATAAAAGAGCATGAAAATTTAATACCAATTGGCAGCAAAGCATCCACTTTATTTCACTGAGAATTTTACATCATGAATTAATATCAGTACAAGGTAGAAGTAAAGAATGATGCAAGAAAAGGATAGATCAGGATACAGAATTCTGTGTACTAAAAGATCACAGTCCAGTTTAAAATGTATACATAGGGAAAAGCTGAGGAGGAAGTGCCATGAGATGTGAATTAAGAGCAGTTCTATTTTGATGGAAGGATCCTGGATGATGTGTATTTTCTTTAAGTTATCCCATAATTTCCAGCTTTTTCTGTTGTTTGTTTGTTCATTTGGGGGGTGTTGTTGTTGTTGTTTGTTTTGTTTGAAACAGGGTCTCACAATGTAGTTGAGACTGACCTGGAACTCACTGTGTAGCCCAGGCTGGTCCCGAACTCACGGTGATCCTCCTGCCTCAGCCTCCCGAGTGCTGGGATACAGACTTGCACCACCATAGTTGGCCTCCAGCTTTTTTTTTTTTTTTAACACAAATAACAAAAGATTTAGAACACATTGAAATATGAATGGCTGTGGAAGAGAAAATATCTAGGCCCTTGACGGAGCTCTTAGTTTGTTTGAAAGGAAAAGCCAAAGGGCCCACACTGCAGCTGGTGCCAATGCTAGTTTCTTGCTATCTACTTGGGTACTGTCCATCTCTCCAGCCCATTCCTCCTTTCTCTTCTTTTCTCTTTTGATGTAAGAGAAGTGATGAATTTATCTTTAGGAAAGTTTGAAATAGTGGAAAGAATATTACTTTTTTTTTCTTTTCCTTTTTTTTTAAAGTGGTACTGGGGGTTGAACCCCAGGGCCTTTGCGCTGGACTACATCTCTGGCCTTTACAAAAAAATTGTGTGTGGGAGGCATTGAGACAGTGTCTTGCTGTGTAGTTCAGGTTGGCCTTGCACTCCATACTGGCTTTGAACTCATAATGATCCCTCTGTCTTAGTCTTCCTGTTGCAGAATCTAAGAGACAGGAGAGACCAATGGGAAACAGCAGGACTTTATTTTAGGTGAACACCAGCTCAGTGGACTAATACCCAAAGGAAGAGCATCAAACAAAGAAAAGTTTTAATTTTTGTACATTTTGTCAAAGGGAGTCGTCTTTTTAGTGACATAAGTAGGCTTATAGAAACAGGACAAGGGCAGACAGTTTTGTAACTTAGCCTTAAAAGAAGACAGAGCCTCATGAATCATGAGAACAGATTATCACAAACTTTGTTTACAAGACATAGTTGTCAATTGTATCTGTACCAGAACAAGGAGTTACAGCTATGGGTATAGGAGATCCAAGGGGCAAAGGACTGCCCAAGGCTGAGAAAAACTTGTTCTTCTTTAAGTCTTGCTTTTTTCTGAGTGCTGGGATTACAGACTTGCACCACCAATACTGGCTTTTTTAAATTTTTGAAACAGGGTCTTTAGGCTGGATTGAGCTGGGCTCAAACTTACAGTCCTCCTGTATCAACCTGCCAAGTGCTGAGCTTACATTTCAACACAGAATGTGAGTCAACATAGAAATGACTCTTTAAAGCCAGATACACTTGGATTTGAACCCTGACTCATTCAAGTGAGCATCTACTATGCCACTGGCAATTTCTAGTGATCAAAATAGACAAAAATGTCTACCTTGGGTGGGAGAAAATTGATTTAGAAGGTTCTGGAAAGATCCCTGAATCAAAAAGTATCTGTCCAGCCTACCAAATGAGTAGGATGTGGAGCACTGTGCTATTGAAAATTTGGCCTTTGGGTCAACCAGTACCTTTTCTGAAGATGCACACATCAACAGGAAGAGTGCACACCACTAGGTTTCACAGTCCTTTTATATCAGCGTGAATTCTGTCATGCACCCTGAGAGCTATGTGAGAGCCGTGTTTTCCAAAAATCACCCTTTTTTCCTGGTGGTTCTGGGGCTCACACCCTGAGGCACTCTCTACATTATGGCCTTTTTTATTTTTTGATTTTGAGACAAGATCTCACTAAGTTGCCCAGGTGAGACCTGAGCTTACTCCTACCTTCACATCCCTCAATGCTCTCATTACAGGCCTGTGGCTCAGGTTTGGTAAAAGTGCCAGTCCCTTGGCAGCCAAATCCAGAGGAGAGGAGGAAGTCCCTTAATTTCCCCAGAGACAGGCTTGGTCCTGACAGCCTTCCCAGGACTTCCCACCCACCCCTGTTTCTGGTTTGAAGGGGAGAAGGATAGGATGGGCCCTCAGGGAACACCCCCCCAATAACACTTTTCACTTAGCTATGAGATATATTTCTAGTCCATGTGTGCACTGTCTGAAAAGCAGCCAGGACTAGTAGTCACAGAAATTAACAGAAAAAAACAAACTCATCAAACTAGAATGTTTATATTTTTATTCACAAGAATAACATTTAATATTGAATTGTAGGTTCTGCTCTCACTAAGTCCAGTTCTGCTCTGAGTAAATGCCATAAAATTTGAAAAATGTGTTCATTTTTATTTCACACAATTTGACAGGAGAAGACCTAATCAGTATTTTTTAAAAATTGATTTATGGAGCCATAAAAACGTAATTAAGCTAACCATTAGTGATCTTTTAGAGAGAGAATGTGAATGAGTGCCTCACTTGGCAATTTGGTAATTGTCTTCTTCACCCTAACCCATCTGTGAATGTATAGCCTTTGCCTAGAGACAGGCGAGCCATGTATCATGTATATGCCTATCCCATTCTGCTCCCTTTGAACACATTACACTTATGTATTTGGCTGTTTGTCTATCTCTATATTCTCCCTTGCTGTTAAGTTTATTAGCTTTTAGTTCCCATTGGTATGCATAAGAAGTGTGATCAAAAGATATGGTGTTTTGCTATTAATTCCCCTCATTATACTCCCAATCGATTTAGATGTACTTATCCCATATGTCCTGTCACTTTCTGAAGTAGTTCTCAAAGTCCCATTTTGTGAGTGTTCAGAATCAATTCAAAATGTTTCCCTTTTATGGTCATTTTGACTTTGGAGAAGAGCCGGAAGTTGCAGATGTGTTGAATAAGGTGGATAAAAACACACTGTCATGTTTTCACAAGCCCACCTTTCCATTGGAGGGCACTCAGAGGCAGCATTCACTGTATTTCTGATCACATCTCATAAAGACACTCAGGAAAGGACTTCCAAAACTGGTTCAGAAAGAGATAAGAACAATGAAATAAATGTGTTTGAAATAAGGGAGAGTATTTTGAGAGTGGTTAATGGCATTGTGTCTTCTACTATAATGAATTTTTTAAAAAACTAAGCATTCACTGTATTTTTTTTTCCAGTACTAGAAATTGACCTCAGGACCTTGATCTTGTCAACAGGCACTATGCCTCTAAGCTAAATCCCTAGCCCTACTGTATTTTTCAATCCCTGCTTGTACTGGCCCCTTCCATTCCAGTTTGCTCCTTATAACCAAATATGGACTTCCAGTAGTAGCCAGCTTTGGTTGACTGTATTCCAGCTGTCATTCTCACAACTTTGTCTGAATTAGCTAGCACTACCCTCAGAGCCAACCCTTGCAGTAAGCACTGGATGCCCATTCTGAGGTCGCTAGCTAGGTCACAGAGCTAGCAAGTGACAGAGCTGGGGACTGAAGCCCAGTCTGGCTCAGAGGCCACCAGAGCAGCTAAAAATAGGCAGTACTGCCTCAAGAGCCAGGTTTGCTAGGGTAGCTGAAGTTCATGTCCAAGTAGGGTCTTAGAGTCACCAAACAACTCCCCTGTGATTTTCATCTTGCTGCTTGACCTCCTGTTTCTTTATCTGTAAGTGGAAATAATAACACACATAGATCAAATCTTACAGAATCGTTGTGAGAATCAAAAGGGGAGGAGACTAGAAACAGTGCTGTGCATACAGCAAGTGTTCAAAATTGCAAGCACCATCCCCACATAATAAAATGAAATACCCTCCACTGGAGACATCTCATGAATCAAGCGAATAGGAAAAGAGGGGTTGTAAGAGAAAATCTTGTCTGGTTTCTCCCTGGGCTGATAGCCTTGTAGCTCCCCATCACCTTCAAGAAAAAGAAAAATATTTCATGTAGGGGTGGGGATGAGGTTCAGTAGTAGAACCCTTGACTCGTGTGGGGTTCATCCCCATTCTCCCCCACCCAGAAAAATATACAAGCATAATTTCATTTCTGAAGGCCTTTCTGACAACTTTACCTTGCTCCCTCCATCCTGCCCACTTGCCCCCGCACTTTCTGCACCACCAGCTACCTGAGCATCCATCCATTCCTGGATGTTCCTGGTCTCTGGAATTTGCCTCTTCTGTGCCCTCTGCCCAGACCCTTTGTAGCCACAGAGCATTTCCTGCTCCCCCCTTTATAAGCCCACCCCACAGTGCTGCTGCCCAGCCTTCCTGCAACCCCATATGACCTAGTGCTCTGCCTGTGTAGATGCGTAGAAAACACTCCTCAGAGGGAGGGATGTGGGCAAGAA
Organism: Fukomys damarensis; assembly: GCF_012274545.1. NCBI lineage: Eukaryota > Metazoa > Chordata > Mammalia > Rodentia > Bathyergidae > Fukomys > Fukomys damarensis. The sequence continues at coordinate 38,809,242 of NW_022900949.1, forward strand.
AACCCATGAAGTTGCCTCCCTGGCCAGGTGCAGATACAGGGTCTGGAGGACACCGGGAGGCCAGGAGCCTCTAGGGGGCTGCCCCCCACATTGTCAAGTCTTCACTCCAGTCCAGACCCTGGAGCCATAGAGAGCCAGCTTCTGCTAACAGACCTTGGCCACCCTTGTTTGCTCATGTGTTAATGTGTAAAAGGAAAAGTTCACTGGCAAGGCAGGGACTGAGCTTGTCCCTACTCTGTCCCCACAGGAAGTGGAGCCATGTCTCAATCAAAGACTACTATATGTTTCCTTCCTTCCTCCGTCCCTCCTTCCCTCCTTCCTCCCTACCTCCCTCCCTCTTCCCTTCTTTCCTCTCTTCCTCCTGCTCTTTTTCCCTTCCTTCCTCCTCCCTTGGCACAGATAAGGGCTACTTAGCAGCAGGAGGCAGCAGTGATGGAGGGACAGCCCCTCAGCTGGGAGTGAAGAGACACTTCTCTCCCCGGCCCAGACCCTGCTCCATGAGTGGCTGATGGTGCAGGGGTCACCCAAGTTTCCTCTCATGGCAGAACAGTCACCCTTGTCCCTGACTACTGTAGATGATGTTGCATTTACCTCGTGGAGTATTTGCAGGTTCCTTTGGGTCCCTTGTGTCTCTGCTGTCTCATGTATCTGGTTTCCAGATTCCAGGGCTGGGGGGATGGGTGGCAGGGTACAGCGAGGGCAGTCATCCCCATACTGTGGCTTCTATATCCATTGCTACTCATGCCCATAACATGACTCGAAAAGATTTAGAATATGAGCCAAGCACAGTAGCACACACCTGTACCCAACTATCCAAGATGTAGAAACAGGAAGAGTGTATGTGTGTGCAAGCCCAGAATGGGCAGCTTAGTAGGACCCTGTTTCAAAATAAAATTTTAAAAGAGCTGAGTGTGTAGCTTAGCGGTGGAGCATTTGCCTAGTGTGCATGAATTCCCGGGTCAGTGCCCAGGACTGCATACATAAAATTCAACTTGTACAAAGAAATACTGGAAAAATGAGCCATAAGTTGTTGGAGAGGGAAATCTTTTCCTCTACCCTCTTAGGTTGTGTACGCAGAAATCTGAGTTATCTCAAAGGACAGATGAGCAAGCGAAAAGGCAGAATTTAAGCACATATTCATTAACATATTTGTGGGAATTTACAGGGAAAAATGTGAGTCAGAGGGACAGTTAGTATGCATTGTTTAAAGAACCAAGATATATCATGTAAAGGTACAAATTCCCAATGATGAATGTCATCATATTGTATACCTAAAATGTACCAATAAACTTAATGAACTAAAAAAATTATAGAACGTGATGTGTATCCATCTCTTACTAGGGGTCAGGGAGAAAGACACTTGTAGGAAAATACATGACACAGCTGGTCCCCTGGGGAGTAATGGGGCTGAGCTCGTTCTGTGACCATGTGTTCAGGTGTGTATGGAGAGAGTCCTCCTTCCCTGAATGCTCCCGGGACAGGATTCAAATCAATAATTGAGCTATTTGGGGAGGCTCTCCTTTTAAAGTGATAAGAAATTACATGCCTTGAGCTGACAATAATTTTAATGCTACTGTGGCATGTTCTGGAAGTCTCTCTATTCCATAGAGCAGCCTAGTAGTTGGAAGATAACTGGATGAAAGTATTCTTCAAAATTGTAGCTGGTTTTGTATTTGAGCCCAGAAGCCTTAAAGCAAGTGACTAAAACACAAACAAATATAAAATACACACACCCACAGTGATTAGGAAATGACTTACAGTTGTTCTAGGTGGAAAATACTGCTTACTCAGTAGGATTCCTCTTTAGTAAAACATGGGCTATGAAAAAGATTTTATTTAAACAGATGGCTTTAAATTGTTAGTATAATTTTGTTTTGTTTTTGAGACAGGGTATGCTATTTAGTTCAAGCTGGCCTTGAACTCATTGTGTAGCCCAGGCTGGCTTTGAACTTTTGGTGGTCCAGGGCTGGGAATTTAGCTCAGTGGTTCCACTGCCCGCCTTGCAAGTGCAGGATTCTGAGTTCGTTCCCTGGTACCAAAAACAAAACAAAACCAAAAAACCAAACAAGAATTTATGGTGGTCCTCCTGCTTCAGCCTCCCAAGTGCTGAGATTATAGGTGTGTGCCACCACACCCAGCTGTTAGTGTGATTTTTGACTAATCTTTTCTTCAGTTTTTAAGGATCACGTTGATAAATCCTAATAGTAGATTTTTCAACACCATTTTCTTTTTCTCTTTTGGTGGCACCAGAGGTAATACCTGCTAATTCTACTACTGAGTCACATCCTCAGTCCTGACTCTCCTCCTCTTCCTCCTCCTTGTCCTCCTCTAGTTCCTTCTCCTCCTCCTTCTCCTCCTTCTCCTTCTTTTTTTTTTTTTGACCATAAAAAGAAATTATATCATTCAACAAGTATTTATACCAGGTATTATTCTATTTGGAAGTTTATTTTAACTTGGTTTTGTGATAAGCAAAATATGGACAGGAAACTAAATTTGTACTAGTTTAGCAGGGCTGGGATCTTGCTACCTAAGTCCCCAAGGGAGAACTGAACAAAAAGTAGTGCAGTTGGCATCAAAAGAAAAAGGAAAAAAACAGAAACACAGACAGAGCAGCTCTAAATCTCAAAAGATGAGAACTAATAAATTACAAGCGAAAAGGAAAAGATTTGGGTTCCTGCAAAATGATCTGGCATTAGTCACATTTGCGGGGCACCAAGAGGACTATGTTTCCTCATTGTGTGCTGGTTGACAGAATAACCTCATCTTGGGCCAGGGCTTTAGCTCAATGGCACTGTGCCTGCCTCCCAAGTGCAAGATCCTGAGTTCAATCCCTGGTACAAAAAAAAAAAAAAAAAAATAGCCTTATCTCAGTGGAATGTAGAAACTGAAAGAGGAGACTTCTAGAATAATGCTGCCCAATTAGGAAGCTTGGAGCTGAGCAGGGTGGGCAGGATTAGAGACTGAAGGATAGAGGAGGTTATCTGGTGGGATTGCTTACAGTCATTGGCTGCTTTCGAGGACAGATGGTGATCTCCAGACATCTAATTTAATTCTCATAATGATCCAGGAAGTAATAGAGCTGTCTCTACCTTACATAAAAGGAGACATTGTATGACTATTTATTTATTGTAATTGAGTTGTTTGTTTTTGTTTTTGTTTTGGTACCAGGGTTCTAGGGCTTGCAAGGCAGGGGGCAGAACCGCTGAGCTAAATCCCCGGCCAAGTTGTTGGGTTTTTTTAAGATGGATTTTTGCTGTATAGCCCAGGCTGATCTCCAGGTAGAGATCCTCCTGGCTCAGCCTCCCAAAAACTCAGATTAAAAGCATGAGGTATCATACCAGACTATTCCTTCTTTTATTAATGGGTATTTATTTTCTATTTTTTCCTATAATAAATTAAATATTCTATCATATATATTTGAATATTATTGCTTTCATGTTTGTTAATTTTTTTGCATATTTAGTAGGTAAATACAAGATCATTTTTCCATATTTGGTGTGATTAGAACTAGAAAAAACACATGAAAAACTAGAAATGAAAGTGCTGACAGTATTTGTATTCAGTAGTACAATGATGTAATTATAGTACACATCTTTGTTTTCCACGTCTCACATTTTTGTATGGAGCATTTATTGCTTAAAATGAAAATAAGAAATTTGTGAGTGAATAATATGGCACAGATTATAATAACACATCCTCATATCTAAGGGAGATCTTCAGGAACCCTCCCTTAAAGCAGTAACTACGAGAAAACATAGAACCTTGCAAAGTGTGACACAACTCGGGAGGATCTCAAACATGCTAGACCCCAAGTGTGTGGTTTATAAACTGGTGGAGTCACATTTGCCAGTGCTCTGTAGGAAGAGTAAGCAAGGCCGGCATCACAGGAGGCTAACTGGGCAGTGCATTCCCAGGTGAGGTGTAGCAAGCTTGTTTTGGGGCCCAGGCTTCACAGTGTGATTTTGTACAAGCTGCCCAAACCTCTGAGACTGTTTCCTCTTTGTACAGTGGAAATAATGATTCTCCTGTGCAGAACTGCTGGAGATGGGAAAACAGCCAGTTAGTATGGTATCAGAAAAAGGGGATCAGAGAGCCAGGCACAGTGGTACATGCCTGTAATCTCAGCACTTTGGGAGGCTGAGGAAGGAGGATTACAAATTTAAGCCCACTGTGAGCAATTTAGTTGAGACCATGTTTTAAATTAAAAAATAAAAAGGATTGTGGATGGAGCTCAGTACAGAGGCTCCAGATTCAGTCCCCAGTACTGCAAAAAAAAAACAAAACAAAACAAAAAAAAAAAAAGGCAGGGAAAGGAAAAAAAAAAAACAAAAAAAAAAAAAGGCAGGGAATGGAAGAGGAATCAGAGACTCCAGGTGAAGATAACTCCTAAGGAGTTTGCCCTGAGAAGAAGCACAAAAAGGAAGTGGTAGCTAGGGAAGATGTTAGGGAAAGTCTTCCTTTGAAGCTAGCCTATTCTGAAGCATGTTGAGGTGATGGTCCAGTGGATAGAGGCTGAAGATAAAGGAAAACTGTGGGAGGATGCTGCCCAGGGACTCCGCTGTGAGTCAGGGAAGCTGGTGAGCGCCCCATCCCTTCAGCAAGTGGTGGATCCCAAAGGAGACCTCGTGAAGGCCAGGGGAGAGTTGAGGAAATGGGGCACTTTGAACAGGGGAAAGAGTGGGGAGCTGTGCGGGGTGGGTACTCGGGAAGGTGGGCAGTAGGCAGGCAGGAGTTTACAGTGAGGTCTCACTGTGCTGACTCCTCTAGTACAGGCACTGGGCGGAGCGAGGGATCAGTGGGCTGCTTCCTCCAGAAGCCCTTAGGGAACTGGCTTCTGCACCTGGCCAGCTTCTGGGGCCACCTCCTCTTCACCCCTTTTGGCCCATTCTCGCTCCTTCAGTGTCAGGAGCTGAAGTCTCACATCTCCTTTGTCACCCAGTGCCCCGTCTCAGGGTTCTGCATTCAATCCCATTTGCAATTCCTTCTGCCTGCAGATTGGGATGCAGACGTCTTTGGAGGGGGCTGCTCTTCTGCCTTCCATAATTAGTGAAGTCAAGGGTGTTTTCATGTAACTGTTTTCTGTATTTCTTCCATTGTCCTGATATTTCCTTTTGGTATATTGCATACTTCTCCATTTATTGTTTCCCTTTCAGTTGTTTACAAAATGCTAACACATAAGTACATTAATTTTTAAAATCTTTATATTATGGAAAATGTCAGACAAATAAATATACAGAGAATAATGTACTAGATCTCCATCTGTTCATCCCCAAACTGAAGTAATTACCATGACGTGATCCATTCTTCCTTGTATTATTCATTATTTTAAAACAAATCTAGAGGGCCAAGATTTAGCTCAGTGGCACCACACCTACCTTGCAAGCACAAGGTCTTGAGTTTGATTGCTGGTACCACACACACAAAAAAACAACTAGATATGTTTTATCCATAAATATTTCAACAAAGTGCATTAATTTTATGATTTATGTTTTCACAAGTAACTTTCTCTAAGGCTGTCTAGCTTTTGTGCAGTGTACCCAAGAAAGGCTGATCCACTTGCCTTTTAAAGGGATAAGAATCAAATCTGAATATAGTTTTGGTTGTTTTTTTGCTAGGCATTGGATTGAGAGTCTTACATGTGCTACACCGGTGCTCTACAACTGAGCTAAACCCCAGCCCCTGTACCTTTTTCTGTACCTTTCTTTTTTGGTTTTTTGAGACAGGGTCTCACTATGTAATTGAGACTGACCTGGAACTCAGTATGTAGCCCTGGCTGGTCTCGAACTCACGGTGATCCTCCGGTGATCCTCCTGCTTCAGCCTCGTGAGTGCTAGGATTACAGGTGTGCTCCACCACACCCAGCTTTTTTCTGTACCTTTCAAAGAAGCTGTTTCTCTTTCCTTCATCTTGTCTTTGTTAGGACACCCATTTTCAAGCTGCTTAAATGAGTGTATTTGAGCACCCACATGTGGAGAGCACGCAGGTCACACTGCACATTGCCCTCACGTGGACATGAACAGGGCCCTGTAAGTGAGGACTGCATCCATAGTCAGCAGGATGTGCACCGCTGTGCAGGACCCGAATTAGTCCTCTGAAGTGACGATACTGCTACTTGGCACAATGCCTGCCACGTCTGCCTCTGAAGGGCTTTCTGCCAAGGACACTGGGCATTGGAAGGTGCAGACAGATGCAAAGAGAAAGGGAATGACCAGCCCTTCTGTGTGGCAGCCTGCTGCTCAGTGCCCTTCCTTGTTCCCTTTGCTAATTTGAGTGCAGTAGCCCCCAGAGGGGACAGAGCTTCTAGCTTCCCTCTCGGGACAGAAGGCACAGGGCAAGTGCAGTTTGGCTTGGGCCTACATCTTAATAGGTGATCTGTGATTTCTGAGTGCAGACATGAAAATGGCCAGGGATCTGTGTTCAGTTTGTGCTTGCCAGAGGCTAGCAGTGTCCCAGCCAAAACAAACACAGCCCCAGCCTCAGGGCCTGAACTCTACTCTCTGACTTCCTCTTCAGCCCTTGAGTAACCCCATGCTATGCACTGACCAGGGCGTTCTGGGAAGCTCTTCATTTGCAGGTCACCAGCAGTGACATGACTCTGTCCCTCTCTGTCTCCAGGGAGTGACCTCTAGCCACCCCTTCTTTACCCAGGAGGGCTCTCGTAGCTTCTCGATACTAAAAGACTATTCTACTCAGATATTTTTCCTGTAGCTTATTCTTTTGTTTCATTTTTATCAGTACATGTTTGTAGTACCTAATGAGCATATTGTTCTCAGGGAGTTGATACAAGTACATGAGACATCTTGACTCCTTTTTCCATCCCGTCTCCCATCCATGCCCCCTTCCTCCCTCTCATAGTCCCCTACTCTTTTGATCTCCTTGTTTCCTGTTATCTGTTTTTTATTTTGATCTATATTTATTCTTTGAAAAACCATGTGCTATTTAAGCTTGTATGTCTGATTTACTTCACTTAATATTATAGTCTTAAGGTACTTCCATTTCCTAAAAATGACTTGAGTTTATTTTTCTTTTTAGCAGAGTGGTACTCCATTGTGTGTAAAATATCATATTCATCTGTTAGTGAACATATAGGCCACTTCCAAGATTTACTAATACAAGTTGTGCTGCTATAAACATGAGTATGCATGTATCACTGTAATATAATGTCTTTAACTCTTTAGAAGGGAAATAGGTCAAATGGAATTTCTATTTTTAGTATTTTGAAGAATCTCTATACTTATTTCCATAGTGGTTGTAATTAGTTCACATTCTCACCATCAAAGTAGATTGGTTCCTCCCACACCCCTTATACTCACCAGCATTGGTTGTGATTTGATTTCTTGTTGATAGCCATTATTTCTGGAGTAAGATAGAATCTCGTTGTTCTAGTTTGCATTTCTCTGATGGCCAGTGTCATTGAACATTCTTTTGTGTATTTCTTGGTCATTTGCATATCTCCTGAGAAATGTTTATTCATTTCACTTGCCACTTTGTGATTTCTCCTGCATCCATCTTTGACTGCATGATGCTCCCTTTTTCAGTCCATGGGACTTCTCAGTTGACCACTCCTCTAGCGCTCTTTCCTCAGCTCCCCTCTCCACTCCCAGCCTCTGGGTCCAGCCTGACTTCTTTCATGCGAGCTCCAACCACACCTCTCTGGCTAATTTGGGGGCCATCCCTGCAAGCTGTGCTCACCCAGGACTATTTAGCTCAGCTGCTGCCTCTCTGCTGCTTTTCTTGGCTCTGTTCCCTTCAAGCTCAGCCACAGGTAGGGCTCAGGGACAGCACAATCAGCAGCTGTGGGAAAGACTCCAGGGTGTGCCATAGAGAATTTGCTGCTGGCCATGAAGCAGGCAGTCTGAGCTTCCTCTTGGGGGCCCACAGATGCTATTTGTCTTCCCAACAGTTCTCTCTCTCCAGGTCCAGTGCCTATGTGACTGAGGCCCTGAAGTGCTGATCAGTTCTGCTGCATCCATTCCCAGCTTGTTTCTTCTCAGCCCAGCCCCCTTGAGCTATGTCCCAGTTGTCCGGTGTCCTGTGGGTGGGTCTGGAGCTGAGGCCATTCCCGGAGTAGGCACTGGGTCCTGGCCATCATGCCATCTCCAGGTTTTGCCCTTCTTTGTCCTAACTTCCTTCATGCCCTGGTTGTGTTCAAACTGCGGAAAACCCTGCGGCTGGTATTTTACCTTCAGCCCATCTGTCTTCTCGTACCCCACCTCCCAACCCGTGGTACTGGGAATTGAATCCAGAACCTTCCCACTGAGCTACATCCCCAGACATTTTTTATTTTGAGATAGTGTTATTATTGACCCAGACTGGGGTCAAACGCAGTCTTGCTGCCTTCAGTGTCCCAAAACATTAAGGCACTGCTACCATGTGCGGTCCCTTCCTCTCTTCTTATAAAGAAAGATCTAAGTAGTTGGAATCGTAGGCATGTGCTCTTGTGCCTGGCTCCTTCCGTTCATTGACTAATTAATTGCTGAACACCTAATGCAGGGAGGGCTGGTCCTGTGGCAAGGACCAAATGCTCAGATGCCTGGGGAGGCTGGGCAGTAAGAAGGGGAACCAGTGGGAGAGTGGGTGTCTCCTTCCCATATTCCTAGGTGGAAATGGTTCTGTTATCACCAGGACAATCTGCCCGGGAGAGGCTAGAAGTTCAGGTCTGGATGTGTAATGTCTAACTTTGGAATGTCCTATTCTGGAACAGTTTGTTTGTTTGTTTGTTTGTTTGTTTTTGTGCTTTGGATCAGACTCAGGATCTTGCATTGCCAGGCAAGTACTGTCCCCCTGAGCTCCACCCCAGCCTCAAGCCTTGGAAACAGGCACCGGCTGGGCCAAGGAACTGTAGCCCCTGTGCTCTCTGATACCCACACCTTCAGCTCTGCCTGCTTTCTCTGAGTCCCATCTTCCACCATCCGGATCCTGCCTCCTGCTGACTACCTGGTGTGTGGGCTCTCAGCAGCCACACAGACAGAAGGGAGAGCCAGAGTCCCAAGTCACGTTTTAGGTGGTGGAGACCCAGATCCTGGGAGGTCAGCCAAGGCCAGGCTCCAGTTGCTTGGGTGGTCAGGGTTCAACAGCTTGAATAAGGGAGTGAGCAAGGCTGAGTTACAGGACAACAGAGAATAGAATGGACTGGAGAGTGGCACAAAGACCTTTTTTAAAAATACAGTTGTCCTGGGCTGGGGATTTAGCTCCGTGGAACTGTTGCCTGTCTGCAAGTGCATAGTCCTGAGTTCAATCTCTGGTGCTACCAAAAAAAAATTGTCCATGGAAGCACATGCCTATAATCCCAGCACCTAGGAGGCTGAGGCAGGAGGATCACCAAGGGGATATAGTGAGTTCAAGACCAGCCTGGACTACATAGCGAGACTCTGCCTCAAAAAAAGAAACAAAAAACCCTTACATACAATTATCCAGTTTTTAAAGGGAAAGCAAAAAGGCAGCTAATAGTTACTATTTGCTACCCATAGTGCTACTTAAAGCCCAGAGATATCCAGTAGTTTGCTTAGGGCCCACAACTGATAAATGGCAGAGGAGAATTTAGGTTTCCAGATCTTTATGGAAGGCACTGCATCAGTGATCCTCAGCTGTCACTGACATTAGAATCACTCAGGGACTGTGTGTGTGTTTAGGTGACATATCGATGTGCAACCCTTCCAGAGTTTGGTTTAAACAGTCAGATGCTGGGCTGTATGACGGAGCAGTTGCTCAAAGTGGGGGAGGCCCTGGGTTCCATCTCTGTCACCATCAAAAGGAAAAGTTGGACTACCTCAGTTCCAGGGCATGGCAGCTAGTGAGACCTGCGTGGTGGTGCCCAAGCAGGGGGCAAGAAGCTCCAGAGTCCTCGGGACCTCAGTGTGCAGCCTGCCGTAGGACCCTCTGCATGGAACATTTGTCCCTGGCACTGATGCCAGTAGAGTAGTACTGAAGACAGAGGGAAGCCAGGATCACCTCATTGCATTAGCGCTTCTTTTACAGCAAGTGTAGCACATCTGTGCTCACTCCACACACAGATGCACAGTTCAGGAATTGGAGGATAGGAAAAAGAGGAACCAATTGTAGAGACTGAACAGTGCAGATCAGAAAATAATCATTTTTCATGTGGCGGTATTGGCTTTATTTAGTCTTCTTGTTTATTTTGTTTGGCAGTGTGGGGATTGAACCGGAGGGTCTTCACACTGAACTACATCTGTATCCCTTTTAAAATTTTTTGTTCTGAGACAAGGTCTCATTAAATTGCCAAAGCTGGGCTCTAACTTGCAGTCCTCCTGCCTCAGCCTGACAGAGCACTGGGATCAGAGATATGTATCCAATTCAGTGATTTTAAAATATTCACGGAGTTCTACTGTGATCAACAGAGTGCTGCTGTTACCAGTGAATTTTAGAACATTTTATCACTCCTGAAAGACGCTCTATTTCCTACAGCCACGGTCCTGCTGTCCTGTCCTTCTACCCTAAGCAACTGCCAATCTGCTTTTTATCCTATAGATTTCCCTCTTCTCAACCTGAATGTTGTTTTTATCCTTTTTTGCAGTGCTGGGGATGGAACCCAGGGCCTCGCACATGGTAGGCTCACACTGTCCCTGAGCTGCACCGCTGCCCTCTGGTGTGGTTTGTAACCCAGATGCATGCTTATTGGTACAGGGCCTACCTGTCTGAATTCACCCATGTAGTCAGCACTGAGATCAAGAAACCAAAACAGATCACAGCCTGCTCCTTCCAGGTGACTCTGTGACTTCTGATACACAGCTTAGGTTTGCTCTTTGTGAACCTTTTACCAGTGGGATTGTAGAATATGTCCTCTTCTTCCCAACATCATGTTTGTGAAGTTCATCCACATCACTGCCTGTGGCCAGGATGATCTTGTTAATAAGTCCCCTTCAAAACAGATTCTTTGAAAGGGTTCTTTGAAATTAAAATGCTTAACATGATTTCTTAAATAAGCCTCCTCCATTGTCAGTATGAAAATAATCCATCCCTGAAGGATTTGCTTAGGAATTCAAATTCTGAAGATGAACAAGGATAAATATAGTGTCTTGGTCTTGCATGGCTGGTTGTACAGGTCATTAAACATGAACTTCTCAAAAGGGAATGGCAGTATTAAACTCATTGTGGTTTACTAAGAATGATGAATTAGTTTTAAACACTTCCAGATCCAAGTACCAGAGATTCTTCCTGGGTTGTTTTGTTTCTGCATGCTAGGAAAAAAAATTTTTTTGTGAGGCCCTCAAGGTCCTGCATTTTATGGGAGTCATCAGATACCTACCAGTCCTGCTTTTCAGTACCTAAAAATTGTATATTTTCTCAGTTTACAAAAAAAGAGTGAGGGAGGAAATGTACTTTATTTTTGGAAATTCAGCCCTGCCTTAAAGGACTTATGTCTTATCTTTGCCTACCACAAAAATAGATGGGTTTTTGTTTGTTTTGTTTTTATACTGGGGATCGAACTCATGTCCTTGCTCTTGCAAGGCAAGAGCTGGAGCCACTGAGCTAAATCCCCAGCCTATGTTTTTGTTTTTTTTTTTTTTTTTTTTTTTTTTTTGGTACTGGGGATCAAACTTGCGAGGCAGTCACCAGACCCACTGAGCTAAATCCCCAGCCCAAAAATAGATGTTTTATAATGGAGATGCTTGTTTGCAAAATATTTTTCTAGATTTGTAAACAGAATGCGTAAAGACAACTTTTCCTTAAATGTCATTCCCTCCTTTCTGGACCACCTGCTGTGAAGGTCTTCTCCACGCCCCCAGCAGTTCTTGAGGGTGCGGCACCCTGTGGTTAGGATAGCCAGGCATCTCTGACCCAGCTCATCTTCTTCCCCTTTGTGATGCAGCTCAGGGGTCCTTGCCAGGAATCCTCCCTTCTCTGTCTTCAGTGTGCCCTGAGAAGGTCTGTCTTAATGCTTCATTGTGCAATAACTGTGTGTGTACACATGTATGTGCACACTTCCTGCCCCTTTCCTTCATCCCTCTCCCCTATATCAACTCCTTCCTGTTCTAATTTTTTGTTTTCCTATTTTTTTTTTTTTTTTTTTTTTTTTTTTTTTTTTTTTTTGAGATGGTCTTGCTATATAATCTAGGCTGGCCTCAAACTTGTGGTGATCCTCCTGCCTCAGTCTCCTGAGAGTGCTGGGATGACAGGTGTGCACCGAGCTTGTACTCTCCTTTTCAAAGGGCAGGACCATGTTTATAATTCCACTGTTACTTTGTAGACCTGGGTTTCCAGGGCTACCCTAAGGAGACAGTTTACTTCCCCCTGGAAACCACATCTGTCACCCAATGCAGACTGATGTCTGGGTAGTAACCAAGGGGCCTAAAAATAACATGGGTGGTTCACATTACATAGTGCTCTGTGTATTAGGCCTGTACTGGGCACCAAATGGGAACAGTACTAGGAGGCAGACTTGAAGAACTTAATAACATACAAATTGTAAATACACAGTTAAATTTAAGAGCCAAATTTCACCAGATTCCATATCCTATTAATTTTTTAAACCTTTAAAAAATGTTTACTTTGAAGCTGAGTAAGGTAGCACATAATCCCAGCACTTGGGAAGCTGAGACAGGATCACAAGCTTGAGGCCAATCTGTGATACATGGTAAGATCTTATCTCAAAAAAGGTTTATTTTGAAATAAATTAAGTATAGATTAATAGGAACTTGTGAAGAATTGCACAGGGAGATATTCTACAACCTTCTCCTCCTCCCCTGACATGGATATCCTTTGTAACTGTAATACAAGATCAAAACCAGGAAATGGGTCACATTCCATAGTTAGGGTCACCTGAGGTCATGGATTATACAGCATTTTAGTTAAATATTACTTCTAATGAAAACTATTCTTTGTATCATAAAGCCTACATTTCATTCAATAATAGGATATATATATATATAGATATATATAGATATATATATATATCTATATATATATATACACATATTGAAAAAACAAGATTTAGATCGTTGGTTCTAAACTTTTTTGGGGACATAGACTCATTTTAGAAGACAATGAAATATGGATATTTTTAGCAAAACAAAAAAAGACACATACACATGTACAGAATGTTCATGTGTTCATATCCTCCCCACTACCCCAAAAAATGTGCTGGAAGTTCATGCTTAGGGCTGTGGCATGGCCAAGTGGTGGAATCCATTATTAGCACCCTGAGCCCCTGGGTTTGATCCTTAGCATCCCCCTATCCTGTTTTAAGCAAGATTTAAGGAAACACCATTTCTAAATAAACCTGGAGCTCTTTAAGCATCCTTATAAGTGTTTTGACCTTTTCCTAATTCTGTTTCTAGAAAAGTCCCCTCTCACACCCCAGCCACCTTGTTATTCCTTCACTACAAGGACAGTCTCTTGAATGCCCTGGAGCTCTTGGTGGCTTAGAGGAGGGGACAAAAAGAAGGAAACAAAATAAAACTTGTGCTCAGATATGACTGCTTTATGGCCATCTCTTCCCTGGCCTGCTTTCCTGTGCAGAGTTCACTCCTGAGCAGCAACTCGCAGCTCCATTCCCTTCACAGGGAGCCTCCAAGACCTGGGGCAGTTTAGGGTCATGCTCTAGGGTTGGGGATTGCATCTTGGTCCCAAGGAGGTTCCCACCTCACACGCTGACCCTGCAGGAAGTTTCTGCAGTCACCCAGAAGAAGCATTGACTGGACACAGGGTTGATGCTGACACTAATGAGGAGAGGTTGGCTGTACCCTGAAGAGGAAAAAAAAGCCAAAACACTCACTGTTCCCGTCAGCTGCCTAGTTTCTTTTTCTCTCCCCGCCCCCCTCCATGTACTGGGGATTGAACCAGGATTGCTGAGCCACATCCCCAGCACACACACATTCCTTTTTGTAGAACTGGACATTGAACCTAGGATCTCCACATTGAGCTGCATCCCCAGCCCTTTATATTTTTTTATTTTGAGACAGGGTCTTGTTAAATCTAAACTGCCCAAATTGGACTGGAATTTGCTATTCTCCTTCCTCAGCCTCACAGAGTGCTAGAATTACAGGTTTGCACCACCACACTCAGCTCTCAGCTGTGTAATTTCTTAGAGAGATTTCTTTCCAGTCAAGTTTCACAATGATTCTCCATCTTCTCTGTCTGCTGACTATCCTTTAGTTGCACAGTTGGTCTTTACTTTAAGTAGTGTTATAATGTGGTTGCTAAAAAAATTAAGGAAACAAATTTGCTTCCAACGGCACTGTATCCTTCCCCCCTCCTTCAGAATGTGAATGTGTTTAAGATAAAGACAGAGGCCATGGTTCCTCTACTCTGCTAGATAACCAGTGTTGAATTTGGAAGAATGAGGAATGGGTGGATGGAGGCAACCTAGCCAGCTGTCAGTGACTTTGACCACTCAGTTATGGTCTACACAGGAGCCAGAAACTGTGCTGATGCTGCAAGTCATCTCCCAAACCACTCCAGGGTGGACTGTTTGTCCAGGATGAGATGAGGGTCAGAAAATGAATGAACCCAATCAGCATCACTGAAGCGCTCAATGAAGGAAGTGGGACTTGGTACCCTCTTTCATGCTGGGACTTCCTAGTGTGTTCCCAGCCCAGAACCCGGACATGGCCTCATCTGTAGGAGACAAATTGACAGTATCCCATTTCAGAGACTTAGGCCTTCCAAAGAAACAAAATTGTTGCCTGGCTTTTCATGCCTGTGAGGGGAGTCAGAGAGGAGAGGCCTGGACACCTGGAGATTCTCCTGTCCTGGCTGAAAATGGAGACTCTGCTCACCCACAGTGGTCCACATGGCCTGTCTCCTGACACAGTTCACCCCAGGAACTTGTCTCCATACTGTCTTCTTTTTAGAGTCACTGTCTGGACCCTGGGCAACTCCTCTTGTGTTTAGCTGTTCCACCTCCCTGAGATCTCTCAGCTCAAAGTGATACTAGCAGCCACAGCTCCATGAGCATCAGGTAGACGCATCCAAATTTATAAGTGCATGGAAGCTGCCCTTGTAACCCTGCAGGTATATGCAGTGTGTATTGATTTCTGGATGTGATTTTCTCAGAATTCTGAAGAAACAGTGAAATGGGCAAGTGATGCAGATATTCTCTGCACTTTTATGGTGTGTAGCACATTCCCATACTCCCAATTACGAGATGGGGATGAAAACACTCTTCCAGTCCTCACTTGCTCCACCTCACATAGAGCGAGCGAGGAAGGAAATATCAGGGAAAAAACACTCATTCTTTCTCCAGGCATCTCAGGCCCCCTCCTCTCAGCTCAGAAAGGATGTGTTATGGTTTGTGTCTAGATGTCCCCCCAAAGCCTCATGCAATCATAGGTGGGGCTTTTCAGAGGTGGCTGAATCTACAGTGTGTGATGCTGGGATCAAGGGTGTGTGATTACTAAATTAGTCCACTGATTAGTTTGGCATAGTTCTGGGTAGGATTGAAGGTGCCCCACCCTAAGGATAAGTAGCCAAGATAGAATATAAAGGACAGAGAGAAGGTTGTTGTTTGTCCCTTGTTACTTGCTTCCTTGCCTTCTGTTTGCCATGAATTGTTTCTCCTCTGCCTTATAGCTAGCCTACCATGAACTGAAACCTCTACAAACTGTGAGACAAATACATTTTTCCTTCTTTAGCTTTGGGTGTCAAATATTTTGTCTCAGTAATAAGAAAACTAAGGACAGATTAATTCATCCTGCTCATGGAGTAGGCTCTCTGTTCACTGACAGACTTCATAAGGAGACCACTGCCCCCAAGGGAGCTCCACTATTCTCCAAGAAGGTCTACACCAGGATGTCTGCAAAGTTGGGCATGGCACAGTGACATGAGTCAGGGACCCTGAGCCACTTTCTGTTTTGGCTGCTTTTAGCCTTGTGAAACTTGACTATTTGTCAATTACTTATGAAACAGAAATAAAATAATGTATTTGAAACTATTCTGAAATCTATAAAGAGCCACATATGGTGACACTCACATGTCATTCCAACATTCTAGAAGGCTGAGGCAGGAGGATCACAAGTTCATGCCAACCCTGGGCAACTTAGCTGGGCGTTGTCTCAAAAAAGAAAATAAAAAGGGCTGGAGATGTAGCCCAGTAGTTAAACAAGTTACCTAGTATCTGTAGGAACCTGAGTTCAACCCTAGTACTTCAAATAAATAAATAAATCTAATGATAAATCTAAATAGTGACTAATGACACTTTTAAAAAGTGAGCATCATAGCTGAGCATGGTAGTGCACTCCTGTAATCCCAGCACTCAGGAGACTAGGATTGTCTTGAGTTCAAGCCAGCCTGCACTATATAGCATGACCCTGACTAAAAAGCCACAGATTTTTTTAAAAATTGAAAAATGAATATCCTTTAAGGACATGGAGGGCCATGACTTGTCTGCCTAAACTTCCTTATCTGAGGAGTTCAACCACTGAACATGCATGTAATCACCTCTTATTGATTCCATCAGTGTGACCTTGATTCATCCTCTAACATTCATTACAGTTGAAAATCATCCAATAAGAGGGTGTAGAGGAAAAACTTTCTAAATTAAAATGTCAGATAAGTACTTTATGCTGAAATTTATCGTAAAAATCAGCAACCAGATATTTCTAGTAATTTTACTCCTTTATTACTGATGATTAGATCTGTTTTTCTTTTGTTTTGTTTTGTTGAGAAAAATGTCATCACTGATATGTTCTGGGAAAGATCCCAAGACCTGTATTGTGTAATGGGAGGCCGCGTTCCAAGTGAGTAATCATCAGAGGGGGCAGTCCTAAAGAAGAAGGCATTTAGCCTCCTGGTGTGTTTGCTAACATCCAGCAGAAATCAGTGCTCTGAATCTCTGTAGGTCAATATAAGGGGAGCCTAATTGTCTTCTAAAATCAGAGTCCTCTTTGTTTGGGTGAAGGGCTGCTCATGAGTGGATCCTAGGGTTTGTCAGTATCCAACTGAAATTTGATGCCATTGTTGTTGCTGAATTTACTACCATAGAAAAGGTCACACAGTAGTAGTGGGCAGTTGGTTTTCTCTCTGTTCCAATACCTGAATTTCATGGGGGGGGTCATAAATAATACTGTGGCTACCTCCCAAAGAACAGGCACTAGACCTCTCTCTCTCTCTCTCTCACACACACACACACACACACACACACAAGGAAAAATAAAGCAACAACATGCCTCCCAAAACTCCCACCTCCTCCAAAATTGGTACAGGGTGCAGTGAAGGAGAGTAAATCAGAAACTACACAGCAGATAGGTCTGAAAGGATACCAATAAAGGTAAAACAATTCTACAAGGTGCTTGGAAAGTTTAAAGAATATATAACTAATCACATAATTACCATAATAAATGATGAGTGAGTCTAGAAAAGATACTAATAAACAGCTAGTGGAAGTAAGGAAAGAGATGCAGAACATAAATGCTCAGTATAGAAAAGAATGGAGTCCATAAGAAAGTTCCAAACAGAAATCCAGGAGATTAAAAACATGGAAATTGGGGGCCAGGGATTTGACTCAGTGGTTCTGGTGCCTGCCTTGCAAGTACAAGGACCCGAGTTTGATCCCCAGTACCAAAAACAAAAAACACAGAAATTAAAACAGGAGATTAAAAATCGAGGAGATTGGTACAAGGTCCCAATAATGAATGCAACTGTACTGTATACCTAAAATGTGCCAATAAACTCAATGAGGAAAGAAAAATCCAGGAGATTAAAAGTAGAGTAGCAGAAGACTGATGCAGAGACATGTGTCAGACCTAAAGGACAGGGCTGTGGTCAATTACTGAGTAATGAGAGATACCTTAAGAACAACAAGGAAATAGGAAAAATTAATCCAATAACTCCTAGATGACTCATAGAGGACTAATCAATGAGTAATTGAAATTAAGGAAAACTCAGAAGATAGCACAAAGGGCATAAAAAACTTGTTTATACAAGTAATAGCAGAAAACTTTCCAGACATGGAAAAGGGGTTTAACATACAAATAAGTGAAACATAGAGAACCCTAAATAACTATGATCAGAAACACACACATAAACACACACACACTCCACACTACATGATAATTAAAAACCAAGAAGTAGAATACAGGAACAGACTCTTAAAGGCTACTAGAGAAAAACAATGAATCACTGACAAAGGAAAACATGTCAAAGTTATCACAGCAGATTTCTCAACACAACCTTAAAGGCAAGAAGAGTTTAGAAATGTTGCTGGCTCTTAAAGAAAACAACTTACAATCCAGATTGTTATATCCTGCAAAATTTTCTTTCAAAATTGATGGAGAGGGCCAGGGACTTAGCTCAGTGGTTCCACTGCCTGCCTCGCAAGCACAAAGACCTGAGTTCGATCCCCAGTACAAAAAAATATTTTTTTGTTGTTGGAGAAATAAGATAGCACCATGATAAAACCTAAAGGAAGTCATGACGATGTCCAAACCAACACTCCACATAATTCTCAAGAATATTCTGGAAGGAGACAATGAAGCCAACAGTACCAAAAGGTCCAATGAAATGAATGTATCAGGAAGGGCTAATATTTTTTTCTCTCATTGAGTTTATTGATACATTTTAGGTATACAGTACAATTACATTCATCATTGGGATCTTGTACCTTTACCTGACAAGTCTTGGTTCTCATTTTTTCCGCTTATCCCTGCCCTCCTTTCACCCCCTCCTTCCTTCCCTATTTACAAATACTTTATTTCCATTTTTCATTTTCTCATGTTTTTTTTTTCCTTTTCCAGGAAGGGATAATAATTAAATACAAGGGAAAGAAAGCAAAACAAGGGTCATGGATTTAGCTCAGTGGTGCCACACCTACTTCATAAGCGCAAGGTCACAGATTAGAATGGATCAAGAAATGAAATCCAGCAATATGTTGTATACAAGAAAAACATTTAACACAAAAAGAAATTTGTATACTAAAAATTAAAA
Organism: Fukomys damarensis; assembly: GCF_012274545.1. NCBI lineage: Eukaryota > Metazoa > Chordata > Mammalia > Rodentia > Bathyergidae > Fukomys > Fukomys damarensis. Next base: position 38,828,124 of record NW_022900949.1, read on the forward strand.
GACAGAAAACAGTATTCCATTTAACAGAAACCTGAAAATAAGCAATAGGAGGAGATAACAATTACAAACATTTATGTTCCAAATCACAGTACATCCAACTTCCTAAAACAAACTCTAATGGACATAAAAGATCAAGTAAACATCAATACAAGTGTAGTGAGGGATCTCAGTATCTCACTGTGACAAATAGGACAACTAAACAAAAAAAAAAAAAAGAAATATCAGTTGGGCCAAAGCTTCAAACACATAGACTTAATGGAATACACAGACTGTTGTACCCAATTAACAAAGGAATATACATTCTGGGTTTTTGAAGGTTTTGTTGTTTTGTTTTGGTACTGGGGATTGAACTAAGGACCTTGCGCTTACAAGGCAGACACAGTGCCACTGAGCTAAATCTCCAGCCAAGAATGTACATTCTTTTCAGCCTCATGTGTTACTTTTGCCAAAATAGGCGTACTAGTTAATAAAACATGCCTAAGTAAATGCAAAGGATATGAAATTTTACCATACATATCAGATCACACTACAATGAAACTAAAAATCAGTATCAACAGAAGCTATGCAAAAATATGGAAATTAAACAATGCACTCTTCAGTAATTAATGGGTCACAGAAAAAATTAAGGAATAAATAGGACAGTTCCTAGAATTAAATGATAATACCAGTACAACATACCCGAATTATGGGACACAGTGAAAACAGTCCTGCAGGGGAAATTTATAAAAATGAATGCCCACTTTGGAAAAACAGAATGTGCCCAAATAACCTAATGATACATCTAAAGATCTTAGAAAAATAAGAACAGTCAAAACCCTGAGCTTCTACAAGGAAGGAAATCATAAAGACCAGAGCAAAATTAATGAAATGGAGCCTAAAAAAAAAAAACAATATAAAGAATCAGTGAATGGAAGGGCCGGGGATTTAGCTCAGTGGTTCCGCCGCCTGCTTTGCAAGCGCAAGGACTGAAGTTCGATTCCTGGTACCAGAAAAAAAAAAGAATCAATGCATGGAACAGCTGATTCTTTGAAAGAATTAATAAAATGAACAAACCCTTAGCCAGTCTTGCCCAGAAAAGGGCAAGACACAATTAATGCAATTAGAAATGAAAAAGGTGAAATCATAACATTGCTAAAATCCAGAAAACTATTAGCAATTACTTCACAAACATGTATGCCAAACATTCAGAGAACTCAGAAAAAAAAAAAATGGAGAGATTCCTAGATACATGTATTGCCAAAACTGAACCAAAATTACTTAAAAGTTTTGAACGGTCCAATAAAAGGCAATGAAATTAAAGCAGTAGTAATAATAGAAGAAAAACAAAAACTACCAACAAAGATGAGCCCAAGACCTGATGGATTCACAACTAAATTCTGTAGGAACTTCAGGGAAGATCTAACACCAACACTCCTCAGACTTTTTAATGAAATTAAGAGGAATAGAGTACTTCCAAATCATTCTCAGAGCTAACATCTGGATCTCAAAACCAGACAAAGATCCAACCAAAAAAAAAAAAAACCTGTAGGCCAATTTCTCTAATAAACATAGGTGCAAAAATCCTTAATATACTGGCAAACAATGCAACAAATCAAAAAGATCATATACTGTGACTCAGTAGGCTTCATCCCAGGAATGCACAGATGGATTAACACATGCAAATCAGTAAATGTGGTTAGTTCATCACATAAGCAGAAGCAAGTACAGAAATCACATGATCATTGCAATAGATGCAAAAAAAGCTGTTGACAAAAAATCTAAAAACCCTGAAGAAAACAGGTATAGAATGTCCTTACCTCAACATAATGAAAGCCATTTATGACCAGCCTACTGCCCCATCATATTAAATGGGGAAAAGCTGAAAGCCTTCCCACTAAATTCAGGAACAAGACAAGGATGTCCATTATCAACACTCCTGTTCAACATAGTCCTCTAAACCTTAACCAGAAGAATCAGGCTAAAGAAAAGAGATGCATATAGGAAAGGACAAACCCTAAACATTACTTGCAGAGAACATGAACCTTTACTTACAAAACTCAACCCCATCAAAAGATTGCTACAATTGATGATCAAATTCAGCAGTGTAGAAGGATACAAAATAAGCACACAAAAATCAGTGGCATTCCTGTATACTAACAATGAGCTCACTAAAAAAAGAAATTAAAACAGTACCACTCACAATCGCTACAGAAAAAAAAAATCCTAAAATGTATATGGAATCAGAAGAGATCCAGAATAGCAAAAGCATTCCTGGGTAACAAAAGCAAAACAGGTGATATAATCCCAGGCTTGAAGTTATCCTATAAAGCTATAGTGATTAAAACAGCATGGTACTGGCACAAAAACAGTCATGTGGATCAATGGAACAGAATAAAAGGAGTAGAAACAACCCTAGGCAAATGTAGCTGTGTGATTTTTTTTTTCTTTTTTTTTGGACCAGGGATTGGACTCAGGACCTTTTGCTTTCAAGGCAGGTGGCCACAGCACTGAACTAAATCCCCAGCTCTGTAGCTATTTTGTCTTTGACAAAGAAGTCAAAAATATGTACTGGAAGAAAGATAGCGTCTTTAATAAATGGTGCTGGGAAAATGTGATGCCTGAAGATTAACCCCGACCCATATGTCTCACCGTGTACTAAACTGAAATAAAAATGGGTCAAAGATCTAAATATTAAAACAAACACTTATCTACTGGGAGGTAAAATAGATACAACTCTTAAAGACATAGGCATAGGCAAGGATTTTCTGAACAGAACCCCACTGGTACAAGAAACAATACCAAGAATCAACAAATGGAATCACATCAATTTAAAAGTTTCTGCAGGGCCGGGGATTTAGCTCAGCAGCACCATGGCTGCCTTGCAAGTGCAAGGTCCTGAGTTTGATCTCCAGTAACCACCCTCCCCCAAAGTTTCTTCATAGCAAAGAAAACAAAGAGACAATCTATAGAACAGGGGTGAGGGGGACTTTGCCAGCTATTCCACAAAGGATTAACACAAAGAATATATAAAGAACTGGAAAAAATTAGACTGCCCTCCAAAATAAAAGACTTAATCTTAAAATGGACAACTGAATTAAATAGACACTTCTTAAAAGAAGTGCAAATGACCAATAAATACAGTTTATCATCACTGGCCTTCAGAGAAATGAAAATTAGAAGTGCATTAGCAAGCCAAGCCTGGTGGTGCATGCCTATAATCCCAGCGCTCGGGAGGCTTAGTTGAGTCACTGAGTTTGAGGCCAGCCAGAGCAACTAAGTGAGTTCAAGGCCATCCTGAGCTACATAGCAACACTTTGTCCTAAACTAAAACACATTTACGGTTTTTCTGCAGTTTTCCCCAGCTTTGGGTGGTGACTTCCCAACTTTGGTTTCTAGTCTGCAGAGGGCCAGGTGGCGTGGACAGCAGTCCCGGCACCCCGCACCCAGCCAACCCCGCCACTTCTATCTGGGCTCAGCGAATGGCTGAACAGCAGCGTTGCAGGACATCAAGTGTATGGTGATGGGAGATGGAGCTATAGGTAAAACTTGACTACTGATCAGTTACACAACCAATGCATTTCCCAGAGAATATATCCCCCCGGCTTTGACAGCTATTCTACCAGTGTTATGGTAGATGGAAAACCAGTGCATCTAGGTTTATGGGATACAGCTGGACAGGAAGAGTATGACAGATTACGTCCCCTCTCCTATCTGCAAACACATGGGTTCTTAATTTGCTTTTCCCTTGTGAGTCCTGCATTATTCAAAAATGTACGTGCAAAGTGGTGTGCAGAAGTGCGTCACCATTGTCCTAACACTCCCATCATCCTAGTGGGAACAAAGCTTGATTTTAGGGATGATAAAGACACGATCGAGAAACTAAAGAAGAAGCTGATTCTCATCACCTATCCACAGGAATTGGCCATGGCTAAGGAGATCAGTGCTGTAAATACCTGCAGTGCTCACCCCGTCCCCCCCACCTCCCACCATTTCTTTGAAACTTCTCAGTTTACTGAATCAGTAGTTACCATTGTGTCCCATGGTGTCAGGTGCTTTATAGACCTCGAATGAAGTCAAAACAGTTGAAACGTAGAGTCCTCAGAGTATTTGCATAGTGGGGAGGGATTATTGAGACTGGTAAATCACACTAGTAAACATTACATTTGAGGGATGATTGTGAGCAGCATATGAGATTTTAAAAATTATTTTGCCACTTCAGAATCTGTGAAAGTATTTCAAACTAAAATGTTCAAATGTATAATGCAAAAATTAATAGGAAGGAAAAACTAAAAGAATGTGATTTAATAGACTAAAGTTTTATAGGTACCTTATAAAAGTTATACCTTTATGGGTTCACAAAGGGAAAAATCTAAATAAATTCCCAAAAGCACAAAACTTAGGCTGCATTCACAGGTTATAATGCATCAAAATTAACAAGCAAATGTGAAAATTTAAATTCAAAAATCAAAACTATTTAGATATTCCCCATCAACTCTTTTTTTTTTTTTTTTTTTTTTTTTTTTTTTTTTATTTTGTACTGGGGATCAAACTTGGGACCTTGTGTTTGTGAGGCAGGCAGCAGAACCACTGAGCTAAATCCCCGGCCCTCAACTCTCTTTTGTTGTTGTTGTTATTTGTTGAGACGGGGTCTCACTATGTAGTTCAGGCGGACCTTGAACTCACTGTGTAACCCAGGCTGGCCTTGAACTCATGGCACTCCTTCAGCCTCAGGCTCCCAAGTGCTGGGATTACAGCCATGCCCCACCACAGGTTGGCTCCCATCAACTCTCTTTAACAGATAAGTGAATCATGGGCCAGGGATGTAGCTAGTGGTTCTGCCATCTGCCTTGCAAGCATAAGGACCCGAGTTTGATTCCCCAGTTCCAAAAAATAAATAAATAAAGATAACTGAATCAAAAAAGTCTAAACTATATTCCTAATTTATTTAGAAAATAATGAATAGGGCTGGGGATTTAGCTCAGTGGCACCTGTGCCTGCCTTGCAAGCACATGGTCCTGAGTTCAATTCCTGGTACCCCCACACACAAAAAAAGAAAAGAATAAATAAAACCTATGGCATATTGCCTAAACTATTAACAATGGAAAATCCACAGCCCCCAAAATATTAAGAAACTAACAATAAGTATACCATAGGGCTGGAGATTTAGCTCAGTGGTTCTGCTGCCTGCTTCGCAAGCACAAGGTCCCAAATTCAATCCCCGGTACCAAAAAAAAAAGTAAACCATACAATACTCTAGGAATTAAAAGTCAAAATAAGGAAGTAGTAAGATCCAGTAAAAAGATGAATTTGCCTCTGAGCTCCCACAGTGGTTGGCCAGCAGAGGGTTTCTCATAAGGCAGAACTGGGTGCTGCATCAGATCCACGGGGGTGCGGGGGCCAGAAAGGTATGAGATTGACTTCCACCTATAATCCCAGAACTTGGAAGGCTGAAGCAAGATTGCTGCCAGTTTGAGACCAGGCTGGGCTACATGGAATTCAAGCCCAGCCTGTACTACAGAGTGAGACCCTATCTCAAAAAAATTAAAATAAAATAAGTTCAACTTTATAAAGTACAAGGTGCTATTCAGTATTACTAGTATCAATGAAAGTGTATTCTAATTGTTGCCTTTTTGCCTCTCTCTGAGTCTCCGTTTTTCTCTCTCATTCCTTTCTCTCCTCCCATACTTCTGTCTCTTCCAATCCTCTGAAGACTGTATATTTCAGTTTTTTATTAGTACATGTTTACAATACAGAATGAATGCATTCATTGTGGAGAGTTGGTACAAGTACATAACACATCTTAATTTTTTGTGTCCTCTTTCCCTCATCCCTCTCCCTTCCCTCCATTTCTTGGTCCCCTTCCCACTTGGAGAATATCTATCTCCCTGTTTCCTATCATCCATTCTTTACTTTTCTCTTTAATTTTTTACTTTGGGTTTCTTATATAAGAGAAAACGTCAGGGATTTGGCTCCGCCTGCCTCATATAAGAGAAATCATATAATATTTAAGCTTGTGCATCTGATTTGCTTCATTTAATATTGTGGATTTGAGGTATATTCATTTTCTCACAAATGGTTCATTTATCTTTATGGCAGATTAATACTCCATTGCAAGTAAACACCACATTTTCTTTATCCATTCATCTGTTGATGGACATATAGGCTGCTTCTAATAGTTATTATGAATTGCGCTACTATAAACATGGGTATGCATGTATCGCTCTAAGATGATGTCTTTACCTTTTTGGAGAAGATACCTAGATGAGGAATAGCTGGGTTGAATACAATCTGTATTTTTAGTTTTTTGAGCAATCTGCATACTGATTTCCATAGTGGTTGTACTAGTTTACATTCACACCAACAATGAAGGAGGGTTCTGCCGTACCCCCCCCCGCCTCACCAGCATTTATTTAATCTCTTAATGATAACCATCCCTTCTCAGGTAAGATGGAATCTCTAGGTTGTTTTAACTTGTATTTCTCTAATGGCCAATGATGCTGAACACTTTTTCATGTACTTATTGGCCATTTCTACTCCTGAGAAGTGTCCATTTGTTTCAGTTACCCTTTTTTTAATGTGGTCTTTTATTTTGGAGTCTAATTTTTTTTAGCTCCTTATATTTATATATTCTTATTTTACTTCTCTGTCCATGGAATAGCTGGAAAAAATGTTTTCCAATTCTGTAGATTTTTTGTTTTTTCCATTCTGAGCATTGCACACTGCTTGCTAAGTGTAGTTAGTGGTGTCTACTGCATGAATGAATCCAAGAGTTGTAAGGCCTTCTCTAAGCTGTTACTAAGTAGATACTGAAACAGACAGACTACTGGTACACTGCCATTTAACTTGTATATAAAAAAGGGAACCTAGGAATTGTAAGATATAGGGAGAATACAAAATAGCCACAGAATACAGCTTAAGACAAGTTCATAGGTCAAATTAGTAGACAGGGTAGGTTAAATGAAATTGTAAGATGAATAGTTTTTTAAAGGAAAAGCATATCTGACTCAGTTTTGGAAAGCTTTTATTATAGGTAATAAAGATATCAGTAGATGGAATTTACTTTTTGATTTTACAGACTTTTGATAAATGTTCATATCTTTACATATGAACCAGCCTTGGATGTGAGTGTAATTGGGATGTCAGAGGAGTGCTGGGATGTGTAAGAGAAATAGTAGTAGAAAGAGAGTTGGAAAGGCTGGTGGTTGTGAGGATAGACTACAATGGAATAAAAGCGGAAGAATCATGATCACATAGAAAGCTGTGGTAACATGTACTACAGTAGCAGCAATAGCATGTGAGGTGTTTAATCCAGAATGAATGAAGGTAGAGGGACTCGAACTTCCTGTCACTGGCCATGGGGATGAAAAGGATGAGAGGTGTTTTAAAGATTTTTTTTGGCCCCAGGCACTGAATGCATACCATCCTTGCTAGTCCTTGTCTATGAGGGCAGGAGTTGCTTGCTAGAGGGTATTTTAAGGCAAGGAGATTAGCTGGGAACTGCAGTCATCCTGGAAAGATGTAAGGAGAGACATTCAGAGGGGAGAGACATTCAGAGGACAGAGACGTGGAAGACATTTAGGAGATGGAAGTTGCCACTTAGAACAGGTTAGTTATTTACCAAGATTGGAGAGAGCGCCAGCTTTCCTCCAGTTACTCCACGTTGGTATACATCCTAGAACAGCAGCACCCTGTATCCATTTTTTTGTTTTGTTGAGACAGACTATGTTGTTTAGGCTCGGGGTTCCTCTGCCTCTATTTCCAAGTGGCTGGGATTACAGGTGTGTGCCACTGTGTCTGCCTTAAGGCCTGTTCTTTTTATTTTTATTTTTCTCCTAGAGCTAAAAGTGTTTCTTACATACTTTAAAGGGTTATAAGGAGGGAGGCAGAAATATGAAAGAGACCATACATGGCCCTTAAAACCTAAAATATTTACTACCTGGTCTTTTACAGTGAAGTTCGCCAACCTTTAGAACAGCAGTAGCAGTGTGGGAGAACTTGTAAGAAATACCAGTTCCAGCACAGACCTGCTGAAGTTGACCCAGCTTTGGGAGGCTGCTTCTACTATGCTCTCCAGACAACTCTGAGGCACAAGAGGTGTGAGAGCCACTGCTCTCTAGAAACATTCCATCCCAGTGCACCAGGGTACCAAATGACGAATGTTTACAACAGCATTGCACAGGAGAGAAGATATGTAATTGTGATTAACACAAAGGGATATTCTAGATACTTGGAAGGGCACGTTTGAAATTCATAATGGCAGGGTGTCCTTGAGTAAGACTTGACCTCTGCCTGTTTCATGTGTAACTCAGGCATAAAAACTGCAGTTTATCAAGTTATTCTGAAGCACAAATAACTGTAAGAGTGCTTGGTACATGAGTTTTACACTTAAACGGCACTCTACCTGTAACAACGCTTTAAGGAAAACTTATCTCAGGTTCATTTAATAAAACTTATGCTTTACAGAATTAATAAGCAATCTACGAAGTCTATAGATTCTGGTAGCCCAAATGTTGGCCTAGCCTTTGTAAACCTGTTTTTACATTTGTGAAATGTGTTAAGTCGCCCAAATAGGACTGCGAAGAACTGACGAAATGTGCGCACGTCGTGTTGGTACATGCAGTAATAAACCTGTTCACTTTTCTTCCCCATATACCTTCCATTTAGTACACTGTTTCTTCAACCCTTCATTCCAAAATTCTTATGCTATTTTGATATTCTCTGAAAACACTTCTACGCCTAAAGGACAAAGAGGTATCTTTTGCCAAGATTTGGCTTTTCTCACAAATCAAGGTCAGGAGCTGTTGTTATCATAGGTGAGTCCTGGACCTACAGCAAGGGTGTATCCCTGGTATGCAAGGTGCTCAGTGTGCACTTGGCCACGAGATACCTAGGGTTACACGGAGCATCAAGAAGTCCTCTGTCCGTGGAGCCGAGTAGTGGCTTTCCCGCAGCCCAGAGCCTAGCTGGCCTAGCTTCGGCAGCCCCGGGATACATTTCTGTAAGAGATTCACACGACCTGATCCTCTTCCCCAGAACGGATTACTAGCGTGCACAGGTGAAGACAACGGCTGCCGGAGCGCGACTGGGCACCTGCACATCGCTGACCCCCGTGCGCGTTCGCGGAGGCCCGGAACGCCGCTGCGCAGAGGTGTGGCACCGTGCGTGCGGGGCGGGAGCGGCCGCCCCTGTGACGTCAGATCAGCGCCCCCGCCGGCTGCAGCTCGGTTGAGGCGCCCGGCTTTCCGGCGCGAGAGTCCGCGAGTGCGGTGGCGCACTGCGCGTGCTCCGCGCAGGGACGCGAGGAGGTTGGGTCCGGAGTTCAAAGGAGATTCGTGATTGGCTGGCGTTGTGCTGGGGGGTTCCCTGGCCCTTTCAGCAGGGGTAAAACAATAAGAGGGGGCGGCGGCCAAAGGGGCGGGACGTCCGTGTTCCTGTTCGTGGCTGCAGCGCCGGGATTCTGCGAAGGGTTGTTGTGCACGAAAGGAGCTTACGGCTTTGCGGGTTCCGAGGCTTTAGGTTTGTTGAGAGGGAGAGGGCGAACGAGGAGAACCCGCAGCGGCCGGTCTTCGGCGACTCTCCCGCTG
>NW_022900949.1:38837879-38881545 GCF_012274545.1 Fukomys damarensis
ACGCGTGCGGGGAGGGTAAAGGGCTCGGGCTCTGGTGGGCCCGGCCGGAAGGGACGATCGGCAGAAGGAGCGCTCCAGGGAGGCTCCGTGGGGGTCAGGCTTTCCGTTTGCGGCGCGGCTTTCAAGGGGACGCGGTCGCCGCCCCACCCGTGGGGGAGGGGAGCGCGGCAGGAGCGACGCAGATGCGAAAGTCGTTGCCTCCGGGCACCATTTCTGCGCCGGAAACCGGATCCGGCGCGGAGGCTACGGCGTCCCTTGCCGACGCTTGGGTCCCGGCGTCTTCGCGTTTCATCCCCGGCTGCAGCGATTGGAGTAAACTTGTGCCTCCTTAACCTCTCAGAGCTGGTCCTCAGTTGACCCAGGAACGAGGTTTAGGAACTGTGTGCAGTGGTTTCTCTTCCGCTGCTTTCTTGTGGTGGAGGAAAACGGAGAGGAACAAAAGCTCCCCTGGATTTTGTGCATTTTGATTGTCGGATCTAATTGGATTTTCCGAGTTTTTAAAAGCGTGATTTCTTAAGGTGGTCCTGTGCTACTTTGGGACGAATGTAGTTTTGCGTGTATACTTTTCCACATGTACCACCCCACCCCTCCCCTGGCTGCCGCTCACCCGGTGTACCTTTGCCCTTTTGAAAAACAAAACTAAAGCATAGGAAGACTGTCCCCTTCTTTTCTTTCCTTTCTTTAGGGTTGTCGTGTTATTAATAGATCAAGGTACTCAAGTATGTTTAAGTTAATGAACCTTGTGCCATCTTCCAGACTTAGCAATGCAGTTTCCTGGATCTAGGAACCATTAATTTCAGCTGGAGTAGAAGATGATGAGTCCTTATCCACTTCATATTGGCCGTTAATATAGCTTTAGACGTGTGAACAAAGTTTTTGAGTAAACACTTGGTCCCACCAAATCTTATGGTCCTTTATTCTAGCCTGCTGTTCTTAAAAAGGGTTTGCTCCAAAAAAAACTTTGCGCCGAACCTTAGGGTTGAATTGAGTATTTTTTCTTTGGTGCTAATACCTCTTTTTTTTCAGATACTGAGGATTAGTACTGTCCATTCTTCCTTTATGATTTAATTTCTTCACGTTATTTCTGAAAATTATTAAGGACCTCACAGGGATTGATTGCTTCCTCTCTTAGAGTTGTTGTAGTTCAGGTTGTTGGATATTCAGACTTGACATAGTGAATGTGAACAAGCATCAGCAGTGGAGTGAACCAGAATGTGTGCCGCGGATGGGATCAGAAAGCGGCAAGTGAAGAAAAGTCTTTGGTGACTTAATCGACAGCTAGACGACTGATCTGAGTGTTCACTTAAGTGCTCAGGAGTTGAATTGTGAGTAGGCAACTCCTGACTTGAACAAAGTGTCATAAGAGACATAAGTTGCAGTGTTATTGGAATTACATATATTCAAGTGTTTTTAGACCTTAACAGCTTCTTTATTATTGCTATTTGTTATCCACCATCAAGATTGAGAATTATTTCCCAAGTTGTGACTTTTTTTCCACCTATTTTATGTTGTGTGTATGAGAACCGTGAATGACTTCTCTGTAGTGGCACAAAGTTAAGGATTAGGGCCTGGGATTTAGCTCAGCGGTTTGGTGAGCGCAAAGACCCGAGTTCAATCCCCGGTACCAAAAAAAGAAAAAAAGCAAAGTTAAGGGTTGTTTCTGGATTTAAGTAGAATTTAATTGACAAATGTGTTCTACTTACTCTTTATTGGAATACACTTGTTTAATAGATTCTCCCAGACCTCCTGGCAAATAGAATCAGTTTTTCGAGCTACAGCTTATTTTTATCTAATAATTTCTAGGTGTTTGCTTCTGTTTTGCTACCATTAGTAGGTATATTGGGAAATCTTGTACTTCCTGTTGTTACTATCCTATTGTATTCCTTTGACTTTTACTACTCCCAATTTTTTAAAATAAGCTAGAAGTTGGATTTGTTTGTGCTGTTTTGAGACAGGGTCTCACTTTGTAGTTGAGACTGACCTGGAAATTACTATGTAGCCCATGCTGGTCTCTAACTCACAGCGATCCTCCTGCTTCAGCCTCCTGAGTGCTGGGATTACAGGCGTGTGCCACCACACCTGTCTTTGAAGTTGGATTTTTAAAATAAATTTTTTGTAATCTTTATTGTTTGGCTTTTCTTTCAAAGAGATTCTTAACGTAGGTGTACCTAGTGAAGACATCACTAGAGGTAGGAGGCCCAATTTCAAATTCTTTCTTAAAACTACAGCGAAGGGGGCTAGGGATTTAGCTCAGTGGTGTCGCTGCCAGCCTTGCAAGCACAAGGACCCGAGTTTGATCCTGATACCAACAAAAAAAAAAACAACCAAGAGACCTTGATCTCCTTTTCTTTCAGCTCTAAATATTTTTTTGTGTAATGAAGCTATACATTGAAGCATGATATGAATGCGGGCTTTTCATTTTTGTGGGGCAGTCCTTCTTTCTCTATCTCTGTCTTTTGAGACACTAGGTCTTGCTCTTGTCCAGTCTGGTTTCCACCTCCTGGCCTCGAGTAATGCTACTGACAGCCCCCGGAATAGCTGTAGGCACTGAATCAAGCACAGGATTTCATTTCCATATGTTAATGATTGGGCACTTTAGTAGTGTCTGAACTCAGACTTGTCCCCTTACCTGTGTGGCCCTAGAAAAAAAGGTCTTAAGTCCTCTTTTATCTATTTCACTATTGTTCTTCCTTCTTGTTTCACACTTTCATTCAACACTTTGGAGGTCACTGCTCTGCAAAGGTGCAGAGTACTGTTGTAAGGCGCTTTAGACAAAGACTATCAGCAGTTTGGGAATGTTCCTGATTGATAGGGGACTGTCAGTTGAGAATGAAGGTAGTCTTTGGCTCAATAAGAGTGGGCCTTGGGCTGACTAGTGTGAGCCCAAATATGAGGAGGCGGTATCCCTAGTGGAGAGAAGCTGGGACCTAGTACAAATATATTCTTTGGTAGCGTGTTTTCTGGTAAAGAGAACCACAACCTGTTACTGTGGAAATACTAAACATAGGATCTAGAACTCATTTGTTTTGGGAGCGGGGGGAAGGTGATACTGGGAATTGAGCCCAACTATGTAACCAGCCCATGTACACCCCCCCCGGGGGGGGTCTTAAATCTCAAGATGGGACCTCACAGGACTTCACTCTTCACTAAATTACCCAGACTGGCCTTGAGATTGTGATCCTTCTCTCTCAGCTCCATGGTAGCAGGGATTACAGATGTGTGTCACCAAGACAGCCTCAGTTTTTAAAAGGAAAATGTGATTTTTTAAAATCAGTCTTCATTTCAGTTGTTTTCTTCAAACATTGAAATAACTGCCAAAGAATAACATAGGATGAGTGAATTTTCTACTGTTTGTTTTTATGCCATAAATTTGGGTTTCCCATCTCCAAAGTACTTGGGACCAGAAGTGTTCGGATTTCAGGATTTTTAAATTTTGGACTGTTTGCATAGGCTTTACCAGATGAACATCTTTATTCTGAAAGTTGGTATGCTTAGAAATCTGAAACTTGGATTGTGGTGCTTGTGGCTAGGTATTTGAAGTTACTGTTTAAAATTGAATTTCCTGAACACCTAATCATTTTATCATATAGTAGTAGACAGGTCTTTAATAAGAACATGGAGATGTTGCTGTTTCAGAGATCTCTGATATTAATGAGAATTGACAGAATCCAAAATTATTTTGTTTAAGTCACTTGTCTTTTCTGTATAAAATGTTCTGATAGGTATTGTGCTATCTGTAGAAGGTTTAAATTAATTTTATTCCTTTACCTACATTGTGAGATTTACGTTAGTGAAATCATATCCTAATTGTAAATTTTACATGTTTTTCATTGTCTTCGTGTATGATTCTGTAGTCTTTGATAATATTCCAGTGACTGTATATGAACCATCAAAAATATTTTGGTTTATTTGGAAACATTGAAATTGGAGAGTGCATATTACTCTTTTCTATATAGCTGGCTTTTGGTTGAAACAGGGTCTTGTTATGTTATTTAGGTTGGTTTTGAACTCAGATAACCCAAGCTACACTCACTACTCCTTTTTCCCAACCCTCCAAAGTGCTGGGATTTTAAGTATGTGCCACCGTGCCAAACCCATAACTATTTCTAATTCCACCATGATTTTAACCAGGGTGTTCCATTTCAGCTGTCTCGATTTTATTTTCATTTGATGGGTAATATTTTAAGTACATGCATTAATATTTTGTCAACCCTATGTCACTAATGTAGACATAATGTCAGAGACTATATTTTAGTTGTGCTACCATAGTGTAGTGCTAAGTAGATTTTCACAAATTTCTCCCCTAATGAAGATGGAAGCCAGGGCTTCGTGCATGTGCTCTACCATTGAGTTACATCCCAAACGCAGAACTATATTTACTTATTCTAGAACTATATTTGCTAGCCACTAATATGAATCTGGTAATAACCAGAAACTAAATGAAAATTGAAAATACCTTAAAATGTACAAGGTTAATACGTGTTTTTTGTTGTTTTCAGACGATACAGTAAGAATTTGTGTAGACTCTTCCTTCTACCTGCAACTCATATTTTGTTTCTGTAACATAACCTTTTTCAAAAGATGAGATTTGTAGCATTGTTCTATAGTTTGTAATTATTGCTTAACTTTTTTGTATTTTTTGTTGTTCTTCCTTGAACACAGGACCTTGTGTTTGTAAGGTAGGCAACAGAACCACTGAGCTAAACCCCAGCCCTTGGGAATATTCTTGTTGTCATTTATATTTCCAAACTTTTGTATTTTTAAGGAATGCAGGTCCAATCATGAACAGTAAAAAACACTTGTGCATGGTTGTATTACTTTGGGCAGATGTGTAGTCAAGAACACCACCAAAATCAAGCTTGAAGATATTCCCATCACCCCCCCAGAAGTTCCCTCATGTCCTTAACTTCCGTACTATCTCCAGCTCTTCTGAGTCACCTCTTACACAATGTCTTATCAGTAGAATTCTATTGGATTCGCCTTCTGTGTCTGATTTCTTCAGCTTACAGTAATGCTTTTGAAGTTAATTCATGTTGTTACAAGTATGAGGGGTTCCATTGTTGCATAGTGCTTGGTTTTTATGAGAGACGGCCTTACTGTTTTTCAAAGTTTGTTTTTTTCCTTTTCTAGCAGCTATTCTGTGTCCTTGGGAGTTACTGATGTTTTTAGATTTGTAACATTAGCCATTATTACAGGTGGTTGTATTATGTCATTGTAGTTTTGCTGTTTTTTTTTTTTCTAATGATTAGTGAATGTACTCATCTTTTCATATGTATCATCTTGGTGAAAGGTATGCAGTATGATCAAAAAGTACAGTGACTTTATTTATTCATTTTTAACGTTCATTACAATAAAAGACACTGCCATTCCCTTTTAAAATACTCCCTCTGGGGTTGAACACAACTCTTTTTTCTACTTTCTGAAGCAATTCTGAAAGTCCCCTTTCTGGAGTGTCTTTATTTGCACTGTCATAGCTGCCTTGATAACCTGAATGGATTCAAAACGTTTACTTTTTACAGTCATTTTGACTTTGGCATAGAGTGCCATCCAGTGAATAAAGCAGATGAGGACACACAATGATACTTTTACAAGCCTGTCTGTCTGTTGGATGGCACTGGGCAGCACCATTCACCATATATTTGAGCATACCTCTTAAACATGCTCACAAAAGAACAAAAGAGAACTTGCAGAACTGCTTCAGAAAGAAGCAAAAATGATGGGATAATTGTGTTTCTGTAATACATTTATATTTTCTTGGTAAGTTATGAGAGTCCTTTATATATTCTGGCTACAAGTTTTTTATGAGATCTGTCTTATATTGTACAAATACTTATTTTCAGGTAACTCATTTAAATGAGCAGAAATTTTAAATTTTGATGAGGTCTAAGTTATCAGGATTTTTTTCCCCTTTTTTGTATGTGTGCTTTCATGTCTTACCTAAAATTTTCACATATGATCACAAAGATTTTTTTGTTTTGTTTTCTCTACAAGCCTGGAGTTTGGGGTTTATGATAAAGTCTTGTGGTTCATTTACAGTTAGATTTGGTACATGATAGGTCAACCCTCTTTGTTTTTTTTTTTTGTTTTGTTTGTTTTTGAGGCTAGGTCTCCCTTTGTAGCCCAGGCTGGCCTTAAACTCAAGGTGATCCTCCTGCCTCAGCCTCCCAAGAGCTGGGATTACAGGCATGTGTCACCACACTTGGCTCTCAAACTTATTTACCTGTTTTTTTTTTGTACCCAGGATCAAACAGGATTTGTGCTTGCGAGGCGGGCAGCAGAACCACTGAGCCAAATCCCTGGCCCTTTTCCTGATTTTAATATGTGAATGATGTGAATGTCAGGTGTTCCAGAATCACTTTGTTGATGAAACACAGTGAATTACTTGGGTACCTTTGGGAACAGATTCACTCTTGATTGTGTGCCTATGTTAATGCCAATTTCTGAAAATTTGTTACTTCTAAAAATTCTTAAAATTATTTGTATTAACCTGTACTTAGTTTGGGCTTTTTAATCTCAAAGCTTTCAATTCCAACAGTATATTATAGTAATAAATTTTCTTTAAATGTGTGCACATACATATATTTTATGTATAGTTAAGCACAGGAGCATAAAATAAAATGGAGTTCAAAAGGATTTTGAAATTGCATGATTCAGTTATTTAATCATCAACATTCCCCATGAGGACTTTATTCTTAACTCTGTTTTAATAGGTTATTTCTGTCTTCAGGGTTGGGGGGGGTGGTGTATGTTGGTTGGTTTTGGTTTTATGATGCTAGGGTTCAAATCCAGAGTCTTGCTCACACAAACAAGGAAAGTGCTGCACCAGTGCACTACATCCTCAGCCTTGTTTCTTTCTGTCTTCCGAAGATGTCTTCAGTACTAGATTCATAAAATTTTGTCTCACCCCTTTACATGCAAAGTAGGGTAGAAAATGCAAGCAAATGTCTTTTGAGCATCTCCTAGGAGTGTAATAGTGCATTTATGTAGGGAGAATGGTCAGACTGGACATTAGAAGGAGCCAGGGAAGAGGTATAATACCCGTGATACTTGAGAAAAGGAAAGAATGATTGGATTTTACTTTGAGGAGCTAACTAGGAAAGCCAGTAGACTTGGAGTTAGACTCAGAGTAGGCTTTTTAAATGTTCTGAGACAGCCATTTTCTAAAAATTATTTTTCTTATATAGGTATGGTTTAGAAGGTTCAGTTCTCATTTCCTACAATCTCAGATTTTTATTCCTCTTCCAGTTCTAATATTATATTCTTCATGATGAACTTGTAATATTTATACTATCAGTAAAATAATCATATTAGAATCCTGCCTCATTGGACTTTTAATTTCTTTAGGCAGAGAGCATGTCCTGCTCACCATAATTTTTTCTTGCAGTTTCTGGCACTTACTTAGTAAGCATTGGAAAATGGAATGTATTTTTGTCTCATTCATTCAGCTTTTGACTTTCTAAATTCTGAGTCACTTAAATTATGGTAAAAGGTAAGTGATCTGTAATTACTCTGTAATTAATTAAAGCACCTTCTTCACAGTAACGTTTTCAGTTGGTTTTATCATCCCCTGTGGGAGTCTCTTCTATGCCTTAAAAAACTGGACTCTGCATAGTTCATGATATACTTTGTCATTCCCATGTTTCCTCTGTTGAATGAGTTACGCTAAATAATAACTTACTAAATCACAATAAATCAGGTGTTAGTTATCCTAAACCCTTTCTGTCTTCAGTTGGAATCAATGTTGTTATGTCTTATGTGCTTTAGTGATTGCGATGGCTAGCAATTTGAAGGTTCTTGTACTTTGTTATAATGAATCTTTAATATATCCAATATTTCTAACTTTTCTTTGGAACAATTTGTGTATTCACTTTATTTTGAGAAAGCACCAAATATGTAAAGAACAAAAGAAAGTTCTCAATGCTGGGAATTGAAAGGGGGACAAAAATAGTAGATGAGTTTATTTTATGAATGTGATGGGAAATTTGGGATAAGTTACAATAGTGTTACTGTACAAAAATTGGAAATACAGAGATGAAAAAAGTAATCTTAAAATCAAATAATCTAATAGCATTTGTCATTGCCAACTTGAGAAAAGTATTTTGTAGATAATTATTTTATCCAGAGGGTAATTCATGTAATCTCATTTCTCAGTATTTTGTTACAGTATTAAAATAGGTGTAAAAATTTACTAGGTAAGTCTGCTTTCTTAATTTTCTCCCATTATTTCAAATGAAAACGTTATGTTACTTAGTTTTGATACTTTATTTGGTCTTACTTTGTGGTGCTGGGGATGAAACCCAGCACCTGGCACATGCTAGGCAAGTATTTACCACTCAGAGCCCTCTAATGCAGTAGGGTTGTTACCCTTATTGGGAGTTTTAGGTTTGGAGAAACCAGTACCCTAAATAGTAGTATCTGGATTTATTTTTTAAAGCATGTGAGGCATTATATAAGTGCATAAGCAGATAGGTAGATGTGTGTAGTTTTTGAGTTTTAGGAGGAGGTTGGGAATAGAATCAAGGAACCTAATAGAGCATGATATCTAGTTGAAGTAGAAGTGACTGGAAGGAGCTGCTTGCCTTGCAAGCTCAAGGGCCCTGTTCAAACCCCAGTACCAAAAAAAGAAAAGAAAAGAAATCTAGTCTTGAAGTGATTGGAAGGGTATGGAGCTATAGTGTTTTCTCTGTATGTATTAATCATAGGTGGTACCTGGTGTTTATGAAAAACAGCATCATACTGTAATGACTATTGTAAGCTGTGTTTGGATTTGAATTTTGTTTTTTATAGGAAACCTACACTGGAATTTGTTAAATAGGAATTTAAGCTGCATTCTGATTGGCCCAGTAGATGTATACTCAGACTTGTGGTAAATTTTCAGTACTTCTAAATGTAAAATGAATGGATGCTTGATTTTTGTGAGTCTCTGGGAGCACATACTTACATGTGTGTAGCTAAGGATCCAGGGCTTGAGCCTGCAAAGTACTCACTGTACCTCTGCACTGTGCCCTCTCCCAATTATGCCTGTCTGGGTTGGGGTCCCCCCCAAAAAAAATTCTCAAATTTTCATATTTTTTCCTTCTTTTACCCCAGTTCCAACATTCTAATGTTTACTGTTCTGAAGGCTATAAACATAAAGTAAATGATGATAATGTTTGTTTATTCTGTGCTAATTTTTCTTGGGACAAAGGGAGATGGAAACATTGTAGGCTGGAAACTTACTATTCTGCTGTTATTACTTTTTAATAAATGATGTTAATTCTCTTTATTCCCATTTGTCTAGGGAAAGTAAAGTTTATCTCATATAGTTTATAAGGATGATTTTTAACAGTTGTTACTCTTGTACTTCTCCCTCAGCGTTGACCCTGTGCAGCAAAGAAATGGTTATGGAGAAGCCCAGCCCGCTGTTGGTGGGGCGGGAGTTCGTTCGGCAGTATTATACTTTGCTGAATAAAGCACCAGAATACTTACACAGGTGAGCTTCACGCAAATCATTGAGCATTTTTATTTAGTTTTACTTCACTTGGTATGACTCTATATTTTACCTTTCCTGTCTCGTAACT
Source organism: Fukomys damarensis (assembly GCF_012274545.1). NCBI lineage: Eukaryota > Metazoa > Chordata > Mammalia > Rodentia > Bathyergidae > Fukomys > Fukomys damarensis. Next base: position 38,847,440 of record NW_022900949.1, read on the forward strand.
TACAGTATCTTTGTAAACATTTCTAAACCATATTTAAAACTTTAACCATGTGATGGCTAAACCAGTGTTTTTCCAGTTTTTTGACTGTTGACCACAGTAAGAAAAACACATAATATCCCAGTATAACACATTCATATCTGTATCCACACATTTTTTATATTATACTGGCATTTTATGTTTTATTTGAAAAAATAAGTTGGGCATGGTGGTGCATCCATACAATTCCAGCACTGTGGGATACTGAGGCAGGAAGATTACAAATTTGAGCTCAGCCTGGAAACTCAGTGAGTCCCTGTCTGAAAATAAGGGGTTGGTACTAGGAATGCAATTCAGTACAAAAGCACTGGGTTCGGTCTCCAGTACCACAGGAAAATTAAAAAAGGTTGATGGGTTCCCAGTATGCAGTTAGAAACCAGTGGCTTAGAGGCAGGAATAGTGGAACATGCTTGTAATCTGAGCTACTTGGGAGGCTAGACTAGGAGAATCGTGAGTTCAAGGCTAGCCTGGGCAAGTTAGTGAGACCCTGCCTCAAATTTAAAAAAAAAAAAAAATAGAGCTAAGGAAATAGCTTCAAATTTCCCTAGACTTGATTCCCAGTACCAGGATAGTGAAAGTAATGGTTCAGATCTTCTTTTTGAGTTCTCACAGTGTAGTGCTTGCTTTGGAAGCACATACAGTAAAACTTCTCACAGTGTTGGAAAGTGAATGTTATATACTTGTGAAAATTTGTATTTCTTCTAATCTGCAAAATACAGAAACATTGTTCATTACTTTGGCAAGACTTACCTGTAATCTTTTAAGATCCCCCCTTCCACTCTGAGATTAAAGTGAAATTATGTGGGTAGCTCTTGTTTATTTTGTTCTTCTGGGTGTGTCTTAACAAGTAGAACAAAAGTGTGAGTCTTGTAAGAAGGCTTTTTTTGTTGTAGAACACACTAGCTTATGTGAGTTAAGGATACTGTACTGTATATCATTGCAGCATCCTCTGGGAAAGGTTTTAAAGATTTCTACATCCCTGGGCTGGGGATTTAGCTTAGTGGCATTGCACCTGCCTCTCAAGAACAAGGTCCTCAGTTCAATGGTCTTCTAAAAGTTGGGCATTTTGAAAGATTTTGCATTTGTCCTACACTCTTGAATATACGTATGGTATTCTCTAATCAAGGAGGCTTTTTTTTATATATTTACTAGTTGCTTGGAGTACTCTACATACCTATATTATCTCATGTAGTTGTTAGGGCAATCTTACAAAGTGTAGACAGTGTAATTATCCCACTTTACATATTAGACAGCTGCAGCTAGTAATTAATTCAGGAAGATCACAAGATCACTCAGTAATTAAATGAGAAGTTGTAGCCAGTATTCAGTCAAAATTTTGGCTATAGAGCCCAACTGTTCTTGAGTGTAGTGTATCTAAAAAGTGTAAGTAACATACTCCCTCTCCTGAAAAATCCCACAATCAAAACCTATGTTTTTGTTTTTTGTTGTTGTTGTTGTTGTTTTTCCTTTTGGTTTTTTCCTTTGCTTGTTTGTTTGGTTTTTTTGAGACAGGATCTCACTATGTAGTTGAGACTGACCTGGAACTCACTATGTAGCCTAGGGTGGTTTCGAACTCACAGCGATCCTCCTGCCTCAGCCTCTGGAGTGCTGGGATTACAGGTGTGTGCCACCACGCCTGGCTGTTTTTTCTAATTTTAAAAATACAGGTGTGCTTGCTGATAGCATATGTGAAAGATTTGGAAGGGAAGTGGAATTCATTGTGTCAGATTGGGTCTTTTGGGCCAGGGATTTGGCTCCTTGGCTCCACAGCCTGCTTTGCAAGCTGAAGGGCTGGAGTTCAATTCCTGGTACCACAAAAACAAAACAGATGGGATCTTTTCACAGTATGAGTATAGTATTAGCATTTTTTAAATATTGTGATGACAAAAGAGCTTAAAACTTCAGAAACACATATGCTAAAAAAAGAAAAATACACCCTCATGTTATTGATTTGTTTCCTTTTGTTTTTTGGTACTGAGGATTGAACTCAGGACCTTGCACTTTTGAGGCAGGCAGCAGAACCATTGAGTTAAATCCCCAGCCCTTTACACCCTCGTGTTAAGTAACAGCACAGACTTCTTCTATTTTATATCTAGCTTATTTAACCACTTTTCATCTTTCTTTTTTTGGTACCGGGGATTGAACTCGGGTCCTTGCGCTTGCAAGGCAGGCCACCGAACCACTGAGCTAAATCCCTGGCTCTGCCACTTTTCATCTTAATGAAAATTTAGTTTGTTAGAATCTTTTCGCTAGTATAAACAACACTGTAATGACTTTCCTTAGATACACATTTTTGTGTACCTTACTGAGCAGTTATATTTTTAAGTTCCTGGAAGAATTGACTGTATCAAAGATATGATATTATAAGGCTTTCCATATATACACAAAGTTATTCTGCTAAATTTGTCTTTTGGAAAAATAATGCCAGTTTGTATAACCTGCCACTAGCATATGACAGAAAATACATAACATTTAAAACTAGAAGGGAGGGCCAAGGATTTCGCTCAGTGATTCTGGTGCCTGCCTCGTAAGCACAAGGGCCTGAGTTCAATCCCCGTACCCAAAAAATAAATAAACAAATAAACAAATCAAACTAGAAGTGAGTGGTTTAAAAAGCATAGACTATGGAGCCAGACCGGCTGGTGTATTTTGTCTTAGCTGCCCTCCTTTATATGTATATGACTTTAGGGGAGTTCATTTAACCTTTTCTGAACCTTGCTATGCATTTAAAAAAAATTTTTTTAAACAGTGTACTATGTAGTTTAGGAAGCCTCGTATTCACTGTGTAGCCCAGCCTGGTCTTGAACTTGTAATGAATGATCTTCCTGCCTCAGCTTCCCAAGTGCTGGGATTATAAGCATGCTCCATCGTGTCTAATTTGGAAAGATTTACTTTTTATCTTTGATAACTTTAATTTAGAAAGATGCTAATTATTACTGCTTTACATCGTGCCAGAGAAAAGTCTATAATTTGTGATGTACTTAAGAGCAGCATAAAAATATCAATGAGAAATTTGATGCTAAAGTAATTGTAGATTTTTTAACTTGTCTGGATTATTTCAGATCTAAACTGTTTTGTTACAAGCCTTTAGAATTAGTAATCATTTTGCCAGACTTGGTGGCGCACACCTATAATCCTAGCACTCCAGAGACTGAGCCAGGAGGATCATTGTGAGTTCGAGGCCAACCTGAACTACTACATAGCAAGACCCTGACTCAGAAGAGAAAAAGAATTAGTAAATTGGAGCTCTGAATAGTAAACAGAGCACTTGATCCTGAGAGAAATCTAGGTCAGTGAGTTTCTATCTAAAGAAAAATATGGTTCAAATACTGCAGCATCTGTTTTTAGACTATACTTTACCTCGTTCTTCCATTTTACAAAATAAAGATGTGATGTGAATTAGATGAGAGTAGCTAATGATCATCTATTTACTGTGCCAGACAGTCTAAGCATTTTATGTGCTACTCATTGAATCCTTATGAAAACCTATAGAGATAGTTACTATACCTCTTTTATTACTAAGGTAAATGAATTTACAGATTACAGTTAAGTAACTTGTCCAAGATTATATATCTAATTAGTGACAGAGCTATATATGGAGCCTAGTTTGATTTTCAACAACAGAACTCTGTTGTTTCTTAGACTTCTCGTGATAATTCAGTGATAATGTATATAGTTATAAATGATTTTGTAGGTTTTATGGCAGGAATTCTTCCTATGTTCATGGAGGAGTGGATGCCAGTGGAAAGCCCCAGGAAGCTGTTTATGGCCAAAATGTAAGTTACTCATACGTATTTTAAATGTCTTTGTGTTAAGATAGAAATTTCTTTTTTTTTTAAATAATTTTTTATTTATGAAAAAAACAATATGAGAAAAACAAGTAAGTACACTGTATCCTTATTTCCAAAGTAGTTATTCTGTATAAGACAGACAAGATTTTCTCTTACAAGGAAACAAATAATAGCACTGAAGTAGAGAATTTTCAGGCACACCTGGGAATGGTGGGTTTTTGTTTGTTCATTTGGTTTTTGTTGTTGTGGAGTTGTTTTGTTTGTTTGTTTGGGGGGGGGGGGCTACCAGTGATCAAACTTGGGATCTTGCGCTTGTGAGACAGGCCACAGAACCATTGAGCTAAATCCCAGGCCCAGAAATAGAGAATTAAAAAATAGCCTTATGTTCAGACATTTCTTCAGTATGATCATTAGAAACTCACCAGAATGAGTTTCAGTCATTGTAAAATGTGTTTTAAATTTTTAAACATGGATTTTCTATGAAAAATGGTATTATATTGGAGTGGGTGGACACAGGAGAAAATGGAATGTTGTATATCCTTGGTATGAAATTTCTACAAATTTGGACCAAACCTTGTGTCACAGGAATGCACAGAAATATGTACTCTTTACAGCTACAAAGGGAAGGAAGACTTTGTAGATAATACGAAACTTCAGTTAGATTCCAGGATTTGGTCTTAACAAAGAAGTCCAAAGCAGAAAAATGGCATCAGCAAGTATCACAGTAAAATAAAATTCGGTGTTGAGGTCAAGGAGCAGTCATTATAGTTCATGAGAATGACTAAATTATTACCAAACTAAGAGAAAGCAGTGTAAAGCCAGATGACTGCAGTGTTAGAGGGCTATTTCTTGCATGGAATGTACAAGCTGGACATGGTAGTTAGGAGCAGCAGTCTACAGGGAGGCACATGCCATGGTGGAATGGATCAGATGAATCAGGAAAATTAACAAGACAGCATTCCAGAGTTGTGAGGAAGTTGGCATTGGTAGGTAACAGTATTATGCAGGTAATGCACAGACTTTGTGTTTTGTCCCTACCTATCCTGTATAGGACATACACCACAAAGTGTTATCTCTGAACTTCAGTGAATGCCACACAAAGATCCGCCATGTGGATGCGCATGCCACCTTGAGTGACGGAGTTGTTGTCCAAGTCATGGGCTTGCTGTCTAATAGTGGACAGCCAGAAAGGAAATTCATGCAGACCTTTGTTTTGGCTCCAGAAGTAAGTTTGCATTTCACTTACCTGATTAAATTTGGTGTGTTGAACTGAAATTCTTTTAATAGGTTTATATTTGCATACTATTTTTGAGATATTTTATTGGACCTATTATACAATTTATATGAATGTGTGTGCACTGCTTTAACTATTTTGGAATCAAAAGTCATATGCTGATAATCTGTGTGAATAGATTATTAATATTATAGATATAATACAAAAATTACTTTGGTATATTTAAAAGGTAATATTTTGAAAAAAAAAAAAGGTCTTTTTATGAATTTGTCTTGATTCTTTCCCACTGAGAAAAGTTTCTTGGGCTCTGATTCGTGCACGCGCGTGCGTGTGTGTGTGTGTGTGTGTGTGTGTGTGTGTGTGTGTTCTCAAACCCAGGAGCTCGTGCTTGCAAAGCAGGCATGGTGCCGCAGAGCTATACAATCCCCCTCAGTGATCCTTTTTTTTATTTTAACAGCATGTTTAGCTTTGGAAAATTAGGTTTATCCAGATTATTTCTGTGCTATTAAAACTGAAATTGTATATGCCATGTAATTTGTTCTTTTAATATAATACCAATTTTATGGATATTCATAAAATATTTGCATGTTGCTTTCCTGTAGGGGTCTGTTCCAAATAAATTTTATGTTCACAATGATATGTTTCGTTATGAAGATGAAGTATTTGGTGATTCTGAACCAGAACTTGATGAAGGTGAGGTTACTCTGAAGATAGAAGGGTTCTTTCTGTCAGTGCTCTCTTAAGGACTGTAGTTTTTATAAATATGAATCTTACTGAAATTATTTCCTACTTTTTCCTTTTATTGCTAATAGAGTTTTGTTAAAGTGGAGTTTAAAAAAATCAAACTTAATTCTGCTTACTCTCCAATTTTTTCAGAGAACAGGGAATATTGCAATTGAATGACTTTGTAAATAGTTGCCAGTTTTTTGTATTACAATGCAATTTCCTTAGACATACTAAAAATATGTGTTAGAAATTGTGGAGACCATCTTTTAAAGAGATGTCATGCACTATGTATTGTCAGAATCAGAAGATGAAGTGGAAGAGGAGCAAGAAGAAAGACAACCATCTCCTGAACCCGTGCAAGAAAATGCTAATAGTGGTTACTATGAAGCTCACCCTGTGACGTAAGAACAAGACTTCCAGACACATTCCGACTGGACTCTAGTGTAGCTGCAGGGTTTCTCGTGGGTGCACTGTACTGCTGAGCTCTATCCTTAGTCTCTGGAAGCAAGTTTTCTATAAAACTATTTATATGTATGTAATTGCTAAATGTGGATTTTTTTTTTTTTTCTTCTGGTATCAGGGATCAAACTCAGATCCTTGCGCTTGCGAGGCAGACAGTGGAACCACTGAGCTAAATCCCTGGCCCCTTGGAGAGATTGTTTTACTTAATTCAAAAGTTAAACAATTTTTACCAAAGCAGTGGTCACTTACTATATGTAGAATGTATAGGACAACCCAAAGAGAGCATTTTGTTTTTACTTAATTTTACTGCTGAAAATGCAGGGTTTATAGTTAGCACTAAACATTCCTGATAATACAGAGTGCTTGTGTAGTGTGTGCGGACTGGTTCTGGATTCCATCCCAGTACCACAAAACCCAGATGTAGAACAGGCTACTGGCATATGGCTGCTTGTGCCCATTAGATTGGAGAGAAAGTGAATTTTGTCTTTTTGAACTGATCATTTATAGTAACGGCATAGAAGAGCCTTTGGAAGAATCCTCTCACGAACCTGAGCCTGAGCCTGAATCTGAAGCAAAGACCGAAGAGTTGAAACCACAAGTGGAGGAGAAGAACTTAGAAGAATTGGAGGAGAAATCTACTACTCCTCCCCCTGCAGAGCCTGTTTCTCTGCCCCAAGAACCACCAAAGGTTAGATCAGTGGAACTCTTCAGACCTTTGACCTCATACTTTCATACTTGGTACCATCAATGCAATGTGACTTTGGTTCTGTTTTGTTAAATTGACTAATACAGCAAACTATGTTTTGTCATGTATATGAAAGAAGCTGTGGTGGTGTTATCCTGAGGAATGTTTCAATGGTTTTTTTAAAAAGCTCCTAAAAGTGGGGTTTCTAAAAGATTAGCCTTGATCTGATGCAGTTTAATGACTTAGATGAAATCACCCCCACCCCACCTCCCAATCCATCTAAGGCTGTCATCTGCTGTTCCCTTCTGGGTGAAATCCTTTAAGCCCAGCTGCACCAGGAATCGTGCAGTTTCCCAGCTTAGGTTGGTCTGTAATTAAGAGATACTCTGGGTTAGATAGGATCAGTTTTCTTTATTACTACACCAATTAAACCATCCTGTAAAGGTGAGTGACACCCACAGTGTTCTATGCAAAACTTCTTTTATCTCTCTGTAAAGCAGGATAAAGACTATTTGGATAGCAAGAGGAGAAGATTCCTTGTTCAATTTGTGGATGTCTGTTAGTTTCCAGCTAGTATTCTATTCTTTCCTATCCTTCCCCCTTCCCTTTAACACTACCACATACCCTATCTTCCTCCAAAAAAAGAGAAAGAAATAGGTTTCTGTCAGGTCGAGTTCACTAGCATATTTAGTTGTTAGTGGTTGTATTTACCACTTGCTCATCTACCTGGAATATATATATATAGGAACTTGCTTGTGGTTCTGTTTAGTAGCTGAGACAAAACAATTACAAATAATCTTGCATAATGAGATTTTGAAAGCTGGCACATAGACTGGCATGTGTGTGTGTGCCTGTTAGGCGTCCTCCAATATAGAGCCATAGTTTAGAAATGAAAAGAAAATATGTATTTGGGAGTTTCCCTATAGGAATGTTGGTGGTTTTCCATGATTAGTAGTCTAGGTTTGTTGCATTTCCTGCAGGCTTTCTCCTGGGCTTCAGTGACCAGTAAAAACCTGCCTCCTAGTGGTACTGTTTCTTCCTCTGGAATTCCACCCCATGTTAAAGCACCAGTCTCACAGGTAACCCATCTGTGAACACATTGGATTGTATCCTTGTTACATTGCCAATTGCTTATTATTTTTTATTACATTTTTTAATGAGTCAGAAAATATGGATTAAACATACAATAAAGTGTATGAAATGTCAGTTCACCCACTTTAAATGCCAAATCTCCATTCATCTGCATAGGTGGTATTTAGGGTTTGGGTGTATGAAATATAGATAAAGTTGGTTTTACCAGTATGTAGTATTGTCATTTAAAAGGCTTCTTAAAATAAAATTCCTTTTAAAAAGTATAAATTTAGTGAAAATATTTTAGGTAAGAAATTTGGAAAGACAAAATAGTGTGGCATATGAAGACTCATTGTTTTTTTTAAAATAGAAAACTTTAAAAAATATACATTGCCTAAGCTCTCCGTCTATAAGTGGTTCCCTCCATTTATTTGAAGCCTGTACCAACTTATGACTGTAGCGTTCACCTTAACTAATCATTCTGGTATTCTGCTTTTTGTCTGTTTGTCATCTACCCATTTCAGAGCTTTCCAAAAATGTGAAAATAAGACACTGACTACTTAACAATGTCTGTTAGATATAGTCTAGATTTTACTAAATTTTAAGGTCATTGGCATATCTAAAGGCATATTCTTTTTCCCCACATTTTTAGTTCAACTTTATTCTGCTAAAAATTTTACATTTAAATTATTACACTTAAAATGATTAGTGGATAAATCTTTTACATGATCCAGACAGTAAAGGATGAGGTGTCAAAAGCTGGATGTGGTGGTGCTTGCCAGCATTTGCATTGCTCAGAAAGATCATTGTAGTCCAAGTGTTCAAGATCAGCCTGGGCCACAGAGCAAGCCCCCGTCACAGAAAAAAGCAGCTTGTGATTATTACAGATTTTTCTGGTGTTGGTGCATATTGCAATTAGTTATATAGTAGTAGAATACTCTGTGCTGTTTCAGCAAGTAGGCATCCAGGAAATGAGTGGTTACCTTAGATCATAAACCAGAGTTCCCTCTTAATGAAAAAAATTGGTCTGTTCAGTGATTTTCCTTTTCATCCCATCCAGAAACTATATAAGTAACTTGTGGCTTTTCTTTTGAAATCTTAGATTTGGATTTGAAAGCTTTAAGAGAGTTGGCTGTGTTTACATAGTTAAAAGTAAAATACTAATGCCTTTCATACTGACTGACATTGTGTAGTGCACTTTCTGTTTGTTCTCCCTGAACCCTGTGAGTGGTAGGTGTGATGAATACTCCATAGAGCTAGGATAATAGAGGGCTGGAATTTGCATTCATGCAGCTGGACCAAGAGCCTCTGTGTATGACAGAGGCAGACCTGCACCCTCCTTCAGTGGCTCACCTTAGGGACAGACTGTCTGCACTCGCATCTCTATGTGCCTGACCTATATCACATTCTAGCCCAGGACAATAACTTTTCACATCTCAAGTAATTTGCCTTAAGGTTTTGAGTATTTTTTGAAGTTATATTTAATATTCAAGGAAACTAAGTTGTATTTCCCACTCTTCTCTTAGCAAGTGAAATTTTTAAGTGTTGAGAATATAAACCTTAGAAGAACTTTCTGTTTACACTATATTTAAAGAACTGCAGGGCCGGGCGTGATAGTGCACGCCTGTAATCCCAGTACTCAGGAGGCTGAGGCAGGAGGATCACTGTGAGTTAAGACCAGCCTGGGGTACATAGTGAGTTCCAGGTCAATCTCAACTACATAGTGAGACCCTATCTCAAAAAAAACAAAAACAAAGAACTGCAAATTCATGATGCTTCACCTGGTTCAATGACACTTCAGTTTTATTTTCTTTTGTAGCATTCATTTCCTCCTTATACTTTAGATAATGGTGAGAGGAAATTAAGTATAATTCTAGGGCATGGTAGGCATTAATTTAGAAGTAGGTAAGTTAATTTCTTGGTAAAATGGTTTTGTCTAGAAAGTGACCAGTTCACCTGAATAGTTTATAATTGAAGGACATATTTATTATTAGTTGTGGTTATAGTGTCTGCTTTTACTGACCTGAGCTCCATTTTTATTTTATATGCTGTTTGAGATTTATTTGTGGAGTTCATTGTGTGATCATACTTCTATCTACATGAAATTAATTTTAAGACCCTAATATTGGTTTGTGTGGTACTAGTTATTTATCTGTTTGGAATAACTCGTTTTAATCATTGGGCCTGAAGAATTTAAGTGCATGCCTGACTTAGTGGACATTTGTTCATCTGGTATGAAAGGGAATCTTGTGAGCTTTTTGGTCTCATCAAATATTACCTCACAAAGTCAGGTTGCTCAGTCATTGCCACAGGTTATTTGCAAGCTGTTGGGGAGTATTACATATGTCTGGTTTTAATTTTAGAATCTTAAAGAACAGAGCTTTCTTTGCTCTTTATAGTTACTTTCTGTTGGTAATCTGTTTTGAAAAGAATTTTAATCTGTTTCATTCAGGACCTTTTTTTTTTAACCGGGGAATGAACTCGGGACCTTGCACTTGTGAGGTGGACAATGGCACCACTGAGCTAAATCCCCAGCCCCGGAGCCTTGTTTTTTTGTAACATTTGAATGACTGAGGCTTTTCCTTAGTTTTGGTATATTTGCCACTTAATTTTCAGTAATACACTGGCTTCATTAAGCTTTGAGCAGGGTACATCTGTTTCACATTCAACCTGAGATAATGTGTGCTTTTAGATTCCCTTAGTTAACATTTCCAAATAACTGCCTTTTTCGGGCTTCACATTTTAGATGAGTTATGTAGAATTAAACACCAGACAGGGTTAGCTCTGGTCTTGGGGATAATCATTAGGTCATTCTTGTCTCACATAGAATATTCCCCTACATGTTTAAAATTTAATTTTAAGTGAACCAGTAATTACTGAACATCTCTGTCTGACAGCACTATGCTTGGTTCTTTGGGTGATTTAAAAATAAATATGTAGTTTTGTAGGAATAAGTACATATAAATTACAAAATATTGGAGAGGGTTAAAATTGATTTTTAAGTTAGCAACATTCTAGAACCAGGTGTTGATTTCATCTTGAGCAAAATGACACATCTACATGGAGGAAAACAATTTGGAAGGAGCCGACAAATCTTAAACTCTGCTAGTGTGACAGTAGATGTATCTTTGGGATATAGTGGCTGAAATTATTGACAGTAAATGGTCGTTTTTGAAAGAAGTATATTTTATATCCAGATTTATTTTTATAATATGTCTTGGATGGTCATCTGTAAAGACGAGATTAATATTACCAGCTCTGGTTTTGAGGACATGTTCTCCATATCCTGCTGGGTGATTTCAGTATCCTTTGATGATTCCATATTTTGTTGTTTCCTTGAACCATAAATATTTGGACAATAAAAAGCCTGAAAAGGTTTGGAATACTGAAAATGCTGTTATATTGAGAAAAAGATAATAGTTATGTATGGTAATTTGTTAAAAAAATAGGTACTTTATGAGTGATTCAGCAGTTGGCAGAAAATTTTTGCAGTCAATACTACAAATAAATGTATACCTTTCTCAGAAAAAATAGGGAGGACTTCTCTATTTGAGATACTACATAGAAACACCACCCCTCACACACACACACACACATATGCTTTTATGAGCATTTAAAGGTAGAGCTAGCAGTTTTAAATGCTAGAGTAAGCTAAATTATATATTTTGAAGTATTAGAAATGTTGGTTTTAAGATTATAGATTGAGGGTTAGGAGATGTAACTGAGCGCTGTTAAATCTGGAGGGCAATAACTAGATATTTAGAAATATATGTCTTGTGTTCTTGTCTAAGATTAAGATGGCTTTTTATTTTGTTTATGTATTTACATGGAGTGTCTCATCTTGCATTTTTGTGATTTTTTTTTTTTGTAGCAATACCTTTTATGCTGTTTCAATGTGGCTATTATTTTAGTGGAAAAAATAGAACTATAAAAAGAGCTTTATTGTGAGTTATACAGCCTGAGTGGGAAAACACAAGCTACCCTACAGTCCTAGATTGGTACAGAATATCTTTAAAGAATTTATGTTTCACATACATAGGGTGTTAGGTTTCAAGCATTTTAAAACTTAAAAGTACCATTATTCCTGCTAGTATCTTGCTGATAGTTGCTTTAGTTGGCTTTTCTTCTGTATAGTATGTTTCTTTATAACATGTTTTTTTCCTTACATTTTAGCCAAGAGTTGAAGCTAAGCCAGAAGTTCAGTCTCAGCCGTCACGTGTGCGTGAACAACGTCCTAGAGAACGACCTGGTTTCCCTCCTAGAGGACCAAGACCAGGTGAGTCCACTCCTTTCCAGCCTTTAGTATTTAGCATTTGGAAAGCTAGAGAAGACTAAACTGGTAGAAAATCATAGTTGGTTTTATACACCAGTCTTTGTAGTATCCAGTTGCTTAAGAGATATAAACAACCTGCTGGAAGATAGTACGGGGCAGGATCGCACTTTCAGGGGAGGATTGGTTGTCCTGCTGTAGAGACTTGGAAGGTGTAAAAAGCTTGAAACACGTGTTATTTGGTTATTGTCACTGGTTTTAAGAATTCAAAACCGAGCTGCCAATAACCTACTCTTACTTAGCACTCTTATCTCTTCACAGATAAACACTAAGCACACCCTGCTTCTTCTTATTTTGGTTGTCTTAGGTATTAAGTAAGTTGCCATGATTTTTGACTTGTTTACATGTTAGCTAATATATGTATTACCTTTATTTGAATTCTGTAAGAATGTTTAGATTACTTTTGGGAGGAGGTGGGAGATAGTATATATCAAATTTTGGGTATTATTTTTAAAAATAAAATAGTGGTGTTTTAACTAAACCAGGAATCAAAAGAGCCAGGGGTTTGTGCTAGCTTTGCTGCCAACTGTATTTATGATCTTGAATGGGAACTTTAAATCCTGAGCTTCACTTATGCCGATTCTGTTACAAAAATTTTTCGTGAGAGGCCTGTCTTATATGACTCACTGTGCTTCCTATGGGAAAATCAAATAGGATTGTATGTGAGAGCACATGTATATATGCACACACATTCTATAAATGAGAGATAGGTAGTATTAAAATTTACTGATTTGGCTGTAATATCATATAATCAAAGATTGAGGCTGGGCACGGTGGTGTATTCCTGTAATCCTAACTGTGTGGGATGCTGGGTAGGGAGATTAAAAGTTCAGAGCCTGGGTAACTTAGTGAGACCCTGTCTCAAAATAAAATATAAAAGGGACCAGTACTGGGGGAAAAAATTCAGAAGACTAAAGCAAATATTTGGTAGAAATAGACACCTTTGAAGTTGGCTTGGTTCCTGGGTAATGGCAACAGTTTGGGTGGTTAAGGAGGAATACATGTGCTTCAATTTCTGACTTTTACAGTCAGACCAGTATAAAAGAAGAAACTATCCCTCTTATCTCCTCACTTTACAGTTTAGTGTCCTGTTGTTTTCTGACTAACCTACTAATAACTAGATAGTTCCACCTCTTCAAGGCACTCATGATTTTATTAAACTAAAACAGAAGTCTTAGTATTTTACATTCATTGCTTTGAACTATTTTTTATATGATGTTGTAAACTTTGTGTCTGTTCTATTCCTGTTCTCAGGCAGAGGAGATATGGAACAGAATGACTCTGACAACCGTAGAATAATTCGCTACCCAGACAGTCATCAACTTTTTGTTGGTAACTTGCCACATGATATTGATGAAAATGAACTGAAAGAGTTCTTTATGAGTAAGTGGTTTATTTTGCTTTTTTAAATTAAAATTTAAAAATTATCTCCCATTAAGTGAGAGTAGATAGACTTTTTTATAATGTAACCGTATGCCCCTCGATATAATGCCCCACTGCTAGTCTCACCTTGACTGGTCAGAAGGCATTGAAGATAGTGACTGCTTAGCTTTCACTTGTTCTCATTCAGTAGTAATCAGGAGAAAAGGCGGGACGAGTCAGTGTGGAAATGGAAGATACATATCAAAATGATGAGAAGATAACATGGTATTTCCAGAACTTCATAGGTAGCTTTTCTTGTGAAAGTGATGAAGGATAGCAAAACAAACATCCAGGCCAGCCAGCTCTGGTATTTCATTTGGCCTGCATGAGTGAGTACCTTATTGTCGCGGGGTACAGTGCAACTTTTGTTTCCAAATGGATCAGGAATGTTAAGGTTATTCATCGTGAATATTTTAAGCTATTAGACTGTTGTTAAATATTTAATTCTTGGTGTAATGTATATTTTCACAGGTTTTGGAAACGTTGTGGAACTTCGCATCAATACCAAGGGTGTTGGGGGAAAGCTTCCAAATTTTGGTTTTGTGGTTTTTGATGACTCTGAACCAGTTCAGAGAATCTTAATTGCAAAAGTAAGTGATTTAAATAAAGGGCATAATTCAAAACATTCTTATCTCTGTTGTATATAATATGATTAACTTGGTGCGTTTTTAAACCATAGAAAATGATTTTTTAATGGTAAGCTAAAAATAGTTCATTGTGAAATGGTATTTATGCAAAGGTTAAAGATTTCTGTATGACATTAAGTCTGAGATGGCTCATTTTAAGTTTCATTATTTAATAAGGTTGGAAAAATTGTATAGTAAGATTTTCATGAAAGTTTTCTTCTGAGGACTTTCTAATTTTTCTAAGGATGTTAGTGCATTTTCTATTACTGTCTAACCTTCCCTTTGGATATTTTTCTCTTTTTAAAGCCAATTATGTTCCGAGGAGAAGTGCGTTTAAATGTAGAAGAGAAAAAAACAAGAGCTGCAAGAGAGCGAGAAACCAGAGGTGGTGGTGATGATCGTAGAGATATCAGGCGCAACGACAGGGGTCCTGGTGGCCCACGTGGCCTCGTGGGCGGTGGAATGATGCGTGACCGAGATGGAAGAGGGCCTCCTCCAAGAGGTGGCATGGCACAGAAACTGGGCTCTGGAAGAGGTGCTGGGCAGATGGAAGGCCGCTTCACAGGACAGCGGCGCTGAGGCCACTGCAGGCCAAGTTTCTGCAGTGGTGCATTCTTCATCGTGTTTGCATTCTTGTTAATTTTTTTTGGCTTTGGAATGTGACACAGCCTTTTTGATCATTTCTTTGATGTGAAAAGCATCTTTGGTTATCAGATAAATTGAGGTGGACATTATTTCCCCAATTTCACAGCAGGATTCACATTGTTAATTTATAAATCTAGACTTGGTGAATTAAGGACTGAGAGATGACCATACCTTAATCTACAACAAAATGAACTTAAAAGGACATGTCCTCTGAATTCAGGTCCTTTGAGTAAAAAAAAAAAAAAAAAAAAAAAAAAAAAAATCCTCTGCTGCACATTTTGTTTAAGTGTTACTGTTTCTGCCTATTAATGTTGGAAACACAAATAGTGCAATTTGTGCAATTGGAGAATCTTGCCTTTTTTCTTGGCTCCCCCCAAAAATACAAACCTACCGAAACTTGTGCACTCATCAAAATGTACTATTGGGTATTCTGAACTCATTAACATTGACATCTGCAACAGGAGGCAACAGGGAAAAAAATCTTTTCCCATTAGAGAGTAGCTTGTGAAATGATGAGGGCATTTTATCTGCTTGCTCTGACCAGCGTGTGTACACATAAACCTTAACAAGACTACAGATATATTCCAGAAGGAAGTAATTTAGTTATGAACTAAATAACAAAAATCAGAACTTCAAATATTATGGTCTTGAATATTAGACCAGATTTAGTAGCTTCATATCGTAAGAGTTTTCTACCTGCCCCTCTTGAGTACAGGGATGGCTGGCTGCTCAACACACTCCTCCCCTTTTCCTTTCTTTAAGCTGTGTACAGTGGAAATTGTCTTTCCTGTATTTTTGTTCTCTGGTAATGTAATAAGCATGATGGTGCCTTCTCTTAATACATCATTCCAGTCTTGCTGGTAATTTTGTACAGTATAGTTTATGAATTGCCGTGCTGCAAAGCCAAACAGCTGCAAAATGTTGAGAAATCATTGAAATGTATAAAAATTGCAGTATCTTTAAAAATCAGTAAAATGGACACTTATTATTTATCTTGTTCCTCAGTTAACAGCTTTTGCATTCTGTGGGAGGGGGTCTTGTGTTCAGAAGGGAACGGGAAGGAGAAAGTCAGTTCTTTTGAGTCTCTAGTTGACTTTTCTTGGCTTCAGTGCTTGGAAAACGCATTCAACTTGATGTACATTTTTAGTCACATTTCAAATGCAGTCAGATTCCATAAATGGCAAGTAAACCTAAAGTGAGGATACTGCAATTTTCAGAGGAAAGAACAGCAGCTCTATTAAGTGTTTGCATTTTCTATTGGGGGGGCAGGGAACTGTCATTCATTTTGCACAATTCTTGAACCAATGTTAGCACCTGAGTGAGTAGCTCCTGAATTTAAGTCTGGGATGACATCTTTTTATTTTTACATGGATCTCTGAACAATTCTGTGAGCAGAGTTTGTAGCTGCTGAGTTACTGTATTGTATTGTCTTTTTAGCAGGTTCCAGTAAAACACAACAAGTATGGCAGAGATGATCCAGTTCTATGCTTGGAGCAGTCAGTACCTAGGCAGTTTCTGATGTTTCAGGCAAGAGGTGGGGAGAATAAGTGACCACTGAAAGCTGCTTGTTAGCATGGAAGACTTCTCCATTCTGAGTAAAAACAAGCAAAACATGCGCTTGATGTAGTAGCAGATTGATTCTGAACTATGCAACTATTTGCTGTTTAGTAAACTAGCAAATGCTTGCATGTGATTTGCTTTTTACGAACTGGGCAATAAGAGTAAAGTCAAATCTGTTGTCTTTTTTCACCCATTTGAATGAGGTCTTCCATGTTTGAGGAAAAGTTTTGCACTATTGCATATATTTGGGGGACACAGATTTTTCAGTTTCCTTTTTTTGGGAGCTTAAGAATTTGTATTTGTTTGAAACAGTTTTACGCTTTCTGATGTATAGTACTTGAAGTTCTTACCAGAAAATTACTTTGGAGTCTTGAAGCCTTTATCCAAACTACTTTTAAGTGAGTGGTTTTATGTCAGTGTTTTTTCTCCCAAGTGTATTTTTCCTTTATTCCTCTTTTTCCTTCCTGTATACACAAATAAATGTTATGTGTGTATATATGCACACATACAAGTTTCTAATCCAGGATACTGTGCTGTAATCCATGAAAGCTATTCTGGCACCAAAAGAAATGACAGGTGTTAAGTGTAATAGAAATTGAGAGCAAAGAGCCATTCAGCTTCAGTCTCTACGTGTCGCAAAGGAAACATGAAAGCACCGTATGGAGAAGTTTACACAGTGATTGTTCATCTGCAGTACTGTGGACTTTTAACACTTTGTCCCCTCTTCAGTGAAATAGTAAAAATATTCATCTACCATTACTGTTATTTGCTGGTTTTGTTTTACTTTTCGATGGTAATATTCTATCCTTATGACACTATTGCAACCAAATTGGCTTTACCATCTTGGCTTTAGTAGGTATAGAAGACAATGGATTACCATCTCTGTTGCTGTAATGTGTTAAGCATTATATGCTAGTAGAATCTAGTTTAATTGTTTCAGGTGGAAAGCATTCTTTTGAGTTTCCATTTTGAATGTGTTTGGACTAAAACAATAAACTACTGATGTCTGCAGCATTTATCTATGTCCCTAATTTAATCTGTAGTTTTATGTTTGCAACTATTTCTTCCAGTTCATTTCATACAAGAAGTAAAAATAAGTTGTTCTAAAAGCAGTTGTTTATTATTTGTGAATAAACTGTTTGATGTATAAACAAAACATTTAGGTAACGCTTGCATGTTGTTAAAGAGTTCTCTACCCAGTTAGGTAGCTGGCGTACAGGTGCACAAACGTCAGACTCGGTTGTAAGGAAGGTGAAAATGATCTATGGCAGACCACCAAATAGTTGTGTGGCAGGGGATTGGAGTTCCTAAATGATGGCTGTCTTAGGAAAAACAGGATGAGAAGTTTACCTGAAGTTATGGAGCTGATACCAGAGAAGTCAGAGCGGGCAGATTTTATTGAGCTGTACAAGAATAGTAAAGAAGAAATTGTTTGGTTGTGTTTAACCATCACTCAAATGAAAAGTGAGGTACCAAGGCATGTGTTGCTTCAGAACTGGAAACTTCCTTTAAGGTGATGATAGATATTATTTTTTTCTGCTGATATATTCATGTATTGCTGCTAATACATCACTGTTTTAAGAGTCCTGCATTGATCTTTACTACTTTACCCTGAAGAACCATTATTTAAATAATCTGAAGGAATTAAGGTTTTTGGAAGCTAATGTAAAAGCTTATCTAACTGTAGAAAAGCATATTTTTAGAGGGAATAAAATTATCACATACTATGCTGGAAATAGACCAAATTTGAAGGAGCAATTAGTCCAGGAAATTTTACTTTTACTTTTTTAAGTGACATTAATTTGAGATGAGATCTTACTGTATTCCCCAGGTTGGTCTTTGAACTCCTGGGCTTTAATGATCTACCTCAGCCTCTCAAGCACTAGAACTACAGCCATGCACCACTGCACTCAGCTTGTTCATTTGTTTTTTTTTTGGTGCTGGGGATTGAACCAAGGACCTCACTTACATTAGGCAAGTGTTTTACCTACACCCAAACCCAGTTCAGGAAATCCACATGGAGCAAAATAATTGAAAATTTTAGCCATTCAGGATAATTCATTTCAGAGCTGGGGATTCAGCTCAGTGGTTCTGCCACCTGCCTTGCAGGCTCAAGGATCTGAATTCGATCCCTGGTACTAAAAAGAAAAAAAAAAGCTTCATTTCAGGTCAACTATGTAGTTCAGTGTTGCTTCACCTGCCTGGCAGGCACAAAGTCCTGAATTCGATCCCTGGTATAGGGGAAAAAAAATGTTCATTTCAACTATGCTATATAATTTCATTTTCTTTTATGATATATCTGTATTACATAAATGGAGCATTAGTGGACTGGGTTCATGTATTTTAAACTCAAACTGCTCATTTATATTAAACAGCAGATAAAGGAAGTCTAGATTTTTCAGTTCAGTCCAAGACTGGTAGATTTTAGTAAGCTAACATAGAAAGTTACTTCCTAAATAAGTCACTGGCTACTTTAGACAAGTAGGGGCTAAAATCTTAAGATCTATGTGGTGTATGTACATGCTGTGTTTAACATTTCAGAAGGGCCAGGGATTTGGCTCAGTTCTTCCACGTGTCTTGCAAGCACAAGGGCCTGAGTTCAATCCCCAGTACTAAAAAAAAAAAAAAAATCAAAATTGTAAGTCTTTAGCATTACCAAATACTGGAAAAAATGCCATAAGTGCAGGTTCAGAGTTAGATATCTAAAAGATTACTACCTGCCAAAGAATTGATCCCTTTATCCTTGATTCTTAGGATTTTGATAAAGTTGGCTGCTTCCTTGACACGCTTTCATTTTTGTGACATGAATACCCTGCCCCCTAATGGTGATTGAGCTCAGCGACTCCACACTGAGCTACATCCTGCATGCACACACATGCCCATTCTTATTATTTTGATACAAGGTCTCACTGAATTGTTTATAGACTGGCCTTGAATTTGTGATCCCAGTGGTGTTGGTGTTTTTCTTGAATTTTACGTACATCTTGCACCCCAACTTCCAGTCCCTTCTCTCCCAATCTATTCTTTTCCCACAGACTGATGCCAGTGTAGTGTTCATCAGTGGGTGATTGTGGTTTCTCATGGTCAAGAGCAGGGCTTTGAAGACAGCCTGGGCTAAAGTAGCAGCTCCACCATTCTGGTGAGGCTTTTCTGTGCCCTTTCCTCCTTTGTGAAAGAGAAGACACCTGAAATACCATGTAGGCCCTGGGTGTTAGCTGTTACAGTGCTGTGGCTCCATGCTTTTCAACAAGTTGAAAGGACAGAAATCCCACTGGGAGGTGAAGTGGGTATACATTGAACACAGGGACAGATGAGTAAGAGTCTTGTTGGCCTCAGGAGTTTGCTCTTTACTCAGCAATGGGAAGTACAGGTTTGGCTTGGTGGGAAATGTAACAAGTCTTTCTGTTTCAAATTATTCTAGCTGTAGAGTGAATAATTGGAGTTCAGTAGTGCACTGGAGCAAGTAAGAATAATGTTGCAGCATGTCAGGAGGTATACTTTATTGCCCTAGAAGTCCAAAGAATTTGCCAACTTTGAAAGATTTGAAAGTAAAATGGTAAGGACATGGTGAGGGAATAGATGGTACCAAAGAAGAAGTCTGAAGTTTTTCACCTGTGTGTTAAGTAAAGTGTTCTGAGCATTAGGAACACAGAGGGGAAAGGTATTCAAGGAAGGAATCTGGTTTTGATGTCTCTCTGCCACATTTGTGTGTGTGTGTGTGTGTGCACATGCGCATGCACAATGCATGATATGCAATGCGGAGGGTCCCAATAAATACCTTGGCATATGTGTTGTTGCTTAAAATGGCTTTTATTTATTTAGAGACAGGGCCTCACTATCTAGTTGAGACTGACCTGGAACTCATTATGTAGCCCAGGCTGGTCTCGAACTCATAGCAATCACTTCATACTAAGTGTAAAACAAAGAAGCTATTAAAGAGAAGCAAACAGGGAGTAATATAATGCAGTGCTAATTCTGTATGAGAGTGGGGAGTGAGAACAGAAGCAGGACCTGTAGACTGTTACAGAGAAGTAATATCTGATTGTCAAGGCAAGCTACAAAGCTAACTATAGAGTATTGTTTAGCCAGAGGCATGACAGCTGAGCTACTTATCCATTAATAAGAGTAGGACTCATGGAGGATGTGACAGTGACAGGAGGTGGGACTTTCCCACCCAGGGTGGAAAGGAGGTCTCTGCATGAAGAATTGCAAAGCCCCTTGGTGCATCAAAAGGCAGTGCAAATGCAGCTGACATCAAGAGGTAAATCTGAGCCAACATAGTGTTGTGGCTTGGGTTTTGCTCCTGGTAGGACTGTTGGGATCTGAATTAGGAAGCAACATCAGGTGGCAGGTCAGGGAGCTCAGATAAACCACAGGACATTGATCAATAGTCCAGTCCTAAGACAGATGTTGGAAACAGAACCCACCAGAGCTGCTTGTGCACTGGACTCTGGATGTGAGAGGGAGGCAGAGCCCAAGGAGAACTCCTGGCTTTTGGTACTAGGGTTCAAACTCGGGTCCTTGTGCTTACAAGGCAGGTGGCAGAACCACTGAGCTAAATCCCTGGCCCAGGACTCCTGCGTTTCAATGCAACTTGGGTGGAAGGTAAAGTTCAACAAGAAGGAGAAGGAGCAGAGGTAGACATGGCAGGGAAATCAACAGTGATGCATGAGCTGTATTGTTTCGCTTTCCAGTTGAATACCCATGAAGCAGCCTGAAGAATAAAGTGTAACCAAGCCGGATGTGGTGGCACATGTCTATAATCCCAGCACTTGGGAAGCTGAGACAGGAGAATTGCTGCAAGTTCGAGACCAGCCTGGGCTACACAGTGAGTTCCAGAGCAGTCTTAACTACATAGTGAGACCTTGTCTCAAAAAAAAATGTAACTGGAGTTCTGAGATGTGGTAGACATCCCTGCCCAGTACAAGTGGGATATGAGTGGTACCTTCTTGCTTTCCATAATTTGACTATATTATTTTATTTCAGGAGCCATACTGATGATCTACATGATTCAAATGGGAATGTCAGATGGACTGGGTGAGTATAGCCCCTCCCCCAATAGCTGCCACAGAAACCTATTCCCTGGTCTGTGAAGTGGCAGGGCTCTGCTGAGTTACATGCAGCAGAAGTCAGTGTGGCCCCAATTAAAATCCTTTCCCCGGAATTATGGCTTCTCACTGCCTCAATGGTTTGTTTGTTAATTGCCCTCAGTCCCAGTACCAGTTTGTTGTATCCCAGCAAGACAAGCAGTGCTTGATTCCTAACAGACCTGCCTGGCACCATTGTGCTAGGTGTTCAGCAGTATTTCACTATATGCCTTCAAAGCATACCCTGCTCCTGATTCCTTCCCATGATTGTACTCAATAATACTGGATGTGCTTGCAGGCCTTTGTCTTTGTTGCCCAGAGCAGCATTGTACAGGTCCCAAGACCCAGCTTCTTCTAAGTCTTATTTCCTGTCTTTATTCTTGTATCTTGTGCTGTAGTGGCTCACAGGAGGCCAGGAACTACTGCAGGGGTTCTGACAACATCCCCTCCCCTGTTCCCCATGCTGAGGTGAGCTGTGTGCTAAGTGGCCCATGCAAATTTGTGCAGCCTTTATAGAGGACAAGCTCACCTAGGGCGAGGGTCCTAAAGAGAAGAGGCTGAGCACAGCTCTCAGTTACCCCTCAGATTGGGATTATGGCAAGGAGGAGCATGCAAAGAATACAGGGAAGCAAACATTGAAAGCTTTAGGACTAACAGGAGGAAAGTAAGAAGAAAAACAGTGAAAAAATTAGAGTGGGCTGACTGCTATGAAAATGGAACCTAAAATGTCTAGATGGTTGAGACTGGAGACTTTCCCCATCTCCTCATGTAAAAATAATTCAGAGGTAGTGAAGAGCCTGTGGTCTTGTCTGACCCTGATAGAGAAAACTAAGAAATTTAGGAAATTTCACAACGTAAGATAACTTCTGCCACTCACTCTGCTTAGTTCAGAATTAACCCAGCACTGGAGGCACCTAGTCCCCCAAAAAAGTTTTGTAAGTGAAAAGAACCATTGTTATCTTTGTTGACCAAACCTGCTCCCTTTACCCTGGCTGAAATAGGTAACAATAAATCTTAAAGGTAACTTGCCTAACAAAGAACTGCATCCGGGTTGAAATTCAACTGCCTTGCCACCATGTTTTGGGTATCAGCAGTGTGAGCTGTGAAAATGCAATGTAACCACCTGAATAAGATCAAGGCTGTAAAACCCTATAAAAGAAGGAGTTGTAACCCAATGGGTGAGTCAGTTGGCACCCCCATTAGGTGTCATTGATCCTCATCAATGGAGTAAACAAACTTTTTTATTTTACTTCCATTGTTTCCTCTCTGTATGTCACTTGCCAATTCCTTCTGTAACAATCCCACTTCATCACTTAGATCACAGATGAGTAAGACTCCCCCAGCAGCTTCCAGACTGTTGGAGCCCTCGCCATCACAGCCACATAAGAGACAGGATATAGAGGATCCTGGTGGGAAGATTCTTGTGGGCCATGATGGGAATGATACAAGTCTCCTTTTCCATTGCAAGGAGTCAGTCCATATGGCTCCTCCTCAGTCTCACTGGAGGCCAAAACCAGCCATGTGGAGCAGGAAAAAGAGGAACAAGTAGTCTTGTCCATGGACAGCTTGGGCAGGATGCAGATCAGAGTGACTTTGGGTAGGAACCACCCTGGTGAAGCAACAAGAATATAGCCCAGAGGAGGACAGGAAAGGAAACAATGCTAATGCATGTTGATGAGAAAGTAGGGGCTAAGGGGAGCAGGAAACATGCTCCCCATGCAGACAAACCCAGAACACACTATTTTACTATTCCAAAGAATAAGTTTCCATGTATACAACATTACAGATGAGGTGGGAAGTGATGAGTCAAAAAGTGCCTATTGGATTTGGTGTATGTTGGGCTTCAAATCTAGTCATCTTCTTAATAACTATACTGTGGTGACACAGTAGTAACATCACTAGGATGAGAACAGAATGAACTTCCATAGCAAGTGTCCTCCCATCAAAGAGCCTCAGAACTTCAGAATGAATCAGTCTCTTTTTTCTTTTCTTTCCTTTCCTCTTATCTTTTCTTTCCTTTCCTCTTTCTCTTTTTCTTCCCTCCCTCCTCTTTCCTTCCCTCCCTCCCTCCTTCCTTCCTTTTTTTTTTTTTCCCATGCTTGGGTCAACCCAGGGCATTGGGCACACTAAACAGAGTCCTGTGACTGAGCCACATTACAGCCCCCATTTTCTTGACAGGTGGTACAATATCTTCAGAACTTTGTGTTCTGTCCTATCTGACAATGAAGAACCCTGCTTGTCTGAAGCTTTTGTGACCTTTCCATTCACTTGGTGACTTGAGCAGATGGCCAGGCTCATGATGACAGGACTTCATAGAATCTACAAGTGGACCTTATTGAGAGAACACAGTAGGGAGGCCAGAGAATGTCCCAAGCCTGCTGGTTCTGAGTATGCAGAAAAGGACTGGGTCTGTGAAGATGTGTAGACACAGATACAAAAGGTCACTTAACAGATGGCTGCTGATATGAGGGAAAGGATGGGCCCACTATAAGCCAAAATACCTAAATTTATTGAAAAAAGACAGAAGCTGCAGATTTCTTCCCTCCCTGTGATTTATTACATAATATTCATCTTTTTTAAAATATACAATTGAGTGGTTAATGTATTTCACAAGGTTGTGTAACCATCACCACTGTTTAATTTCATAACATTTTCAGCACTCCTAACAGACACGCCATACCCATGAGTAATCATTCCCCATTCCCATCTAGCCCCACCCCATGGTAAGCACCAGTCTACAGTTTCTCTGGATTTTGTTGGGCCAGACATTCTATAGAAATGTAATCATATTATGGGTGATTTTTGTATCTGACATCTTTGACTTAGCATAATGTTTTCAAGAGTCACTCATGGTAGCATTTTTTTTTTAATGGTCGAGTAATGTTTCATTGAATGAACTTATCAGACTTATGTGCAGATGGATCCTAGGACTTAGTGTATATTAAGCACACATTCTACCATGAAGCTAGACCCCTAACCCTACCCAACTGTATTCCTCTGTGGATGGGTGCTTGGATTGTTTCCACTTTTACTTTTTTTTTTTTTTTTTTTTTTTTTGGAGATAGGGTCTTGCTATATAGTCCAGGCTTGCCTTGATCTTATGGCAGTCCTCCTGCTTCAGCCTCCCAAGTGCTGGGATTACAGGTGTGCACCACCACACCCAGCTTCCAATTTTACTATTTCAAGAAACACTGAGATATGTATTTCCTTTTTTTTTTTTTTTTTTGGAGATACATATTTCTGTCCAAACTTTCATGTGAATATGTGTTTTTCAATTTTCTTAGGTATCGATCTCCACTTTCATTTGCTTGCCTTCTCTGAATTGTCCTTTATGATTTCCATCCATGTCCTCCCACTCTTGCCTTCAGATTTTTTTTTTTGGAGATACATATTTCTGTCCAAACTTTCATGTGAATATGTGTTTTTCAATTTTCTTAGGTATCGATCTCCACTTTCATTTGCTTGCCTTCTCTGAATTGTCCTTTATGATTTCCATCCATGTCCTCCCACTCTTGCCTTCAGATTTTTAGATTTTGGAGGGTGAGTACTGGGGATCAAACTCTGGCCCTCACACTTGTGAGTCAGGAGGTGGAACCACTGAGCCAAATCCCCAGCCCATATTTTTAGATTTTTTTTTTTAACATTCTCCTGTGATGAAAATATCTCTCTCCCCCTTCTCCTATAGTCCCAGCTGATAGCTCATATCAGTGACTTTCATAATCTGAATCAAGTTTCTTTGATCTTAATTCAATGACATTTTTCTGAGCAACTTCATCTACACTAAGGCAGGACCAAACATTTTACCCATTACTATTATCCGTGTTCTGTGGGATCAGGGATCAAATCCTGGGCCTTGTGTGTGCTGGGCAGATGTTCTACTACTCGCCTAGTAATATCCTGGGCCCAACGGTTCACCCTTTAGCTGTATCATTTTGTGCCATTCCCATTGCTTTCTCTGATACCTTTTTCATCCTCTTTTGCTATTAAACTCATGTCTTAGACACTCTGTTTAATCCCCTTGCACTAACAATTCCCTAGTAGAAGGAGTTTACACACCGTCTATTCTCTCCATTCTTACCCTGAGGTTACCAACTCTTGTGGAACAGGCTAGCTGGTATCACTGTAAATGAATGGCTCAGGTGGGCACACATCTGTGCTCCTTTCATATAAAAATGACTTCCTGTACTATCTTTTTGAAGAATTTCTGCTCACAAATCCTGAAGCTTCAATCTTACCAGTACCTTTTATGCAGAAATGTTCTTTTACTCAGGTTTAGACCAACTTTCTGTCATTTTTCAATTTTCCCTCTTTAAATGTTTTCTTGTCCAGCCTAAGCCATTATACTTTAGAACCTTGTCTTCATTACCTCTCCTTGGTTTTTAAAATTACTCATTTTGTTGCCTCGTTAAAGCCTCTACTCTTTTTCTCTACAAATATTTATCTCCTTAAAAAGAAAACACTGTCTTGTGTCTGAATACTACTTCTCCTTCAACAATCCTATAGATGACTTTTCCTAGGATGCATAATTCTTGAATAATTAATTCTCGGCCATTGCCCCAGCTTGGACTCAGAGCCACCTGTGCTGCGTGGCCCAGCCCAAACTACAGGCCTCCTCTGGAGCCGCTCTGTTTCCAGTGATTGGTTCCAACACAGCGCCAGGAGAGTGAGTTTTGCGTTATCGCCCCGGCTTGGACTCAGAGTCACCTCTGCTGTGTAGCCCGGCCCAAAATACAGGCCTCCTCTGGAGCCGCACCATTTCCAGCAGGCGCCAGTGATTGGCTCCGACACAGCACCAGAAGGGCAGCTGTGTGGGCGCTGCTGAGCACCATCGCAACCCCCCCCCCGGCTATTAGATCCCCTGATTGAGCCAGTCCTTGGATGCATGCAGAGGCATGATGGGCTATAAAGGGTGGTGATTGATCCTATTACGTTCCTGATTGTATTGATAGGGACAAAGGATAGGGATTGATTTGATGAGTTGTTTTCTCAATTATGAAAATGAGAATGTCTATGAGTCATTAGAGAATCAAAGACTGGGACGCAACGATATCAGGAAGATTTGATGACCCAGAGATTGAAGCAAGGGCAACCCAACAGCAAAAATAAAGATGAGAAAACACTTAAGCAAGACACAAAAACAGACTTCCAGTCCACTAATGTCAAACAATAGGGCAAAGGAGGACGAAAAATCAGATAGTGAATCTCCAGGACACTCAGAACTCACAACACAGGAAGTAAAAAAAACTGATCAATCAAGCTCTAGAAAAATTCAAAACAGAAATTATTTCCCAGATAACCATAGAGATGGTGAGCAAAATGAAAGAAATGATTCCAGACTCTAGAACAGAAACTGACAAAAAAACAGATGAGCTTAGGAACATAATAGAAACCATGAAGGCTCAGAATAAGAAAGAAATGGAAACAATGGACACCCAACATAGGAAAGAAATGGAATCCATTAAACAGATTCAAACAGATATCCAGGAGATTAAAAATTATTGAAAGCGTACACAACAGAATAAAAGATTGCGAAGATAGAATCTCAGATATAGAAGATAGCATAGCAGTGACCATGTAAAGAGAGGTCTCTTAAAAACAGTCAGGGAGCATGAGAAATCAATCCAACAACTCCTAGGTGATGCAAAGAAGAATAACATAAGACTGATAGGTATCCATGAAGTACCAGGAGAAAATGCAAATGACTTTAAAAAGCTGTTCAAAGAATTCATGACAGAAAACTTCCCAGAGGGGAAGAATTAGACATACAGATAAGCGAGGCATATAGGACACCAACTAGCCACAATAAAAAAAAAAAAATCTATTACTAGACATATAATAATCAAGATCCCAGAAACCCAACAGAAGAACAAAATACTACAAACAGTAAGAGAAAAGAAACAAATCACATGCAAAGGAAAGCCCATCAGAATCATAGCAAACTTTTTCAACACAAACCCTCAAGGTCAAGGAGAGCCTGGAGTGAGGTATTTCAAGTCCTAAAAGAAAACCTACAACCAACACTGATGTATCCTGCAAAACTCTCTTTCAAAATGGATGGACAAATGAGATACTTCCATGACAATGAACACTTGAGAAACTTCATGAATACTAAACCAGCACTACAAAGAATTTTAAACAATATCCTAGAAAAAGACAATGAAGATCACAACACCAGGAGGCCCAACAGAGCAAATCAAATAGCCAAGGCAAGAAACTAAAACGAGAGGACAAAAAATAAAAAGAGTCAACAAAAGGACAATAACATGACAATAATAAGTCAGTACATATCAGTTATAACTATCAATGTCAATGGCCTCAATTGACCAATCAAGAGAAATAGATTGGCAGAATGGATTAAGAAGCAAAATCCAACAATATGCTGTATAAAAGAAACACATATAGTGCAAAAGGAAGCCCATAGACTGAAAGTGAAAGGATGGAAAACAATTCTGCATGTGACAGGAGCCCAGAAAAAAGCGCAGGGGTAGCAATCTTATTCGCAGACAAAGCAAACTTCAAATCAAAACTGATTAAGAGAAACAAAGAAGGCCACTACATCCTTGTAAAGGGAACAATCCAAGAGGAAAAAATGACGATCATAAACATATATGTACCAAATATAAATGCCCCCAACTATATAAAACAAATATTAAGTAACATGAAAAACCAAATAACCACTAATCCAATTGTAGTGGGGGATCTGAATACCCCACTATCACAAATAGACAGATCATCTAGGCAAAAAGTCAACAATGAAATACTAGAACTGAACCAAGCTTTTGAATGTATGGACTTATTAGACGTCTATAGAGTGTTCCACCCCACAAAATCTGAATATACATTCTTTTCAGCTGCACATGGGTCATTCTCCAAGATCGCTCACATACTAGCTCACAAAACAGGTTTGAATAAATGCAAAAGAATTGAAGTTATTCCCTGTATATTATCAGATCACAGTGCAATAAAGCTGGAGAACAATAGCATAAGAAACCGTAGAACTTCACAAACACATGGAAATTGAACAACACTCTCCTGAACAATCAAGGGATCACAGAGGAAATTAAAGAAGAAATCAGACAGTTTTTACAAATAAACTAAAATGCCAGTACAATATACAGGAAACTGGGACACAATGAAAGCAGTTCTGTGTGGAAAATTCATGGCACTGAATGCCCACATTAGGAAAACAGAGCAAGCTCAAATAAATAACCTAATGACGACTCTTAGACTCCAAGAAAAAAAAGAGCAAGAAAAACCCAAAGCTCAAACAAGAGAGGAAATTATAAAGATTAGAGCAGAAATCAATGCAGTGGAAACTAAAAAAATGATACAAAAAATAAATGAATTGAAGAGTTGGTTTTTTGAAAGAATAAAATTGATAAACCCTTAGCAAACTTTATCAAAAAAAGGAAAGAAAAGGCTCAGATGCATATAGTCAGGAATGAAAAAGGCAAAGTCACAACAGATCCCACAGAAATCCAGAGGATTATTAATACATACTATGAGAACCTGTACTCTAATAAAATGGAAAACAGAAGAAATGTACAGATTTCTAGATACTTATGAATTACCAAAGTTGAACAAAGAAGATAAAAACATTTTAAACACCCCAATCACAATCAGTGAAATTGAAAATATAATTAAAAACTTACCAACAAAGAAAAGCCCAGGTCCTGATGGATTCACTGCTGAATTTTACAAGACATTTAGAGAAGATCTACTGCCATTACTCTTCAGACTTTTCAATGAAATTGAAAGAGAAGCAATAGTTCCAAATTCATTCCTGGAAGCAAATATCACTTTCATTCCCAAGCCTGGGAAAGATGTAACTAAAAAAGAGAACTACAGGCCAACCTCCTTAATGAATATAGATGCAAAAATCCTCAATAAGATACTGGCAAACAGAATACAGAGGATCATCAAGAAGATCATCCATCCTGACCAAGTCAGATTTATTCCAGGGATGCAAGGATGGTTCAACATACATAAATCAATAAATATAATACACAGGGCCAGGGATTTAGCTCAGCAGTTCAGTGGCCTGCCTTGCAAGCACAAGGACCCGAGTTCAATCCCCGGTACCAAAAAATAAAAAAATTAAAAATTAAAAAAATTTAAAAAAATAAATATAATACACTATATTAACAAAGTCAAGGACAAGAACTACATGATCTTCTCAAAAGATGCAGAAAAGGCATTTGACAAAATTCAACACCCATTCATGATAAAAACTCTGCAAAAAATTGGAATAGATGGTCTATATCTAAACTTAATAAAGGCTATCTATTAAAAACCAACAGCCAACATCATATTAAATGGCCAAAAACTGAAAACCTTCACGTTAAAATCATGAACAAGACAAGAATGCCCACTATCACCACTCCTCTTCTATATAGTTCTGGAAATATTAGCCATGGCAATTAGACAAGAGAAAGAAATTAAAGCAACAAAGATAGGAAAGGAAGATGTTAAACTGTCATTATTTGCTGATGATATGATACTCTACATTGAAGACCCAAAAAACTCCACCAAAAGACTTCTTGACTTAATTGACACTTTTAGCAGAGTAGCTGGATACAAGGTCAACACCAAAAATCAATAGTGTTCTTCTGCACAAATAACAGACTCACTGAGAGAGAAATTAGGGAAACAGTTCCTTTCACAATAGCACCCCCCCCAAAAAAAAAAAACTATCTGGGAATCAATCTAACAAAAGAAGAAAAAGACCTCTACACTGAAAACTACAGCACTCTGAAAAAAGAGATCGAAGAAGATATAAGAAAATGGAATGATATCCCCTGCTCCTGGGTAGGAAGAATCAACATAGTGAAAATGGCCATACTACCCATACTGCTGTACAGATTCAATGCAATACCAATTGAAATCCCAACACTATACTTCACAGAACTAGAAAGAAGAATCCAAAAATTCATTTGGAACCATAAATGACCTAGAATAGCAAAAGCCATCCTAGGCAACAGACACATGACAGCGGGTATAACAATTCCCAATTTGAAACTATACTACAAAGCCACTGTGATAAAAACAGCATGGTACTGGCAAAGAAGCAGACCTGAGGATCAGTGGAAGAGATTGGAAGACACAAAAACAACTCCAGATGCACTCATCTACCTCATCTTTGACAAAGGAGCTGCCAGTCCCCACTGAAGGAAAGATAGCCTCTTTAATACATGGTGTTGGAAAAATTGGATCTCAACCTGCAAAAGATTAAAACTAGACCCTTATCTGTCACCATGTACTAAATTAAAATCCGAGTGGATTAAAGATCTAAATATAAAAACAAAAACACTAAACTTGCTGGATGATAAGTTAGGCAGAACTCTTGAAGACATTGGCATAGGAAAGGACTTTATGAACAGATCCTCAGTAGCACGGGAACTAGCAGAAAGAATCAACAACTGGGATCTCATCTTATTAAAAAGCTTCTGCACTGCAAAAGAGACCATCAACAGAACTAAGAGACAACCTACAATGTGGGAAAAAAATTTTACCAGCTGCTCCTCAGACAAGGATTATTATCTAAAATATATACAGAACTCAAAACAACCAGCTCCCCCAAATACAAAGACCCAATTAAAAAATGGGCATCTGAAATGAACAGACATTTCTCAGACAAAGAAATCAAAGTGGCAAGTAAATATATGAAAAAATGCTTCACATCACTTGTCATTCGAGAGATGCAGATGAAAACAACACTGAGATTTCACCTCACCCCACAAAGAATGGCTGCTATCAAGAAATTACACAATAACAAATGTTGGGGCAGTTGTGGGGAGAAAGAAACCCTTCTCCATTGGTGGTGGGAGTGCAGACTGGTCCAACCACTATGGAAATCAATATGTAGATACCTCAAAGAACTAGGATTAGAGGTTCCATTTGACCCAGCCATCCCTCTGTTGGGTATCTTCCCAAAAGAATTAAAAGCATCATACCACAGTGATATATGCACACCCGTGTTAATAGGGGCACAGTTTGTAATAGCTAAAACTTGCAAATAGCCCATCTGCCCATCAATTGGAAACTGGATAAAGAAGATGTGGTTTTTCTATAAAATGGAATATTACTCAGCCATAAAGAATGAGAAAGTAGATTCATTCATAGGTAAATGGGTCCATTTTGAGGATATACTCCTAAGTGAAATAAATAAGTCACACATATGCAAATACCGAATAGTTTCTATGGTGTGAAAAACTAAAATAGTACTCAAGATCCTAACAGGACAATTAGCAACGTGAAATAGGAAGAAAAGAACCAAAGGTGTAGGGACAGTGAGAAGGATAGGGAAAGGGGAACAAGGGAAAAGGAAAAAAGTATGAGAAAATGTAAAAATGGAATTAAAGTGTTTGAAGGTGGGGAGGAGAGGAGGGGTTGAAGGGAGGGTGGGGACAAGGGGAAAAAAAGATAACCAAGACCTGGCACGTAAAGGTGCAAGATCCCAGTAATGAATGTAACTCTGTACTGTCTACCTAGAATGTACCAATAAATTCAATTTAAAATAAAACAATAATTCCCTCTCTTTCTCTCTCCCTCTCTATCTCTCCAGACAACACTACACTGTTCTGGGCTGCTTGTCAAAACTCTCTGTGAAGCTCAGACATTGCTTAAAACTTGTTATCCTCCTGCCTGTGCCTCTCATAGTTCTGGGATTACAGGTGTCCACCATCACGCCCTGCTCACGTTTGCCCTTTTGTTCTTTAGCTTGAGGCCAAAGCAACCTAGATCTGTCCCTCATACAAAAGAAGCTCATCAGATTCTGTTGTATCCTAATAACAAAATGGAGCAGGAGATGGCTTCTACAACTTGGTTACTGCTAAGGATAAAGCAAATTGCAATACTAATACTTTTGGATTGACCAAAGAGACTATTTCTATAGTCAGTTCCTACATCTGGTCCTCATTATAGGTTCAACAACTGGATTTCAGCCGGGCATGGTGGCGCATGCTTGTAATCCCAGCACTCAGGAGGCTGAGGCAGGAGGATCGCTGTGAGTTTGAGCCCAGCCTGGGCTACATAGTGAGTTCCAGTTCAGTCTGAAGTACCTAGTGAGACCCTGTCTCAAAAACAAAACAAAACAAACAAACCAAAGAACTATATTTTAAGCAGTTTGGCCAATGTAATTAAACACTGGAAGAGTACTGCATGTTAACCAAATGCATTAAATACAAACAAGATGCTTATTTCTTAGTGTAGATGAAGGAATTAATGCTTTACTTATTATTATTATTTGTACTGGAGATCGAACTCAGGACCTTGTGCTGGCAATGCACATGTTGTGCTGCTGAGCTAAATCCCCAGCCCTCATTAATATCTTAATTTTTTTGTTGTTTTGTTTTTTGAGACAGGGTCTCACTATGTAGTTCAGACTGACCAGGAACTCGTTATGTAGCCCAGGCTGGTCTCGAACTCACATCAATCCTCTTGCCTCAGCCTCCTGAGTGCTGGGATTACCGGTGTGTGCCACCATGCCTGGCTTTAATATCTTAATATTAACTAAAGTATAAATGTGTGCTACCTAGGCAGGACACTCTTCCCAGAATTAAAGGGTTATTTTTTTTGTTTTGCTTTGTTTTGTTTTTCCCTTTCTTCATTGTTTTGGAATGAACTCAAAGCCTTGCACATGCCAGGTGAACCAGGATTTCTATTTACTTATTTATTTGCAGTACTGAGGATTGAATTTATGGCCTTTGCACTAAGCGAGATGAAATACCATTTTTTCTTTTTGAGACAGGGTTCTCCTAAATCACTACATTGCTCAGGCTGGGCTGAAATTTGCAATCTTCCTTCTACCTGGGCCTCTCAGAGTGCTGTGCCATCAAGTCAGGTTTGGATATTTTAAATGAAAGCATGATTATAGAAAGTACAGTTTTCATGAAGGTGTAAGTAGCTGGACTTAGGGTCTCCAATTCCAGGAAAGTGAGGAAAGCCCTGTTTTTTGGTGGCCAGCACAGAAGGGACCCTGGCCTGGTAGAAGACACAAGCGAGTTTCGCAGCCCCAACTCCATCCCTGGGAGCCGCTCTTGTCGCCAACCTCCATCCGAAGGTTCCTGGATCTCTCAAGAGGTTCAGGAGCTGTCACCTGGTCTGCCCTCCCGCCGGCCTCTATTGGCCCTGCGAGCGTTCATTGGCCACGCCTCTAGACCGGAGGGCTCCAAACCGGCCAGCGACCAGGGAGGTAGGTGTGCGGAGACCGCGCCTGCGCGCCCGCCGAACCAGGTAAGGGGCGGGAGGCCTTGGTGCCGGGCCAATTCGCTTGCCTGACGACAAAGTGACCAATCAGGAAGAGGGGTGTGGCCAGCGGGAACCCGCCTTGCGGCTGGCGGCCACGCCCGGGCGGATGGTGGTGGCTTCTCGCAGACTGTGGGCTCGGTCGCTCCGGGTCCCTTAATTCTGCTGTGCCTCCTAATTCCGCT
>NW_022900949.1:38881662-38898127 GCF_012274545.1 Fukomys damarensis
CCAGAGAGTGCGTCGCGGCTGGCTGGACCCTCTGAGCCTCGTCCGGGGCCAGCACTGCGTCCGCGGGGGTCATAGACCGGCCGCCACGGGGCCCCTAGGCGGAGTCTTCCGAGCCTCTGCGACATGCGTGGCCTCGGCCCGCTGCTGCTGCCGAGGCAGGATTGTCGGATCGCTCCACACCAGGTGATTGAGCAAACCGTAAGTGACAGTCGGGCTGTGCCTCTGGAGGTCCACCTCACAGACAGCATCAGCCTCAGGCGTGTCACCTAGGAAGCAGGGGCGGTTCCCGGACCAGCCCTGAAGGCCTCCGCCAGGAGGAGGCGTGGCGGGGCCGCGGGAATCGGTGTCCGCCTGGGAGGGCGTAGGTGGGAACAGACTCGGAGTGCTGGGCTTGGGTCAGGTCCGCTGTGATCTGTGCCAAGTGCCCTTGTCACGCTGAAGGTTGTTGTTACTCTTCTCACATTACATTTTCACAGGCAAGGTGAGAACACCGGTTACATCCCCCACTCCCAGCCCCACCCCCAGAACTGGGGCTGAGACCCAGGGCCTTCAGCCCGAGTTACATCCTCAACCCTTTTGTAAGTTTTGATTTTGAGACAGGGTCTCGGTAAATTGCTATGCTGGTCTACAACTTGTGGTCCTCCTGCCTCAACCTCCCAAAGTGCTGAGATTGCAGGCCTATGTCACCACACCCGGCTGAAAGATACTTTTCTAATGGGGAGACAAAGAAAGAAAGGAGACATGGAATTATATTGAGACTTTTTGAATATACCAACGTTTTATTAAAATATAGTAAATAGAAGTTAAATTAAGTACAAGTTAAAATGTCAAATATACGTAAAGACAGTCTGGAACACTGCTCAGTAAATGGTGGTAGAACAATCTGCTATCAAAACAGGTAATAGAACAATGAAAGAATTTGCGTTAGTGATGACAGGGATTGTTTCATCTCTGACCCCAGTCAATCTTGTGGTTCTTCGTGTGTGTCCATATTAAGACTAAGTACTGTATGTAAGGAGGGCTGGGGCTGTAGCTCATTGCTAAAACAGCACCCACACACCCACAGTGTGTAGAGTAAAACCACCAGTGAGTGCTGAGCATGCTGTTGCACTGGCATATCATAGTTTGCTGCAACAAAAAGCATCTCTGTTTTGTCTTTGCTTATCAGTTTACCAGCAGAGAGGCACTTAAACCATTGCAGCAGTGGCATTTCATGATCTGGATAAATTACTTTTAGATTGCTGTAAGTACACAATACAATGGCCAGAGTTTTTATGTTTTTATATTGTCAGGCTGAGAAGAAAATTCAACCATGAACCCTTATTTATAAGGTATAAAGTTACCGAAGACTTTTTTTCCTTCCCCAAACCATTGAAATAACATTGGGTTTATTTATGGTTTCTGAAACTTAATTTTAAAATCAGAATTCTAAAAATAAATTTAACTTTGAAGTTGTAGCTTATAGCTTTTGTGTATCATGGCAACCAAACATCATGAAAAAACCTATCTATATTTAGACTGAAATATTTTATGTGTGTGTTGGTGGGACTGAGCCTCAGGGTGTCACGTGCTAAACATACACTCTATCACTGAGCTACATCCTCATCCTAGCCTTGGAATAATTTTTCTGTACCTAAACATGATTAAATGTATGCTTAAAAATATGGTTAATTGGGGTTGGGGATTTAGCTCAGTGGTTCTGCCACCTGCCTCACAAGCACGAGGGCCTGAGTTCCATCCCTGATACAAAAAAAAAAGACAAAAAAAAATGTTAAATGTAGGGCATGAAATGGTTGCTGGACCTTCACCGATCATTAAAACAGCGAAGAGACCATTGTGATTGACTTTATTCAGGAAATAGCATATAAAAGAATGAATGTCATATCAAAGATATGAAAGAATTCTAGCCACAAAATTCAAATTATTATACTTAGCAGGATTTTTGAAATACTGTATTGTGGTACTAATATTTAGTTTCCTTAAAAGTTCTGCTTATATACTGTGATGTTATTTGTTTTATTTTGTAACTACAGATAGTAATATTGTAAGAAAGTTAAAGAAAAATGTATGAAAGATTCAGTGTTAGTTTGGTAAATGATTATTTTGTGATTAAATTTTTTTCTGTTTAAGTAGGTAGTACATAAAGATTTCCAATTGTGATTTTTAAAATCTGATGAAAAAAATTGGGGGCCTTCATTAAAACAGAATTCCATTGTGCCTTTTTGCCTTTGAGTGGAAGAGACTTGTACTTTTCTAGACTGAGCTGAACTAGTATTGCTTTATCTAAACTAAATTGAATTTTGTTAATATGGTATGTCATGATTTAAATTTATGGCTGGGGATTTAGCTCAGTGGTGCCGCCACCTGCCTTGTAAGCACAAGGTCCCTAGCTCAATCCTTGATACCAAAAACAAAATAAATAAATTTAATGAGTTCAGTTCCTTTTCCTTATCTTTCATGAGATGTATGTGATTATTTTGCAAGCATAGCTTAGTTGTTGAAATACTAAAGCATTGTGAGTTGGTACAAATGGCCAACATTCACTGCTCTAAGCTGGACGAGAGAAGGAACTGATTCGCTGGGAGGATGGCAGAAACAAACTCAACATTGGTGATTGTATTTTGATTTTCACAGCAAGAAAAATTCCTACTGCTTTTAAATTAAAATGGAAAAATATGAGAACCTTGGATTGGTTGGAGAAGGGAGCTATGGAATGGTGATGAAGTGTAGGGATAAAGACAGTGGAAGGATTGTGGCCATCAAGAAGTTCTTAGAAAGTGACGATGACAAAATGGTTAAAAAAATTGCCATGCGAGAGATCAAGTTACTGAAGGTGAGTAAATGAGCTGTTTCTTGATCAAGATTAGCTTTACGGTTGTAGAAAAAAACTATCATGTCTTTATATTTATTTGCTTTGTAATTAATTTTTAAGATGTGAATTT
The DNA here is from genome assembly GCF_012274545.1 of Fukomys damarensis. Taxonomy (NCBI): domain Eukaryota; kingdom Metazoa; phylum Chordata; class Mammalia; order Rodentia; family Bathyergidae; genus Fukomys; species Fukomys damarensis. The sequence continues at coordinate 38,884,605 of NW_022900949.1, forward strand.
CTTTTAGAGTAAGAAATAAAATTTCTTAAATTAAAAATTTTTGTGAACGTAAAAATTATTTTTAAAATGTTCGTTGTTTTGTTGTTTCTTCTGTCTGCCTGCCCATCAGTCATCATCTCTTATCTGTACTGGGGCCCCAAGGACGCGAGGGTCACTTAACCTTGGTGCACAGCTGGCCCACAGCTGCATCTGCATCGATGGCTGTGACTCCTCACAGGGAGAGGTGTGAAGCGGTCGGCCAGGGAAGAGGTACAGAGTCGATGGCTTCCTGGCTGTGCGTCCAGTGGTGTGCTGTTTTCTCCAGCGAGCAGTGTGACGAGGCGTGTGGAGACTGAGGAACCAGAGACTTGGCCTGGAGCTTGCCACAGTTCCTTACCCCTAGAGGGGAAGAACCTCCACACCAGTCCTGGAAATGAAATAAAAGCTCTCCCTGGAGACAGCCAAGGGCCACACTGTTATCTTCTCTATTGTGTGAATTTTTTTTTTTTTTTTTTTTTTTTTTTTTTTTTTTTTTTTTTTGGTAGCAGGACTCAAACTCGAATCCTTGCACTGGCAGCGGAACTGCTGAGCTAAATCCCTGGCCCTGAGTTTTGTTCTTTATTTCATTCCTCCTGCTTATTCTTATTTATTTTGCTGCTCTTGTTCCTAACTTGTTGAGCTAGTTGCTCCCTTCTTCCGTTTGCAGTGCCTCTTTTCTAATACGTGCACTTAAAGATATATTTTCTCTCTAGAAACAGTTTCATATGTATCTCAGAAATTGGATTACTAGTTCAAAATATTTTCTCATTTTCTTTATAGTTTCCTTGATCTGAGTTATTTTAAAGTTTCTTTTTTAGAATGTGTATTTCTTAATTTTCAAACATACTGAAAATTTCTGGGCTTTCTTCCCTTGGCTATTTATGGCACAACTGCCCTGTGCTCAGAGAAAAGACTATGTAAGAATGTATTTCTTTGAAATTTATTGATGTTTGGTAGAGGATATAGTCAACTAAAAAAAAAATCGCTTGTGATTTAGCTCAGTGGCATTGTGCCTGTCTGACAAGTACAAGGTCCTGAGTTTGATCCCCAGTACAAAAAAAAAAAAAATTGTGTTCCTCAGAAATATTCTATGGATGGCCTTTAGGTCATGTTTGTTAGTTGTGTGGTTCAAATCTTCTAAATTCTTTTTTAGGGGGAGGGTTTGAGACAAGGTCTTGCTATGAAGTTCAGGCTGGCGCTGAGCTCATGATGTAGCCCAGGCTGACCTTGAAATTGTAGTGATCCTCTTGCCTCAGCCTCCCAAGTACAGGCATTCACCACCACAGCTGGCTGCAATTGATCTGAATTACTGTGTATGGCACAGCCAAATCTTATGGGTTTGTTTCCTTATGGATGAATAGTTGTCTAAGAAATTTTTATTAAAAATAGTGTCTTTCCTCCATTGTTCTGAATGACCCTTTTGCTAAATGTTCTTATAGGGAGGTATAGTTTTTCTATTCTGTATATTCTCTTCTGTTGCTGTATTTGTCTAAATTCATGCTGCTGTCCCATAGTCATGTTTATTCTAGTTTAAAAGTTTTTATATCTGGTAGGATGAATCCTCCCATTTTGTCTTTCTTCTACAAAATTGCCTTGGCAATTTTTGTCCCTTTGCATTTCCACATGCATTTTAGAGTTAGTTTGTTAATTTCCACAAAAAAAAAACTAGGAATTTTATTGAATATGTAGGTCAGTATGGGGAGAACTGATTTCTTTACACTATTGTATCTTGTCCACAAACATTATATCACCTCTTTGTGTTTCGGTCTTCTTGTCTTAAAATACATATTGACTCTTTCCTCCTGCTAGGCCTTTCTTAGATGTGGGATTCATGTCTATGAGCAGACGCAGCTGGCTCTTCTTTTCTATCCAGTCTGGCAGCCTCTGTATGTCAGCTTTAGCTTTTTTTTTTTTTTTACAGTTAATGTACAGTACTTATTTATATATTTGGATTTATGTTTGTCATCTTCCTGGTTCCTTTCTATATTTTCTGATTTTTAAAAAAATTATTCTTTTACCAGTCTTTTAGAGATCATATGAGATTTCATAGTGTTCATTTAGTTTCCAAATAGGCCCTTCTACGATGTAAGAGTCCTTGAGATGTTAACTCCATTTGCTTTGTCCTCTTGTCTCTCGGCCCCACTTGTGGATTTCTGTTTCATCACTGGCATGTATTTAAACTCTTTATGTAGTTAAATCTCTCCCCAAGTTATTCACAGTGTTTATTAGGATAAATCTCTTCCATTTGCTCTTCAGTCTTCTCTCCATGACTTAGCTTCTATGGGTTTAAAGTATATCTTTCTTTTCTTTCTTTCTTTCTTTTTTTTAAACTAAGTCTGCTGGTAAGGAATGCTGTTTCTGTAAAAGAATTTTTATTCTGCTTTGTGTTTCAAATACTGTGTCTACAGGATGTAGAACTCTGAATTGGGGATGCAGGATATGCATGATTCCACTGGCCCCTGTTGCTTGTGTTGAAGAGTCAGCTATCAGTCTTACGTTTTTTGTTGTGTGTCTTGTTTGTGTGGTTCATTTTATTTTTGAGACAGGGTCTCGCTACGTAGTCTAATCTGGCCTTGAACTTGATGATCTAGACTGAACAGACTGATCTAGAACTTGAGAAGTTGTCTCAGCCTCTAAAGTCCTGGTTGCAGGTGTGCACCACCATGCCTGTTTTGTTTTAATATGTTGTCCAAACTGTCCTCAAACTCCAGACCTCAAGTAATCCTCCAGTCTCAGCCTCTGGAGCAGCTGGAACTAGAGGTGTGTAGCAACATGGCCAGTTTACTGTGCTTCTTTTTTTTTTTTTTGGACCAGGGATCAAACTCAGGTCCTTGTGTTTGTGAGGCAGGCGGCAGAACCACTGAGCTAAATCCCCAGCCCTACTGTGCTTCTTAACAGCAGACTCTAATTCTTATGTCTTGCTGCTGGGCAGCTTGAACCACTGTTGGTATGTACATGTGTGATTGTCCCATTGGGTGGCTTGTACCACTATTGGTACAAACAGATCTAATCACTTCTATCGGTTGTTTTATTAATAAAATCAATAAAAAGCCACCTGATGGGACAGTCATGCATGTGCCACCAGTGGGAACATGTTAGTGTCCTTTTTTTTTGTACTGGGTATTGAACTGGGTCCTTGTGCTTACAAGGCAGGCGGCAGAACCACTGAGCTAAATCCCTGGCCCTAGTATCCTTTTTTATTCTGGGTGGTTTTAAGGTTTTCTCCTTGGCTGGTTTTTAGCCATTTTCTAATACTGCACCCAGGTGTTATGTCATTGTGTTTACTTTGCTTCAGTTTTGTGGCTCTTGCACCTATAAGACAATGTCAGTTGCCATTCCTACGAAATGCTTAGCTATTTTGCTTCACGGCCCCAAGTGTCCCTTCTCAGTTCTCCCTTGGAGAATTTACTTTCATGTGTAGCTCTTACTAGAAGTCTTTTGTTCTCTTCTGGGTTTTTCCTCTTTTCATTTGCATGTGCTGTTCTAGATTTTTTTTCTGACCTGTCCTCCACTTTAGTACTGTTTCAGTCAACCCTAATTTACTGGTAACTTCAACCATGATTCACTGTTTGATTTTTTTTTTTTTCAAACACGGGGCCTTGCTCATGCTAAGCTCATTGTTACCCAGCCCAAGCACTGAGTTCAGTCCTTTTTTCTTCCTCCCTTCCTTCTTTCCTTCCTTCTCTCCTTTCTTCCTTTGTCCTTATTCATTTGTTCCTTCCTTTCCTGCCTGAAATAGGGTTTCACTAGTCTAGGTTGGCGTGGAACTTGATATGTAGCTCAGGCTGGCTTTGAACTCATGAGATCCCCCTGCCTCAGCCTCACATGTGCTAGGCTCACAGGTGTGTTCCCTTGTGCCTGGCTCCAACCATTACTTTATGGTTAAATATATATCCATTTGATTCTTATATTTTCCAGTTTTCTACCCAAATTCTCTTTAATCTATTTACATAATTTCCTTTTTATCCAATGACTGTGTAATCTGCATCTCCTATATATATTTTTTCATCTTCTATATATTTTAAAACCTTTTCTATTGTTTTTATCAAATCTTAATATGCTTTCATTAATTTTCCAAAAATGTAGCTATAATCTGAATCTCCAAACACAGCCTCCTCCTTAAGATTAGTCCTCTGAAGCTTCTTTTTTGAGACAGGTTCTTACTTTGTAGCCCAGTCTGGCCTCAAACTCCAGCTTTTCCTGCCTCAGCCTCCTGAGTGCTGGGATTACAGGCGTGTGCCTGGTGATTTTGAGGGCTTTTAGGCCCATCCCTAAGGGGATGTCATCATTACCTTCCTCCATCTTCCTCGATGGCGCTTGGACACCGTAAGGCCATCAGGAGCCGTGTGACCTTGAGATCCCTTTCTCATTTGCGTTGTCTGGACTGAAGTGAAGATGGCCTTAGTTGCTGGCTCCTTCCCTGGGTTTGTCTTTCCCAGGTCATAGTCTGTTCTTCTCTCTCTAGTCCCCGAAGGTAGTTGTTTTGCATATTATCCAGGTTTTCTGCCTCTACTCCATGGAAGATTCCTACAAATTCTTATCTGCTATTACTGTAAACAGGAATTACTGTATTTCTCCATTCTAGAATTTTTATTTGGGTCTAGAAGCTGTTGTGTTACTTTTTTTTTTTGGTACTGAGGATTGAATTCAGGATCCTGGGCTTGCCAAGCAGATGCAGTGCCACTGAGCTATATCCCCGGCCCTGTTGTGTTACTTTTTTTGTTGTTGGTGGTGGTTTTTTTTTGAGACAGGATCTCAGTAGTAGTTGAGACTGACCTGAAACTCACTATGTAGCCCAAGCTGGTCTCAAATTTACAGTGATCCTCCTGCCTCAGCCTCCTGAGTGCTGGGATTACAGGTGTGGGCCACCATGCCCAGCCTTGTGTTACTTTTTATGATACCATTTCAACTTTTTGAGGTTGGCTTTTTCTTAAAAGTACAGTAATCTATGTCTGATAATTCCAACATACAAAGTCATTCATTGTCTGTTTTTATTGCAGTTTTCTGATGTTTCTTACGCTGTTTTATTTCTTTGTATGCTTGCTTTGCTGGACACTACGTTTGAAAGATTTTGTTAGGAATCATTTAACAACAACTTTCTTCAGAGAGGTTTCTATTTTCTTTTTTTGTGTTCCTGGGCACTGTGCCACTAATTAATTGTTTTTATTTATTTATTTATTTATTTATTTTTTGAGACAGGGTCTCACAATGTAGTTGAGACTGCCCTGGAACTCACTATGTAGCCCAGGCTGGTCTCGAACTCACAGCAATCCTCCTGCCTCAGCCTCGCAAGTGCTGGGATTATAGGTGTGCACCACCATGCCTGTCATCCATTAATTAATTTATTGTGACCACCATCCCCTTCCCAGTAAAGCTGAATCCTTGGTGGTGGCTGGGGATGCTTCTAAGTTGTTACTTCCTTTTTGTACACTTCACTTCACTGGTAAAAGTATGGATAGAAGCAGCTCTGTATTTACTGTTTTAACATTTCCCTCAGGCAGGTGTGGTGGTGCATGCCTGTTATTTCAGCTACTCGGGTGCTTGGGGCAGGAGGATTGCAAATTCGAGGCCAGCCTGGAAAACTTAGTGATACTTTACCTCAAAATTAAAATTTTACGAAGGACCAGGGGCGTAGTTCAGCAATGGAGCACCCCTAGGTTTAATCTTCAATACCACTAAAAAAAAAAAAAAAAAAAAAAAAAGTCCCTGAGTCATGTTTTGGCCTTTTAGTAATTCACTACCTTTGCTAGTTAACACTTCATTGTATTAAAATTTGATTTACATCATTCTAGTTTCTCTCTGATGCAGACACTTCCAGTTCAGGCCTTATCAAGTTCACAGTTCTTGAGTTCTTGCTTATGATGTCTTGTTCCCTTGTGTGTCTCGTATGTCACCTTTGAAGATTTATTTGTGGAAACCTTTGGAGGCTCAGGTAAAGCCATCTCCCTCCAAAGATGATACTGCTTCAGCCAGGTGCCCAGAGCTCCCAGTCTACGCGTTAACCACGTCCAGGATTGGAACCCTGAGTCACTACAAGGGTGGCATCTGGCAATGCCGTGTTCATTTTGGCCGGGTATACTTTGCAGGGTGTCACTTTTAGGGTCCAGCTTCATTGGAGGTGGTTTCTCCAAGGTCTCCTCTTAATGACTTTTGCCTTTTAACCCCACAGGGTCACAAAAGTTAGTTCTACACCTGTTGCTTCCTGGCAAAATCAGCTTTGAGCCCAGAGACTGTCACTCTGAGTTTTCCTGTTCTTGACTTAGGCCCAGGAATCTTTACTCTCTTAAGACCGAGCTTTTTTATATGTTTCAAAAGATTTTTTAAAAATTCATCCCACTGAATAAGAATTCCCTGTTGGAGTTGTTTAGTCTGTCAACACCGGAGGAGGTGGGCTGCTTTTAAAAATATAAATACAGTACCAAGATAGGGCCTGTGGAACTGTGAGTCTGTTTTAATGATTGCAGGACAGAGCAAGGAGGATTTTATGTGTGGTAGGGAAAGGGATTTTTCCTGATGCAGTAGTCTGGGTTATTTTTTTTTTTTTTTTTTTTTAATGAAGAGGACGGAGTGTTATACTCTGGGAGGCTGAGGCAGGAAGATCACAAGTTTGAGCCTAAAACCCAGGCAACTTAGTGATGTAGCAAGATTTTGTCTCAAAATAAAAAAATTGAAAAAGGGCTGGGGACATAGCTTAGTGCAAAGGCCCTGGGTTCAATTCTCAGTACTAAAAAAAGAGAAATGTTTTATCCTATTAGAAATGCTCTAAGACAGTCTTAATCAAACAACTGACATAATGTCATTTTCTTCATTTGCTAAAACAGTTCATTAGAGATTGTTCTATCAGGATATAAGACAACTTGTGAAATGAAGGTGTTTTATTGATGAACTGTGATTATGAATAGGTTTTCCTATGATCCTGTATTTCAAATTAGCTTTTAAATCTTTGAACTTTTTTTTTTTTTCAGTTTTTTGAAACAAGGTCTTTCTGTGCATTTCAGGCTGACCTTGACCCACTGTGTAGCCCAGGCTGACCTGGAACTCAGAGCAATCCTCTTGCCTCATCCTCCACAGTGCTGGGATACAGGTGTGCACCACCATGCCTGACTAAATCTTTGAACTTCGAACTCTTGGAATGGAAAACTATATTTTTACGTCTCTTTAAAAAATGGGGGGGATATATTTTCTTCTTTTCTCTAAAAATAAGGCAACTCCAAAACCTTCCCCGGGCCTCCACCCTGAGAGCTGTAGTGTAGGCAGGCAGTGTTTTGATGTGGGTCTGGCACCCTCTCGGGCGCGTTCTGTGGGTGAGGAAAGGCCACATCTGCTTGCCAGTCATAACTTACTGTCCGGATTTAGCTCCCTCTCCTCTCAGCTGTGTCAGAGGATGTACTGCTATCCTCAGACAATAGCAGGTGGGTTTGTGACACTAACGTCGAAATGGGAAGTGCTCACTCTAGCCAAAGCATATGCTTCTTTAATGTTGACACCATTTATACTCCTTACCTCCTTTTTAGTGGTAAATGTTTATCTGAGTTAGAAAAGTCAGAGGTCTCAGGTGGGGTGCATTAGTGTGCGGCACTGTGCTGTGGTGGGACTGCACTGGCCAGGTGACCGCTTAGAACAATGCCTGGGGCCAAGTCCGCATTGTGTTGTCAGAGTTAGTACAGACGATGTCACACTGTGTTGTTTCTTTAAAATACTTTTTATGGCCCTTGAATTTCTTACTTTATATTATTGTGTTTCCTCTGGTCACTTGAAAAGGTTTTATTTTTAAGTTGATTACCTTTATAATGTTAGCAGTGTACAATATGTGTCCTACTTTATAAAGTAATTATTCTATTTCTTCCTCTAAAGTGCCTCTTAATCTGATACTAGAATATATCTCATGTTAGTGTTTATCAATACACTTTTTGTTGTTGTTGTTGTTACCGGGGATCGAACTCAGGTCCTTGTGCTTGCAAGGCAGACAGCAGAGCCACTGAGCTAAATCCCCGGCCCACATTCGGAATTTTTTTTCTGTTATGTTTTACATAAATGACAGTTGAGTTGGGTATCTTGTCCTGTGGATCACCAGGTCTTCAATTTTGAGATCTACATTCCTTTCAAAGGTGGCAGTATATTTTGTCTTTTCCTTTTGGTGAATGTTAATCTCTATTTGCGTTCCTTCTTGTTTCTTTGAGTACCTTTGAGTGAATCTGGACTGGTTCTGTATTGCTTCTTGTCTTATACTACAGTGGTCCTTCTGGGTCCAGCTGATAGGGGGGGTTTCCTGGACAGAGGCCAGGATTTTGTCCCAAGCTAGCAGGACCCACGAAAGCTCATGGTGATGTCCCTCAGGACTCTGGTGGATGGGGCTGAATTCTCTGAGACACATAGTTGCAAGTTTGTTTCTAATGACTCATTTGTGTCTCCTCCTATGGTCATTCTGGCCAGGGGCTTCTGTAAGGCTGCCTGTTAAGCCCCCCTCCCCACTGTCCCTCAGTTCCAGGAATCTTTCCACATGGTGCCTGTGAGCACCACACCCATGACAGCAGTGACGTGTGTGTCCCTTCCAGGCTGGGCCACATCTGCAGGCTCACAAGCTTGCCTGCCTGGATGCATGGGCTTCCACCCCATTCATTGTTGGGAGGGGCTCAGGTCTCTGCTGTTTCATCGGGGTTAAAGGTGGGCTTCTCTTCCTCGTTCACTGTATTGCATTCTCTGAGAGGAGAAAGGAGCAGTTTGGTCTTTTGATTGTATTTAAAAACCAGAATATACTTTAAAAGTGTACAGTTTATGCATTTTATCTATACATTTGTCTATTTTAGCTTGTGACTAATTGCTAATAATTTATTCTTATAAAACTGTTTTGCATTTTTATAACAGCAACTGAGGCATGAGAATTTGGTGAATTTGTTGGAAGTGTGTAAGAAGAAAAAAAGATGGTACCTGGTCTTTGAATTTGTTGACCACACAATTCTTGATGACTTGGAACTCTTTCCAAATGGACTAGACTACCAAGTAGTCCAAAAATATTTATTTCAGATTATTAATGGAATTGACTTTTGTCACAGTCACAATGTAAGTATTAAGTAATTTCTTTTCTTTTTTTGAGACAGGGTCTCACTGTGTAGTTGAGACTGCCCTGGAACTCACTATGTAGCCCAGGCTGGTCTTGAACTCACAGCGATCCTCCTACCTCAGCCTCCCAAGTGCTGGGATTACAGGCATGTGCCACCATGCCCAGCTTTTTAAGTAATTATTTTGTTAATCCTTGACTATCCAGACAGCAGTAACTTAATTTAGACATTTGTTTAGACTAAAGTTTGAATCAGTAAAACAATTAAAATGAACCACATTACTTTGTATTACCAGTTTTCATGTCATGATACCTGTATTCTTTCCTCTCTACACTTTACTTTGAAAATTTTCCATAACCTGGACATGGTGGCACATGCCTATAATTCCCCACTTGGGAGGCTGGGGCATGAGGATCGCTGTGAGTTTGAGGCCAGCCTGGGCCACATAGTGAGTTCAGAGCCAGCCTGAACTACGTAATGAGATCTTGTCTCAAAACAAACAAACAAACAAATAAATAAATTTAGGCCATACTGAAAAGTTGAGAGGGTGCAAGGTGAATATCCATATTTCTACAATCTGAATTCTGAACTCATTAACATTTTGCTGTATGTGCTTAATTGAATATTTATTCATCTGCAAATCTGAATTATTTATGCACGTGGAAGTTGCTGACAGCAGTACACTTTTCAACACTAAGCATTTCATCTGTGTGTATCAAAAATAAGCTTTAAGTACTTTTTTTAAGGTAACATTTACCAAGTGAAGCAACACAGATTTTCAGTGTTAGGTTTTGACATATACACACTCCAAGGATCTGTGTATTTATTTATTCAGGTTCTCTTGCCTGGTTATAAAGTATGAAAGCATGAAGAGTCTTTCCTCTTCTAGTTTACTGAAATAATTTAAAGTCTCTGGAATGCCACAGAAAAAAACACTTCCAGGAAAAATGACACCTATTGGGTAAAAATGAATCACACAGCACTTATTCTACCAGTTTTACAAAATCTTAACGCATTTTGTATGTTTGGGGAAGTAATAAATGCTAGTACTAGAAAATTCGAGCCCTAAAGAGGCTCATAATGGGTGTCTTCAAAGAGGGCTCATCCCCAAGAGCAGGTGGCTACAGCCTGCATGCCTCTGCACCAGCCCCGATTGCCAGTAGAGTGGGGCACGAAGCAGCTCCGCTTCGCTCTTGAGGAGCATTGGACTACATTCAACCTGTGCCTACCCTGTGTCCTTTATTTGTGACACTCTCGTGGTTGATTGGCCCATGTTGCGTGACATATTCTGCCTTTCGATGGACTGTATGAGTCAGCAGCATCGAGGGAAGTTTGCTCGTGTGTGTGTGCTGCTCTATCTTTAAGGCAGGGGATGTTACTGTCTGGTGGCTCCCTGCGTATACTCCAGCGCGTGCCTGAACCTATTTAGACTCTGTGCAGTGCAGATTGTTATAAGGAGAGGACTGAACGCTCTCTAATTTATGACCACTTACACCAAGGAGCTTCAGTGCCTTGCAGGGCAGCCATGCTGCCGTTGCTTAGTCCACCCACTTTCAAACCCTTCTACATTACCATCTCACAGCCCTTCTCTCCACACCTCTGTCTCCTCTTCTCCATCCTCGCTCTCAGTCCTCTGTGCAGTAGAAATAATATTAGCATCAGTCTCAGGTTATTGTATGGACAAAACCAAATATTTAAAATACTTGATATGGTATCTGACACGTAAATGGCCAAGTGTTATTTATCCTTACTGCTATTAAAAGTGTATCCTAAGATCTTGCTTTCTTGGCAGTTAACAAAATTATGGTGGGGGAGAGAATAATTAAACATGCATGCTACACACACACTCAAGGTTGAAATGTCTGAATTTAAGAAAATGAAAACATTCTTAAAACATGCTATTGGTGTATGTATCTACATGTGTGAACACTTTAATATAAAAAAATTAAAACTTATTTAATCTTTTGTGAGCCGGCTGAATTAAAAAAAACTTTTAAAATACTTAAAAAAATTAAGGCTATTAATTCAAGTTTGACTTAAATAGTATAGGACATTAAGAGGTATCTGTAGGGCTGGGCTGGGGATTTAGCTCAGTGGCTCAGTGGTTCCACCACCTGCCTTGCAAGCGCAAAGACCTGAGTTTGATCCCCAGTACCAAAAAAAAAAAAAAAAAAAAAAAAAAACTAAAGATTTTTGCTGGAGTTACTGGGTATAATTAATTTACTGAGATCATAACTGGTGTTGAAGACCCATATCAGGGCCTGTCCTTTTTTAAACATTTATTTTATTTTAGTTTTTGGTCCTGGGGATCGAACTCGGGACCTTGCCCTTGCAAGGCAGGTGGCGAGGGCCTGTCCTTCTTATAAAAGTTCTCTGGCCACTCCAGTGTGCAAAGAGAGCCGTGGTGAAGTTCTGCTCATTCTGGCTTGGTCCAGCATAGGTTCTGTTGTGGTTGAGAGGGAACACGACAGTCCTGTACTTCAGGCCCCTTGTTTAGGGTGTGAGGGAACAGGCCCAGAAAGACTTGCTGTGACTGAAAGTCCAAGACAAGTGCCACTTCCCTGCCTCTGAGTCAGCTGCTGTTTCTACTGCACAGTTGGCCTGGCCTAGACCTGTGTCCCCACCACTGACACCTAAGGGAACAAACGTTGCTCTGCAGTGATAGCTGGCCATTTACCATGCTGGCCTTTTGAAAGGGTTGAATACAAATGGTTAAAATTCTCAAAATACACTTATATCACAGGATTAGGCCTAATAATTTGATTTGTCTGGTGCAGAATTTTTGATCCTATCTCTACCTCTTGCCTCTGCTCCCAGAGTTCCTCCTGTAGCAATCCTGACCTGCAAATGGACTTTTCGTGGGTAGCTCTAGTCAGGTCATAGAACCCGCACATTGGCCTTGCACATCCATGTCCCCTCTCTCAGCTTCCGCCTAGGAGACACAGCCCCAGTCCTGATCCAATCCTGGCTGTGTCCTCCTCTCCATGCTAGTCCACCTGGCTCCCCCTCGGTCTCGCATGCACAAACCCTCTTCAGGGAGAGCCTGACAACAGTCATTAACTGGACACTTGATTAGTTAATTAATGTGTATTTGATTCCTATCTTTTAGTGGTTTCTTGCCCAACTGGATCCCAGGTTATTGAAAGCCAGCACCACTTATGTGTTTCTTTGTATTTAGAGGATCAGAAATGACACTCCTCTTTGCAGTGCCCCAGATCCTCTCTATCTTACCTTGCTGTGCTCTGCTCTTTTTCTCTTAGATCATACACAGGGATGTAAAGCCAGAGAACATTTTGGTGTCCCAGGCTGGCGTGGTGAAGCTGTGTGACTTCGGGTTTGCACGCACACTGGCCGCTCCTGGGGAGGCCTACACTGACTATGTGGCCACCCGGTGGTACAGAGCACCTGAGCTGTTGGTTGGAGATGTCAAGTACGGCAAGTAAGGTGCCCACATGCAGTAGCAGAATTATCTGCTGATGCTGAGAAGAGATCTCGAGTGTGTGTGGGGTGTTATAAAATGAGAAGGGGGCTGTCACTCGTGTCCCTCATTGTAGTACGCTAGCCAGGCGTGTACAAGGGGAACGGGTGAAAGATAATTGAGGGAAATATTTTTAAAACCTAAACTGTTAAGCCAGGCATAGTGGTACACACTTGTAATCCCAGAAGTTGAGAGGCTCAGGTAGGGAGGATCATGAGTGTGAGGTCGATCTGGGCTGCATAGCAAGGCCTGTCTCAAAAGAGAAGCCTTCAGAAGTCAGTTCTCTTCTCTTCTCTCCACCCCACCCCACCGCCCCCTGCTTCTTGTGGTTGTGAGGATCTAAAGCCCTAATACAGGCTGGGCCACTCTGCTACTGAGCCACACCCCCAATTCTTCAAAAGAGACTAACCTTTACTGCTTTTTTTTTTTTTACTTAAAAATTTTTAAAAATTAATTTTATTGGTACTGCTTCGTTTTTTGTGTTTGTTTATTTTTGGCTTCTTGAGTTAGGGTCTTACTATGTACTTGAGGCTGGCCTTGAACTCACCATGTAGCCCAGGCTGGTCTTGAACTGGCTACATCTTTCTGCCTCAGCCTTCAGAGTGCTGGGATTACAGGTGTGCACTACCACACCCAGAGTTTTTTGGGGTTTTTTTTAGACGGGTTCTCACTATGTAGGATGACTTTGAATTTGCAATGATTCTTCTGCCTCAGCCTTTGTTGCTTTTATTAGAAATCTTTCTAAAATATTTTCTACAACTGCTGTTTTCAGCGTACATTAAATATCCTTCAGTATTTTCTTAAATACTTTGAATTCTCGATTTACTGCCTTGCTATAAATTTTGTGCCATTTTATAATTCAGAAATGACCTCATGCAACTTCAAGGTTGTTGTTCCTACACTAAATGATGCTAGCAAATTCTTTGATTCTTGTGAGTGATTTTTTTTTTTTTTTTTTTTTTTTTTTT
>NW_022900949.1:38898149-38921129 GCF_012274545.1 Fukomys damarensis
TGCAGAGCTGGGATTGGACCCAGGACCTTGCACATGCTAGATAAGCGCTTTGTGACTGAGCAATATCTCTAGGCCTTATGATTGATTTTTAAGATTATAAATAGCTTTCCCTATTAGCTTTCAGTTCCTGTTGCTGTCTTTGTGTCAGCAACCACCTCCTATCTTGTGGTGTGCATTTTCAACATACCTATACTAGTCTGTCAGCCTTGGTAGAATCATGTGGACAGAGCAGAGAGGGCCTAGGCTCTGAATGGAAGCCCGAGTCTTATCTCCAGGATGAAGTATGCATAAAGATGATTTTGTCTTTTCAGAAGCCTTTGCCTCTTATGCCACATGATTGCAGTCTCTGGAATCCCCACTTAAGAGAAGATGGAGATGGAGAGTTAGAACTTTTACAGAACAGTGTCCTTCTGGGGTCATTGTCAGTGCACTGCTTCTCTCAGTGGCAGCAGCATCAGGCAGTGATACGCAGGACAGAGCCTGTGTAGCCATTCAGTTGTGTATGAATGTGGAGATCTAACCTGGTGGCTTCTTTCCAGGGCCGTTGACATCTGGGCCATCGGTTGTTTGGTAACTGAGATGCTCACAGGGGAGCCCCTGTTTCCAGGAGATTCTGACATTGACCAGCTCTACCATATTATGATGTGTTTAGGTAAGATAAGATTATAATCAAGTCTTAAATTGTTCAGAGTTTTTTTTTCTTTGTTTGATTTTTTAAAGTTATTGGTACAGTATATTAAATATGACATTTTAAGTAAAGGTAGGGAGCAATTAAGACAACACACACACACAAAGCATTTGATGAAATACAGCTGTTAGCCTCATTCTCACCATCAGAAGGAGAGATTGAGAGACTTCCAGTGGGTTGATCTTGCCCCAGACTTGACTTACTAGTGCTTGAGGTAGAAGTTCACAGCAAGATTATCAGTCTCACATACATTGAAGCACCAACTTCACAGTAAGAGATAGAGCTTGGAAGATGGAAATAGTAGGAACGCATGTAATTTCACTGTTTGACTTCTAAGTTCCCAGGCTAAAAAATTTAGTAAGCTATAAGTGATTTCTTACACACATGTATTTTCATATATATTTCATAATACTTTGCATATTAAAATTGGGAAAAAAGATCTTATGCTCAAATCTGACCTTAGACAAAGGCACAAAATCATTTGACCAAAAATTAAATTCTTAGAGGGAGGAGATGATGGCTTAGACTCTGTCCGCAAGACTGTATTATCTTCATTTTGGTCAACTCATCATAGTTTGTCATTAGAAACGAAGTGTGGGTGCTTAGATCCATAAGGTTGTAAGATGCTCTTTTCCTATGTTCCCTATAAATTCTACTTTTCTAAGTAAGATAGTAATGTTAAGTTCCTTGAGTCAACTTACCACAAAACCACCATACAGACTGCCACGGCCCATTGTAGTATCTTTGATGCAGGTCCCAAACTCCACTCAACGTGTCCATGGTCCCCTTCCCTCCCCACCACCTCATGGACGATGGCAGAGATGTGTGCTGCTTTCACTTCTAGGTAATTTAATTCCAAAACACCAGGAGCTGTTTTATAAAAATCCTGTGTTTGCCGGAGTACGATTGCCTGAAATCCAGGAAACAGAACCTCTTGAAAGACGCTACCCTAAGCTCTCTCAAGTTGTGACAGATTTAACAAAGGTAATTGTCCTTTTTCTTTTCACTTTCTGGAAGGGAATTATGGATTGTGGAGACTTGGATTTCTTTCTTTCTAGTTGATTTTTAGGTCAACAGTTTCCTCTGATCACCTTAATTCTCATACATTAAGGAAGAGTTTAAATAATTTGGTGTGTATAGGAACTTTAGAAATAAAAGCCTTAAAATTATGTCTGTTTTAAAACTCATTAAAACATTTACAGTTATCTAGCATATTTTAAATGTGAAACATCTTCATCTACAAAAATCTAAAAATATAAAACTGTATGTTTTATTTATTTATTTATTTTTGGTACTGGGGATCGAAATCAGGTCCTTGTGCTTGCAAGGCAGCCAGCAGAACCACTGAGCTAAATCCCCAGTCCATAAAACTGTATGTCTTAAATGTTTTCATGGAAGTGAGAAGAAAAGTTAGAGAAATACAAAAATAGTAAGCTAGGCGCACACACCTCTAATCCCAGCACTTGGGAGGATGAGGCAGGAGGGTCACCTCAAGTTCGAGGCCAGCCTGGACTACATAGTGAGTTCAAGGTCAGTCTGAACTACAAGGGGACACTCTGCCTCAAAAAAACCAAAAAAAAAAAAAGAAGTAAAGTAGTAAATGTACAACAGAGGGTCATAACTCATATTATAATAGCAGAGACTCTTTTGTGAACACTTGCCTTGCTGAACCTTGTTTACAAATGACCGTTACTTTCGCTCTTGTTTGAGGAAGATTAGGGAGATTTTTCCTGCCTCTGAAACTTGGGCCTTTAAGAGTCCCAGCTGGGAAGTTCTCATTAGCCAGGACTGCATTGAGTATACTGACACTTAGGGTCGCACGACTTTTACCCAATACTTCTTTTTTGCTTGAACTCTATAAAAAAGCTTAGTTAAAAAAAAAAAAGTTTAGTAAGCTTATAACTAATTCGTGTGTTTAGAACAGTATATTTTCTGCTTTTCTTTCTTTCTTTTCTTTTTTTGTTTTTTGGTGTCAGGGACTGAACTCAGGATCTTGTTTGTTCTTGTGAGGAAGGTGGTGGCACCACTTTGTCTGCAAAGATATTTAAAAGAAATAAAGTTTAAACTCTCATCTAATTTATGTCTCTTAAGTAGAATCATATGATGTTTTAAACATTTTATTATAGAAAATTTCAGTCATAGAAAAGAACATAGGAAGACTAGAAGCAAAGTAAACTCTCATGTCCTTGTCACCGGGCTTCAGCAGTCACCAGCCTGTGATAATCTTATCAATCTATTCATGCTTCCTGCTACTTTGGTTTTTTTGGCATATTTTTTGTTTTGTTTTGTTCTGTTTTTTTTTTTTTTTTTTTTTTTGTACTAGGACTTGAACTCAGGACCTTGTGGTTGCAAGGCAGGTGATGGAACCACTGAGCTAAATCCCCAGCCCCTTGGTTTGTTTTTTGAGACAGAGTCTTGCTATGTAATTCAGGCTGACCTCAAATTCATGGCAGTCCAACCTCAGCCTATTGAGTGCTGGAATTACAGGTGTGTGCCACCATACCTGGCTTTTTGGCATATTTTGAAGCAAATCTCAGCCATGATATTATTTCACAACCATTCATAGAGCTTTTCTTGTTCATTTAAAACTACTGGCCGAGTTCCTTTTCTTTCTATAGTGTCTACCTGACACTCAAAGTTAAGAGGAAAGGTTTATCGTAGGTTATAGTTTTGTTGTTGTTATGTTTGTTTTTGATACTGGGGATAAAACTCAGGACCTTGCACTTGCGAGGCAGGCAGCAGCACCACTGAGCTAAATCCTCAATCCTGTAGGTCACAGTTTATAGAGATTTCAGTTCATAATTGACTGGCTCAAGGCAGGTTGGCATGACACAGGGGCATTGCAGAGGAGAAGCAGTTCATTGTAAAGCAGAGCAGGCAGAAGGCAGCAGGCAGCAAGCGACAAGCAGCAAGAGCAGCCCTCTTTCTGTCCCTTATATTCTATCCAGGCTATACTCCCTTAGAGTGGGTCTCACTCATACCCAGGATAGGATTGAACTCAGGTCCTTGTGCTTTTGAGGCAGGCAGCAGAACCACAGAGCTAAATCCCCAGCCCTGTAGTATGTAATGTTTACATTCATCTTAGAGAGTGGGTACATTTACTTAACATATTGAGATTCTTTTTATTCACCGTTCCCTCTCCTTCTTCCCAGTTCAGTACGTTCTTCTTTTGCAAAAGATCTATCTTCCTATTTCCTATTTTCCATTTTTTAATTTTGTTTTTTAAATTATTTCTACTTTGTGTTTCTCATATAAGAGAAGTTATGTGATATTTAAGCTATGTCTGATTTGTTTCACCTCACATTATAGTCTCTAAATGCATCCATTTTCCTACAAATTGTTCAAGCGTATCCTTCTTTGTGGCAGAGTAGTACTCCATTGTGTGTAAATACCACATTTTCTTTATTTATCTGTTGATGGACATATAGGCTGCTTCCAAGGTTTAGCAATTATGAGTTGTGGTGCTGTAATATAAGGTTCTTTTAATCTTTCTTTTCTCTTTAAACCTCACGAAGTATTGAAGCAGGCAGGCTGTGTCCCTCCCTGTACCATCATCCCCATAGTGTAATCAGACTTGCAGGAGAGCTAGAATATGGTCAGAATCAGATTTAGTTTGGGCAGGACTACTTCCTGGAAGTTTGTTTATTCCTTCTTAGAGACACTGGATGGTGATTTTTTCTTTTTGTGGTATTAGCAACCATTGATAGTCATTTTCTAGAGTTGTACTTTATTCTTAAATATAGATATTTAAAATTCATTGGCTGTAATGGTTAACTTTCTGTTTTCCTATATAGTATCTAGAAATTTAAATGTAGGCAGTTTTCTTGGCTAATAATTGTATTTTTTATTTTTTCAGAGATGCTTACATGTTGACCCTGACAAAAGGCCATTGTGTGCTGAGCTCCTGCACCATGCCTTCTTCCAGGTGGACGGGTTTGCTGAGAGGTATGGTGCCAACTGCTTGGCCAGGCCACGGGGCTGAGCAGTGTGTTGGGGGGAGTGAGGCTTCCACAGCTGTCTTGCTTGGTCACTGCCTGCGTCTACACGCTGTCCCCTCTTCTGTGCACCCACCCACCTCAGCAGCAGTGCAGAACCTAGAGTGGTTTCCTGTGTCGGTGTGATGAAGCAGTCACTTCTGCTTTCCTTCCCTGTCCCCTGGTGTGACGTCTGCATCAGGTCCCTAATTCCTAGGCTTTTGCCTGTTGTGCAATGCTGTCACCTTGGCATTATGTGTCTGCAAATGTGCTGTGTCCCCTCCCTCATACCAGTCACACACATGCACACACACGCATGCATGCTCACGTGTGTCCAGTGCTGCTGGAGACCTTTGGTGCTGCGTGGGCCACGGGTGCTGGAACTGCTGTCTCCATCTCTGTGCTGCCTCTTTGCAGCTGACAGAACAGAAAACAGTGAGATCAGGGACTGCCATATTGCTTTATAATTACAGATTTCATTAACATCTAGCTTAATAAGAAAGATAGTGGGTTCTTTTTTATTTTTTAATTTTTTTTGACACAGGGTCTTGTTTTGTAATTCAGACTGCTCTTGAACTCTTGAAATATGTGAAGAGGGCCAAGGATTTAGCTCAGTGGTTCCGCCATCTGCCTTACAAGCACGAGGACCTAAGTTTGATCCCCAGTACCAAAAAAAAAAAAAGTATGTGAAGAAACTCTCCTCACACAAATGTGTGTTTGGGATAAAGGAAGAATATTTTAATAGCCTTTTTAAGTAGTTGTGGGTATTCTTTGATTTTGTGTCTAATTCTGATGCTACATCAGAACTTATCCTGGTTGCTCTGTAAATATGTTACAGTGGGAACTTTTCTTCACCTATTGCATTAAAACCCATTTCTATTTTGTTTTCTGAACAGTTCTTTAACGAATACATGCTATTTATGGTACAAGTGATCAAATTCTGGACCTACTAATATGTGCTTTATCAACAGCATTCATTAGTCATTTGGAAAATTATAATTTGGCTAAATTGTGCAGATATTAAAAATGTTGATATATTTCATTATATAACATATTATATATTTTTTTGTGCTGGGAATTGAATTCCGCACTCAGGTCCTCGTGCTTGCAAGGCAGGCACGGTGCCACTGAGCTAAATCCCCGGCCCTCATTATATAATTCTTAAAAGTTCATATTCCATCTCATTAGAAAACTTTTTAACGCTGGGGATTTAGCTCAGCGGTTCGGTGGCTTGCCTCGCAAGTGCAAGGACCCGATTTCGATCCCTGGTACCACCAAAAAAAAAAGAAAACTTTTTAACTATTGAGAAATTTCTAAAATCACAGTTTTCACAGAATTCTAATTTTCTCATAAGAGTTTGAATTTCTTTCTTTCTTTTTTTTTGCACCAGGACTCAAACTTGGGGCCTGGGGCTTGCTAGGCCACCACCATGCCACCAAGCTACATTCCTGGAGCCTCAGTTGCATTTCTTTCCTTTTTTTTTGAGTCAGGGTCTTACTGTAGTCCAGGCTGGCCTCACAGTGATCCTCTTGCCTCAGCCTCCTGAGTGCTGGGATTATAGGCATGAACCACCATAACTAGCTTAACTCTCAATTTTTTAAAAAATTATCTTGAAAATCAGTATTTTTCTACGTGTATATGTCTACTACAATTTAATTTTATTGGAAAGTGTTATTTTTATATAGATTCTCCCATGAACTACAGTTAAAAATACAGAAAGATGCCTGGAATATTTCTTTGCCTAAAAAGTCCCAAAACAGAAAGAAGGAAAAGGAAAAAGATGAATCTTTAGGTGAACAAAGGAAAACACTTGTGGTACAGGTAAGTGTTCATGTTTTAATCTTTAAATTTGAAGAGGGGGAAATGAAGTTTCTAAAAAAGATTTTTGAGTGGTGAGCAAGCTGTTAACTTTTAGCATTGTTGCAACTGTATCTTCCCTGTTAATATTACCTGTTTGAAAGCTGTATTATGTTCTGAACACCTAACGTGTACTGGACTGTGCAGTAGTGCTTGATTAACCCATTACCAGGAAGTATACCAAAAGAAAAAATGTTCAAAATTTTATGTTCCTTACCCTGAATATATCAGAACAAAGTGACATTCTTGATTGCTTGTCCATGTTTTTGCCACTGAAATTGGCATGCACACACACACATGAATATATATTTCAGTGTTAGTATGAACTGTGTTCCTATACTTTTTGTATTTTCACAATAACTATCTGAATATGAATCTGGATTTAATTTTAATTCCATTGACAGAATAAAGATGCCAGGAGAATGGGTTGATTCTGCTCTAGGTAAAAGTACCTTATAGGAAGAGGTACTGTTTCACTTTTAGATCATTAACCTTCTTAATATTTTTATTAATGGTCAGGATACCAATGCTGATACCAGAATTAAGGACTCCAAAGTATTTAAAACAAAAGCGTCAAAAATTGATGGAGAGAAAATTGAAAAGGGCACTAGAGCTTCCAATGCCAGCTGTCTTCGTAACAGTGGGACGAGCTGCGTTGGGGTGGTGCCTTCAGGCTGCCTTGGGGACCGTGGCGGCCAGGCCAGCAGGGTCTCTGGTATGGCCATCCCCCCGCTGGCACACATTCCATCTGCAGCAGCTCCTGGCCATAACCCTGGAGTCCACAGTTACAGGTATGGATTTGGAAAACAAGGACAAAGTGTGTAAAGGTATGTTTGCAAAGTATAAGTATTTGCTGATTCACCCACAGCACACTGTTTTACACCATTCTGGAGCTACTCTTGTCAGCTAGCAGTTTGAAACTTTTTGACCTGTGTGATAGAAATTATTAGGAGTTCATTTTTTTAAAATTCCCTAAGAACATGGGCTGTGTGGTTTAAGCCAGTTAGCTTAGTAACTGAAAGGGGGTTCTCATGGTGGAGGGAGAGCTGTTCTGGACTCTGCCACTGGAGTGAGCCTTTAGTTACCAGGGAGCCCTTTGGGGACTTTGCAGAAGGGAAGTTAGCTGATTGGAGGAGTGGGTACCACGTGGTCCCCATGATTGCAGAAGGAGAGACCCAGCCCCCAGAGGTATGCATTGTGCATTTGCAGACAGGCTGTGATCCTGATGTAGCCGCGTGTGGTTTGATGATATGTCATTTGGGCTTGCACTTGAAAAAGTAATTATCACTGCTTCTAACTTAAACGTGTTTTTGTTACAGAGTGGATGAGAGAACTAAGAAGTATTGCATTCCATTTGTTAAACCAAGTAAACAGTCTCCACCAGGAATTTATAATATTAATGTGCCCACATCGGTAAGTGAAGTGTTCTCAGTAGCAGGAGAGCAAGCCCTGGACTTACATGAGTATTCACTCGGATAGGGAAGAACTGGGAGTTTCATCTGGATGCATAAAGTGAAGCCTAAGTTGTGCAGTTGTTCTATTAGAATAGTAAGCAAAACTTCTAAAAGGAGCCACACTCTGCAGCACCTGAGACTGTTAGTGTTGTACTCACAGTGTCAGAGGCCCGAGCGCGTGGAATGGCCATTGCATGTCACTTGCTGTGTGTTCATTTCATTGTATAGACATGCATATACATACACATAAATGATATCATCATACTTTTTATTTAGAAAAATTATTTTTTAAAAATCACAATCTGCAAAATGTGGGGGAAAATGTAGAATTTCTGGAGTTCTTAAATAAAAAAGATTAGAAAAGTATCAAATTTATAAAGTTGCAGAATTCAAGTGCTTCTACTCCTTGCTTTGTAATTTTTTTTCTGACTATCAATTATGAAATGATAAGAAAGGGGAGGAAAATAATTGAAGTTGTGTTTTACTTAATAACTTGAATCCTGGAGTTAGTCTCGTGTGCTAACTCCAAGGGCAAACATACAAAACAAGCACCAAGATCTTCCTGGGAGAATGAGAAACAGACCTGGAGGAGAAGTGACAGGACATGTTTGGGAAACCAAACAAATCAAGGCAGTGACAGGTTCTAGGGAAGCCAGGAGGTGCAGGTGGACTAGGTTCTGGCTCACCTTGCTGTCTTTAAACCATTTGCTGTTCCTGGGGCACTGATGACTGGTGAAGGAAGGGGGAGAAACAGAGCAATTCGCTTAGCCACCTGTCATCGAGTTCAGGGAATTCAGTGAGGAAGAGGTCTAAAATTGTTTGTTGTGTTGTTACTATCCTTCAATTTTTTTTTTTATCATTCCAGCCCTTGAAATCCACACCTTTTAGGGTACATATATAGTAGTTACAAAGGAAAAAACTCTAGCATACCTTGAGCTGGTTTATCTGTGTTAACCACCCTGACATTAGCAGGTCTCCAGTGAGAAGAACCTCCTTCAGGCAAATAAGAAGCGAAGGGAGTATGCCAAGACAGAGGTGAGGCTGCCTGAACTGAGCTACAGTCATCGCCCGGAACTGAGAGCCCTGGAAGGCAGGGGTATGGTTGTGGTGCTTTGATCCTGTCAGCCCTTTTGTTTACAGTATTTAAAATTACATAAAAATAACAAGAGCAGCAATAGAAATTTATGTAACTTTGCATATTTAAGTAGTAAATATATACTTATGTGTGATAAGTCATACTGAGGGACAGATGGAGACTGAAAAACTAGCAGAATGTCTAATGTTTTCATTGTATTTATGGTTATTTTTATGTAGCTCGAAATTCTAGACTAATAAAGAAAGAGAACAAAATTCTTTCCAAATCTCGAATACCTTCTCTGGCTGCTATTGACCTTCACACCTCCAGCATGGCATTGCACCAGGTACAGAAGTTCTCTTCATAGGTCGATGGGGCTGGGGCAGCACTCAGACTCACTCAAACATGTTTTAGGGACAGCTTGCTAAGAATTGGGCAGGTTTGGGGGTTGGATCTTTAACATTTTGCTTGCTAAATCTTGTTTTATAGTTCATTGAACTAAGTACCTTCTTGTTTTAAAATTAATTTTATCAGTACATTTTAAATATACATAATGGTAGCTTTCATCATAGGAAATTTGTACCTGTACATGATGTGTCTTGATTCTTCTTTTTTCCCCTCCTTTCAACCCCTCTTCCTATTTTTTTTTTTTTTTTTTTTTTTTTTTTTTCCATTGAGTCCTTGCACCTACAGGGCAGACAGAGGAACCACTGAGCTAAATCCCCAGCCATTCCCTCTTCCTCTTTACAAAAGCTCTGCTTCCATTTTTTTACCTCTGTTTGCTCTTTTTTTTTTTTCCATTACCAGGGATCAAACTCAGGACCTTGCACTTGCGAGGCAGGCACAGTGCCAATGAGCTAAAACCCTGGCTCCCCTTCTGCTCTCTTTTTCCTTTTCCCTTCCTTTCCTCCTCCCCTCTCCCTTGTTCCTCTTCCCATTTGAACATTTTCTTCCTGTTTCCCAATATCTGTTACTCATTTTGGTCCTTATTTATCCTTTGAGGTTCTCACACCCAAGAAACAATGTGATATTTAAAGATGAGTTTCTGATTTTTTTTTTCATTGAAGAGTATTGTCTCAAGATGCATCTATTTACCTAGAAGTGTCGTTATCCATTCATTGGTTGATGGCCATTTGGGCTGTTTCCAAGATTTAGATATTACAAACTGTGCCTCTATAAACATGGGTGTGTGTATATTGCTGTGTTATGATGCTTTTAATTCTTTCAAGAAGATACCAAGGAGAATAGCTGGATCTTTAGTTTTCTGAGGAATCTCCTTACTAATTTCCACAGTGATTGCATCGGTCTACACTCCCACCAACAGTGGAGAAGGGTTCTTTTCTTCCACACAGCTCTGCCAGCATTTGTTTTTCATTGATTTCTCTCAGGTCCCTGCGCTTGCAAGGCAGGCGGTGGAACCACTGAGCTAAATCCCTGGCCCCATTGATTTCTTGAATGAGGTGGAATCTCAGTGTTGCTTTAATTTGCACCTCAAAAAAAGTTGCACATGGGCCAGGCATTTAGCTCAGTGGTGCCCCTTGCCTCACAAGTGCAAGCCCCAGTACTAAAAAAAAAAGAAAGAAAAGAAAAAATGAAAGTTGAACATTTTTTCATATATTTATTTACCACTTCTACTTCTTTATCTGAAAAATGTCTACTCATTTAAGATGCCCATTTTTGGACTGGGTCTTTAAATTTGGGGAATCTGATTTTTTTTTTTAAGTTCTTTGTATATTCTAGATATTAGTCATTTGCCTTAGGAACATCTAGAAAAATTTTTTCTCCCCACTCTGGGTTTTCTCTTCATTCTGTTAATAGTTTATTTTGCCGTGCAAAAGCTTTTTAAAGTTGTTGATTCTTTGTAATATTTCTTGTACAATCATTGTTTTGTTCATGAAATCTTTGACTACAACTTTGTCTTTAAGAGGTCTATTCTGTCTTTCAGCAGATTTAGTGTTTCTGTTTTAACATTTAGATCTTTGATCCATTTTGATTTTAGGTTAGTGCATGAAAGATATTGGTCTAGTTTTAATCTTCAGCATATAGAAAGCCAGTTTTTTCAGCATCATTTATTAAGGAGGCTTTCTTCAGGTGAAGGTGTTTTGTTCCTTTGTCAAAGATTAGGTGGCTGAGTGTGTTTGGAGTTTTTTCTGCATCTTCTGATCTATTCCATTAACCCTTGGGCCTGCTTTTTGGCCAGTACCTTGCTGTTTTTGTCACAGTAGCTTTGTAATATAATTTCAATTCAAGGATTCTGATGCCCTGTGCCTTGCCGTTGTTGCCCAGAATTGCTTTTTCTATTCTAGGTCTCTTCAGGTTCCAAATGCATTTTTGGATTGTTTTCTCTAATTCTGTGAACTATGTGTGCTATGGGTTTTTGATTGGAACTACTTAAATCTGTATACCAATTTTGGAAGTACAGCAGTTTTCACTGTATTGGAACTTCCTATCCAAGAACAAAGGATATCTTTCCATTTTCTGATATCTTCTTTGATCTCCTTTTTCAGAGGACTAGTTTTCAATGTAAAGATCTTTTGGCCAGGTGTGATGGTGCACACCTGTAATCCCAGCACTCAGGAGGCTGAGGCAGGAGGATCGCTGTGAGTTCGAGACCAGCCTGGGCTGCATAGTGAGTTCCAGGTCAGACTCAACTACGTCACAAAAAACCAAAAAAAAAAAAAGATCTTTTACTTCTTCATTAGATTGATTCCTAATTATTTCATTTTTCTGGATGCTGTTGTGAAAACATAGTTTCCCTAATTTCTGTCTCAGTAAGTTTGTATTTGTGTACAGGAATGTTATTGATTTTTGAGTGTTGACTTTGTATCTGCCTTTGCTACTAAATTTGGTTTTTGAATCTAGAAGTCTTTTGGTGGAGTTTTTGGGATCTTCTATGGGAGTTTCATGTTACCCTCAAATTATGATAATTTAACTTCTTCCTTTCTGATTCTTAATCCTTGAATTTCTCTTGTTTAATTGCTGTGGCTAATGCTTCCAGAATTATATTGAACAAGAGTGGTGACAGTGGACATCCTTGTTTTGTTCCTGATTTTAGAGTGAAAGATTTCCATTTTTCACCATTTTATATGATGTTGGTGGTTGGGTTTTTTTTTAATCAGATTAGCTTTTGTCAGATTGAAATAAAGACTATCTATTCCAGTTTTCTGTGAGGTGTTTTTTTTTTTGGTATTGAGGATTGAACTCAGGACCTCACGCTTGCCAGGCAGTCACTGTGCAGCTGAGCTAAATCCCTGGCCCTGTAGGGTTTTTAACATGAAATGGTGTTGGACTTTGTCAAATGCTTTTTCTGTTTCTATTGAAATGGTTTTTGTCCTTGATTCTGTTAATATGGTATATTGCATTTATTGATTTGCATATGTTGAACCAACCCTGCATTCCTGGGAGGAATCCCACCTAGTCAGGGTGTATAATCTTCTTGATGATTTGCTGCATTCTGTTTGCCACTATCTTATTGAGGATTTTTGCATCTGTGTTCATTAGGGAGATTGGCCCATAGTTCTTTTTTTGCTAGGATGCTTCTCTGGTTTTGGTATCAGGGTGATGCTTGCTTCAAAGAATGAGTTTGGGAATATTGCTTCCCTTTCAGTTTCATTAAAGAGTTTGAGGAATAAGTAGCATTAGATCTTCTCTAACTTTCTTGTAAAATTTAGCTGTAAAGAAAAAATTTAGCTGTGAATCTATCAGGGACTGGCCATTCTGTTTTAATAGGTTTTAAATTACAGTCAATTTCATTGACTGATACTGGTTTATTTAGAATTTTAATATGTTCTTGCTTTTGCTTTGATAATTCATATGCATCTAGGAAGTATCCATTTCATCTGTATTCTAGAATACAGGTTCTCAAAGTAGATATTGATCTTCCAGATTTCTGTCATTTCTGTTATGATTGTATCCTTTTCATTCCTAATTGCATGGATTTGAGTCTTTTCTTTCCTTTTTTTTTTTTAAGTCTCCACTACATTAATTTCTGTTCTGATCTTTATAATTTCCTCCCTCATATGAGCTTTGGGCTTGACTACTCTTCTTTTTCTAGAGGCTTGAGGTTCAACATTAGGTTGTTTGAGTTCACTCTGTTTTTCTGTTATGGGAATTCACTGCTATAAATTTCCCTCTAATGACTGCTTTCATTGTGTCCCATATGTTCCAATATGTTGTATTGGCATTATTGTTTAATTGTAGTTGTTTAATTTCTTCTTTAATTTCATCTGTGACCCACTGGCTGTTTAATAGAGTGTTATTTACTTTCCATGTGTTTTCGTAGTTTTGTGATTTCTTTTGCTACTGATTTGTAATATCATTGCACTATGGTCTGATAATATGCATGGGATAATTTCATTTCCTTTGCATTTACTGAAGCATGTTCTGTGAGCTTAAATGTGGACCGTTTTGGAGAACATCCTGTATGCAGCTGAGAAGAATAAGTATTCTGATGTTCTGGGGTAAAACATTCTATAGATATCAATAAATCCATTTGTTCAAAACTTTGGTTCTGTTCTGATATTTCTTTGTTTAGTTTTTCTCCTTGATATCTTTGTGACAGTGGGGCATTGAGGTAGCCCATTACAGTTGTATTAGTGCTTATGTGATTTTTCATGCCCATTAATATTTGTTTTATATTGTTGAGTGTGCTGGTATTTGGTGCATATATATTTACTAGTGTTATCTCTTCCTCTTAGAATTTTCAAGTATGTACAGTATTCCCCTGCAGAGTTCAAATTTCATGGCCTCCGTCCTTTACACAATTTTCCTTAGAACCTGACTAACAGTTGTTCCTGGAAACCCCCACAATTTTGCAGAAACTGCATGTATTCTCTGCAATATTTTGTTGGCAGGAGGTTTGCAAGTAGCCAATCCAAGAGCTTACTCAGTTCTCCTTGCTGCTAATTGGCTGCTTCCCTATGACTCATCTCCAGCAGATGCATCAGCATTGCTGGTTGCTATACCAAGTGTAGATACCTCTGGTGTTCTTTGTTTTGTTCTTTTTAAAGCCCTAAGATGCTGCTGCACCTTCTAAGGCTTTACTAATATGGTATTTTATTAAATTAAATTACATAACTATGGGAGGCGTAGCATATTTAGGGTTTAAACTATAATAATAGGCATTTTTCTGACCATATTTGACATTCACAGTTTTTCACAATTCATGAGTGCTCTAGGAACATAGCCCTCAGGTATTTTGGAAATTCATTGTAATGACTGTCTTTGTCTCTCTTGATCAGTCTTGCTTAAAGTCTATTTTGTCTGCAAATAGAATAGCTACTTCTGCTTTTTTTCCAGGTTCATGTCTCAGGGAATATTATTTTCCATCCTTTGATTTTCATTCTATGAATTTCTTTTTTAGTTAAATATTATTTTCTCATATGCAGCATATTGTTGGATGTTGTTTCTTTTGTGTGTGTGTGTGTGTGTGTGTGTGTGTGGTACTGGGGATCAAACTCAGGACCTTGTGCTTGTGAGACAGGCATGGTGCCACTGAGCTAAAACCCTGGCCCTGGATGTTGTTTCTTGATCCATTCTGCCAATCTATTTCTTTTCATTTGTGAATTGAGGCCATTTACATTGATTACATTTATTTATTGATTACATTGATTTACATTTACATTGATTGTTATAATTGATATATATATATATGTATATATATATATGTAAAAGGAAGAAGGGTTCTCTTGAATCCAGCAGTCCTAGTGCTGGAGCCTGAGAGAGGGTTATATGCATTGACTTATTCTTGTCATGTTATTTTCCTGTTTTTGGTTCCCTTTTTTTCTCCTCTCTGTTCACTTGCTTGCCTGCCTGGTGGATTCATTCTGTTGGGGTTCATGGAGTTGTAGACTTCATTATCTCTTTCTATAAAATCTTCAGGACATTTTGGAGTGCTGGTTTGTGGTCATGAATTTCTTCAGGTGTTCATTGCTATGGAGGTATCTTATTCCTCCAACAATTTTGAAAGATAGTTTTGTGGAGCACTTCAGTGTGGGTTGGAGGTGTTTTCTTTAAGGCCTTGAAATAACTCACTGCAAGTTCTCCTTAACTTCAGAATTTGTGTTCAGAAGTCTGCTGTGATTCTGATGGGCTTTCCTTTATAGGTGATTTGTTTCTTTTCTCCTGCAACTTTTAATATTCTATTCTTGTGTTCAATTTCTGGAATTTTGACTATTATATGCCTTGATGTAGATTTTATTTTTGATCATGACTAATTGAAATTCTATATGCCTCATTTATCTGTATGTCAATTTCTTTTCCCTATTGGGAGTTTTCTGCCATTACTTCAGTGAACAGATTTTTTTATGTTGC
The DNA here is from genome assembly GCF_012274545.1 of Fukomys damarensis. Lineage (NCBI taxonomy): Eukaryota > Metazoa > Chordata > Mammalia > Rodentia > Bathyergidae > Fukomys > Fukomys damarensis. The sequence continues at coordinate 38,913,510 of NW_022900949.1, forward strand.
TTGTACTCTCCTACTTTTTCATTGACTGATCAATCTTATTTCAATCCTCTTTTCATTATCTAGCAGCTGTTAGGTTGATTTTTTCACGGTCCCTTGCTGTTTTTAAGAAATCTTTCTTTTCATGATTGCTAACCAACCACAAATCTGTCTTCTAGATCTGATATTCTGTCCTCAAGTTGGTTCATCCTGCTGCATGTACTTTCTATAGAATTTTTAATCTCTTGGATATCTGAATCTGTTTCATAGATTCCATTTCTTTCCTATATTGGGCATTCATAGTTTCCATCATTTCTAACCTCTATTTTTAAAAATCTGTATCTACTCTAGATTCACTATGTCTTTAATTATAGCTATAATGTTTGTCATTATCTGAGGAATTATTTATAATTTGATTTTTTCCATAGCCTCATTCATCTGCTTTGTTACTTACATTGTTATCACTTCAGAGAGTCCATGTGGGTGGCTTTTGAATTGTTCTACCTCATTTTCCCTTGGGTTTGCCTTTGGTGAGCTGTCAGCCTAGTTTTGCATCTTGCTTTCACGTCTTCTCATTTTCAATTTTTTGTTTAGTTTAATTTCTGCATTGATGTTGTAAATTGCTTGTGGTAGGTAGCTTTATTGAAAGGATCAAGGGCCCCTGGGAGATGACTACTTTTCAGAGCAGTATGTGGCACTGCCTCTTGAATTTTGAGTCTGTTGCAAGATCCTACCTCTTCAGTTTATTGAGGATGAGAAGTTGCTGCCTATTTGTCCTGGCCCTTGGTTCTTTAGCATTGGCCTATAGTATTGTTTATGACCTTCAGGCAGTCTCAGTCTTTGCATACAAGGAACAACAACTGATTAGAATAACTGTTACTTTGCGTAAAGTAGTACAATCAGTAATAATACCATCAAGCATAGCCTAGAAAATGACAAACTACAGTAACTACTATTTGCCACCTTTAACTGTAAGAACAAGATTTGTAGTTAATATAACAAAATCTGAGACAAACCACAAAATTGTGGCCCCTCAATGTGGCTGATTTTAGCCTCAGGGAAAAAAATTTAAAATGGGTTAGGAGAAAAAAATAGAGAAATAGAAGAGCAAGAGATTAGAAACAAGGCTGAATGACAAAGGAACATTATGCAAGCTTTGGGAAATTGATGAAGACAATAGGAGGGAAAGGAAGAAATAAGAACAGGACAAAACAACAAAGACTAGAAATAGTGTTCACAGTCATATAAAAAGGATAAAAAATCAAGAAAAAGAGAAAAAAAAAGAGAAGAAAAGAAAAAAGGAACTTCCTCTTCAGGGCCTGTCTCTGCTGTCACTAGTAGACAAAGGTAGCAGACAGAGCCCAGATCCATGTTGGTTGGTCCTAGCAGGCCAGCAGTACAATTACAGCAGTGTAGTGGATAATCCCAGCAAGTCTGTATCTTCAGCTCACTGAAGTTCAGGCTAATTCTAGTTCCTGTCTGTGAGGCTGGGACCCAAGTTGTTTGTCATATAACACTTTGGATGCCTTTTCTAGCTTCAGCTGGGCTCCCTGACCTGGGTGTCACCCAAGACTGTGTCTGTCTTATGCTGACATTGGGAGCCACTGGATGGTGCAAACCTACAGCTGTTCTGAGTTCTGAGTTCAGCTGGCCCCTTTCCAAAATGGCAAAGAGACATTTACCCCACTCCTGTGGATGCCAGAACCAGACTGAAAATTTTCACCCACTCCTGCAATCCACAGTGCCCCTGCTCCATTCCATTGGTACATTTCCCTGTGGAGTCCTCTGCAGTCACTGATATTCCACCTTGTTTCTGCAGGTTTAAGCTACCCCTCGTGCACCATGAGTTGGAGCTTTTGGGATGTGCCACTTGCCACCTCCCTCTTCCGCATTGAAGTCCTTCTCTTCACTCCCTCTGTGGGCTCCAGTTTTCACTTCAGATCCTTGCTGAGTCCTGGCGACCCACTTCCTTCTCTTCATTATGTTGCTATCATCCAAATACAGTCTGAACTTCAAATCTTGGAGACGCTTTCTGCTGCTCACTGCTCTGATCTTTTCGGAAGTCAGTACCTTTTTATGTGCTTTTATAAAACTTCCCAACTTGCAGTAATCCATGCATGTGGGTGTAGTCAGCTATGGGCTTCATATAAGAGTAGAATGTGGGAATTTCTAATATTTCACTGCAGAGTAAATTCTGGAATTGTTTTTATTCTTTCAAAATGAAATGTTGACTTGTTATTTTCTCCCAGCATAATCTAGTCCATACATGTTAAAGATTTGCTATTTTGTAGTTATCCTTCTCTGACTTTCTTCTAGGTCTTCAGAATATGCATATTTTTTCTACGCCATTCATTTTTTATACTAAGAAAAGAGGAAAACTTTAAATCTCCTGGGCAGTTATAGCAGGCTGGAGTTCAGGTTTGGATTCACTATGCTGCCCTCATCCTACAGGTTCTTACCACTGCTTGAAGCAGGCAACTTTTATTTTGAGATGAGCTCTGTACCTTCATCCTGACAGCATTTCCACCTCAGAGGCCACACCTCGGGGATGAGGGAGGGGCTTGCTGCTCAGCTGCTGCCTGCCTCACTTCTTGCTTGCAGTTTGTGCTGCAGCAGCACTTCCTGCATGGTGGAGACCTGTTGCTCTCATGGATGGCACATTCAGGAAGTAATCTCCATAAGTTCCTCGTGTACTTCTAAAATTAAATTTTAGCAGAAATTTTCATTGGCTTTTTGTGAGCTGTTGTTCAAAGTACTTCAGAATAGATGACACCAAATCTGGTTCATGTAGGCTCTGGCTGCCTTTGCATTTTTATTTGGGGCTGTAATTTTTTTATATTTATAAACATTCTGTATTGCTGCTCTTAATTTACTTGTTAAATTTCCAGTTGTATTTAAAATACATAAAAGGAAAAGTATGTGTAATGAATTACACACATTAACACTAAAATAACATGAGTTTATAGGTAGAAAATCAGTGAAGAGAAATAGGAGACTTAGAGCAAAAGGCCTTTGGCAGAAGCTAGGATTGCTTACACTTTCCTTTATGGCTCGCTAACACATTGAACTGCACTTTGCTCCTCTGTGTAACATATCTTACAGTGACATAATTCTAGCATGTGCTCCCAGAACCATCTATGAGGTAGATCTGTGAAAGTCAAGTTCTGCACATACAATCATGGAATCTGCTCCCATGCCACCACATATATTCACCCTTAAGGCCAGATGTCTGAAGTAGTCTCCCCACTAGAGTTGTTCAGGGCCACAAAAACTTATACAGCAAAGGTAGTGTTTCGTTAGAATCAGTGGTAGCAGGGTAGAACTAAGTGATTAGAGGGAAGATCAGGAATTCTTAGAGGTTGGAATCAACATAACTTGGTGGTTCATTAGAACAGTGTTAATCTTGGGAGAGTGGAGTGACCTGTGGAGATCAAAGAGTACTGCTGTGTAGACCCCATGCCTAGAGACTTTGACTTCACTTGTTTGGGGAATGGTGTGGAGATGGTAATGTTTTCCCTTGGAATATACTTTTAAATTTGAAAGAAATTGAAACTTATGGTAACAGAAGTCAGTTTTCTTTAGTTCACTTAAGAGTAGCCCTGAACACTTCAGTGTGCATTTCCTACAGAACCCAGGAACACATTGACATTAGAAATCAGTGCTGAGAAGACCTCTTCACCAAGTCCTCATTCATTCTGCCAGTTGTACCAGTGATGTCCTTGCTTTCGAGAGGATCCAGTTCAGAATTGTGCTGCCTTGAGCTATTGTGACTTCTTAGTCTCCTTTGTTTCTCCTTATTTCTCAGAGCACTGAAAAGCCAGTGTTTTCTAGAATGCCCTTGGTGTGGGTGTGTCCAAATGTGAGCTCTGGACAGCAACAGAATCACCCACATGCCTGTCTCAGTGCCTGAGAGGTGGCCCCAGAGTCCAGATCATCCCCCCACTGATGATGTTCACACCGAGCACTTGGACCTTGTGTCTTATGGGCCTCTCATTTTGAAATTAGTTCTCTTACCCTTGTAATTAATAAGAATTCCATGATAAATACTTTGAAGCTATATAAATGTGCCATTTTTCATCAGACACTCTCTTAGTTATTTATGTATATCATTATCAGCTGATAGGTTAGTTATAGTCTTTTATTTTTTAACATTTACCTACAGTAAAATTTACTCTCTTTGGTTTAAATTTAACAGGAAACCCTCCCTTGCCCCAGTTCTTTCTAGCCCCTTGTAATCAAGCCTTCTACCCTCCTTTACTCCTGGATGATGACTGCTGTGTTCTCCATCCCTGTAGTTTACTTTTCCCAAAATATCATATAAGTAGAATAAAACAGTATGTGAGGTGTAGGTTTGAACCTGGCTGCTTTTTCAGAAACCATCCATCTTCTTACATCTAGTGATAGTATGTTCCTTTTTATTGCTGAATAGTATCCCATGCATCATGTATCATCTCTTTATCTATTTCTTGACTGAGGGACATTTGGGTTATTGGCCTGTTTGATAATTAAACACCATATACATATATATGAGAGAGAGAGATCTGCACATTTAATTAATAAGTACTTGCATGTAGGTTTACTGGTTCATATAGCAGGATGATGTTTAACTCTGTAAGAAATTATCAAACTTCCAAAGCGACTGGACTGCTGTCCCCAATAGTGCACAAGCATGTCAGGTGGTCCTCATCAGCACTCAGCATTGTTAGCTACTATGTGTATATCCTTCCCTGTGTATCTCTTCACATGAAGAATCTGTGTGTCTTTGAGGAAAAGTCTGTTCAAATCTTTTATCCATTTTTTAAGTTATTTATTTATTTATGGTACTAGGGATCAAACTTGGCACCTTGCTTTTGCAAGACAGGTGGCGGCACCACTTTTATCCATTTTTAATGGATTGTTTTTGTATTTTTGAGTCCTTATTTACCTTGATACCTGAATTCTTACTTTCACAGTGGGCCACCCTTTCAGGTGTCTTCTGTGTCCCCTCATTCTCTGGGCGTTCCTTCTGTCAGGTGCAGTCAGTGCTTTCCTGTCCTCATGCTGGGAACAGCCACTCCCTAGTTCTTAATTTCCTTCAGTAGAGAAGATCTAGGTGTATTCATTGCTTTTGAGGAAGTCATTCTGAGGCCTGCTCCACTGGAGAATAAGGAAAACATACATTATTCACATGCGCATGCTTAGTATGTACTGATTTCTGTATCTGTCTGTGCTATTGAAATCTGCACAGAAACATCTATTTCCAGTCCACTGTTACAGAGCTTTTCTGTGTTTTGTTTTGTTTTGTACTGGGATTGAACCAGGGACCTAGTGCTTTCCAGGCAGGCAGTAGAGCCACTGTGCTGAATCACCAGCACATTTTTCTAGTTTTTATTCCTTTCTTTGATAGTGGGAAATTTAGCTGCAGTTATCTCATGGATAATTTAATATACTTATCAATCCTTTTGTATGTATCTAAACTCCTATTATTGCTTCTATAATGTCCTTGCAAAAAAAAAAAAAAGATGTCATCACATTGTATTATTAAGATTTTGTTAGCTCCATAAAACAAGTAGTGATCTCTTTTCCTTTGTTTCCTGAAAAAGTTTCATAAGTTGCTGTTATTTATATCTTGAATTTTTAACAGAAATCTCTGTGCAGCCATTCATCTTAGGAGGTTTTTTGGGGAAGAACTTTGGATAAGAAATTCAATTTCTTTAGTAGATATAGTGTTATTCAGATTCTCTGTTTCTTCTTGTATCATTTGATAGATTGTGTTTTTAAAGACTTTTATCCATGTCGTCCAAAGTTTTTAACTTGTTGATATAAAGTTGTTTATGGTATTCACTTTTGTTCTTGTAATGCCCATAAAGGCTTGACAACTATACTTTACTTTTAATTTTTTTGTGTTTATTCTCTTTTTTATCAGTCTAGCTAAGGAGATTAAAAATTTTGTTGCATTTTTTTCAACAAAATTGAGATGGCATTGTCAACTTCTTATAGTGTCTGTTAATTTTCTGTTTTATTGACCTCTCTTTCTGAATTTTCCCCTTTTACTTTTGGGGGAAAATTACTGTTCTGCACTATTTTTCTCTTTTTAAGGGAACTCATGCCTTGGTCACTGATTTTATGTCTTTCTTTTGTAAAGGCTGTAAAGCTACATTTTTATTCTTAAGCACAGCTTTCAAATCATCTTATCATTTTGCTTTATTGTATATTCATTATCACTAATTCTAAACATGTTCATATTCTTCTTGTAGCCTTTCTTTGATTCATGGATTATTTAGTTGCCAAACATTTGGGGTTTCTCTGGATGCCTTACTGTTGGTTGATTTCTAATTTAATACTATTGCTGTCAGAATACTGTGTATGATTTTGATTCTTCTGGAGCCACTGAGACATGTTCTGTGGTCCAGCTTGATCCCCTGGCAAATAAACATGCTCCCTGAAAGAATGTCTGTTCTTCTGTTGTTGGATGAATTATTCTGAAAATGTGAATTTAGATCAGAGTGACTGATAGTGTTTAGCTCTTCTGTGCCCTGAATGATGTTGTATTAGGTCTGTCACTTTCTGAAAGAGTGCTGTGACAATCTTTCACTGTACTTGTGGAAATTTCCATTTTTCTCATATCTGTTTATTTTCGCTTCATACATTTTAAATCTCTCCTGTTTGGCACAGGCACACTTAGAAGTGTTCTGTTTTCCGGGCACATTGTTCCTTTTGTCAATCTGAAACTTTGGTTGTGCTCTCTGTGCCTTGACATTAATGTTAACCTGAGGGTGAAAAGCTGTTCCAGCTTTCTGAGACCTATTTGTTTTATGATACATCTTTTTTACTGATTTACTTTCAGTCTGCCCTATTTTTAGTGTTTGATAATGTTTTTTACAGGCAGCATAGAAGTAGGGCCTTTCCTTTGTATCCATTGTGTCAGTCTGCAGCTTTTAATTAGAATATATTCTCAGTCCTCTGTTGCTGCTAATCAGTTACTACAGACTGACAGCAGTGTTCCTTTATGACCTCACCGTTCCTGGGGGCACAGCACTGCAAGGCTGGCGTGGGTCTCAGGCCAGGGTCACGGAGTCAGCAGGGCTGTGGTTCTGGAAGCTTTGAGGATCCGTTCCCTGGGTAGTCCAGGGTGGAAGCAGAATGGAGCTCCCTATGGCTGTAGGGCCGAGGTCCTGCGTCCTTGCTGGGTGGCAGTTAGGTGTGGTTCTCCCTTTGGAGGCCACCCACATTCCTGGGCTGATCGCTCACATTCTCCATCTTTGAATCTAGTCATAACTTGTGTCTCTCCAGCTCACTCTGCCCTTGTGAAGAGCTCACAACTGCAGCGGCCCCATGACACTCTCAGCGGTACCTCGGACTCCCTGGGCAAGGCCTTCAGAGCAGCACATGTCAGTGTGGCAGTCTTAAGGATGCTTCTTTGCAATCCAGCCGACTGCAGGCTGTCTAGACCATTCATATTTATGTGATTACCAGTATGATGGATCTAGTGCCATCTTTTTATTTATTTTCTGTCTGTTTCCTTGTTTTTCTTTCTGGTCTTATTTTGTTTTTGCTTGCTTTTCTTTTCTGCCTCAGCCTCCTGAGTGCTGGGATTACAGGCGTGTGCCACGACGCCCAGCGTTTTATCAAGGATTCTTTTTTTTTTTTTTTTTTTTTTTTTTT
>NW_022900949.1:38921349-38944138 GCF_012274545.1 Fukomys damarensis
TTTTTTTTTTTTTTTTTTTTTTTTTTTTGGTACCAGGGATTGAACTCAGGTCCTTGTGCTTGCAAGGCAGGCCACTGAACCATTGAGCTAAATCCCCAGCCCTTGATTTTGATTATTTTAGTTTTATCTGTTTATTTTTTGGGTGCTATCTCTGTATTATTTTTTTAAGAGATCATTCCAGGCATTACAATATATATTCCTTATCCTTTATAGTCTACATCATACAGTTAATAAAAAGCATAGAAACTTTCCAATCATATTCCCTTCCCTCCAATCTAATTTCATAACAGAGCTGTCACACTTACTACATTCATGTACACTGAAAACCTCAGCTTGCTATACTCTAATTTTTTTCCATTAAGTGTATTGGTACATTTAAAGCAGACAATACAGTTACATTTATCATTAGAATCTTGTACCCTTACATGATATGTCTTGGTTCTTGTTTTTTCCCCATATCCCTGCTCTCCCTTCACCCACTTCAAACTTCCCTATTTACAAAGACTTTGTTTCCATTTTTTCCTTTTTTCACATATTTTGCTTCCTTTATTTCCTTTCCTCTCCCCTTCCCACTTCCCCTTTAGCCATTTTCTTCCTATTTCACACTCTCAATTATACCATTTCAACCTTATTTACTCTGTTAGTTTTTAATACCAGAGAAACTATTTGATATTTACTCGTGTGTTCTATTTGTTTCACTTAAGAGTATGGCCTCAATGTGCATCCATTTAGCTATAAATGTCTCTATTTTCTCATTCTTTATGGCTGAGTAGTACTCCATTTTATAGAAAAACCACATCTTTATTGAGTCTCCAGTTCATGGGCAATTGGGCTGTTGCCAAGTTTTAGCTATTACAAACTGTGCCGCTATAAACATGGGTGCATGTATATCACTGTGGTATGATTCTTTTAATTCTTTTGGAAAAATACCCAGCAGAGGGATAGCTAGGTCAAATGAAACCTCTAATCCTAGTTCTTTGAGGTATCTCCATATTGATTTCCACAGTGGTTACACTAGTCTGCACTCTCACCAGCAATGGAGAAGGGTTCATTTCTCCCCACATCCCCACTACCATTTCTTATTCGTTGATTTCTCTCTCTCTATTTTTTTTTTGGTACAGGGCATTGAACTCGGGTTCTTGCAGTTGCAAGGCAGGCCACCAAACCACTGAGCTAAATCTCCAGCCCTTTTTGTTGATTTCTTAATAGCAGCCAATCTTTCTGGGGTGAGGTGGAATCTCAGTGTTGTTTTCATCTGCATCTCAAATGACCAGTGATATTGAACATTTTTTCATATATTTATTTGCTACTTTTGCTTCTTTGTCTGAGAAATATCTGTTCATTTCATATGCCCATTTTTGAATCTGTTCTTTATATTTGGGGGGGTCTGATTTTTGTGAGTTCCTTATATATTCTGGATAGTAGTCCTTTGTCTGAGGGGTAGCTGGCAAAATTTTTTTCCCACATTGTAGGTTGTCTCTTAGCTCTGTTATTCTTGCACTGCAAAAACTTTTTAATGCAATGAGATCTCAGTTGTTTATTCGTTGTGCAAGTTCTTGTGCTGCTGAGGATTTGTTTATAAAGTCTTTTCCTATGCCAATGTCTTTGAGAGTTCTACCTAATTTACTTTTCAGTAAGTTTAGTGTTTCTGTTTTGACATTTAGATCTTTAATCCAATAGGGATTGTATTGAGTCTGTATAGAAGTTTCACTGTGTTGATTCTTCCTACCCAGGAGCAAGTATGTCTTTCCATCTTCTTATATCCTCTTGTCTTTTTTTTTTTTTTTTGGAGTACTGTAATTTTCAGTGTAGAGGTCTTTTGTCTCCTTCATTAGATTCATTCCTAGATATTTCATTTTTTAATGTTATTGTGAAAGGAATTGTTTCCCTAATTTCTCTCTCAGTGAGTCTGTTATTTGTGTACAAGAAGGCTATTGATTTTTGAGTGTTGACTTTGTATCCTGCTACTGTACTGAATCTGTCAATTAAGTCTAGAAGTTTTTTGGCAGAGTTTTTTGGGTCTTCTAGGTAGAGTATCACATCATCAGCAAATAGTGACAGTTTAACTTCTTCCTTTCCTATCTTTATTGCTCTAATTTCTTCCTCTTGTCTGATTGCTGTGGCTAATGTTTCTAGAACTTTATTCAACAGGAGTGGTGAAAGTGAACATCCTTGTCTTATTCCTGATTTTAGCGTGAAGGTTTTTAGTTTTTGACCATTTAGAATGATATTGGCTGTTGATTTTTCATAGATAGCCTTTATTAGGTTGAGATAAGGACCATCTATTCCAATTTTCTATAGGTTTTTTTATTATGAATATGTGTTGAATTTTGTTGAATGTTTTTTCTGCATCTATTGAGATCATATGGTTTTTTTCCTTAATTCTGTTAATATAGTATATTACATTTATTGATTTACATATGTTGAACCATCCTCGTATCCCTGGAATAAATCCAGCATGGTCAGGGTGTATGATCTTCTTGATGGTCTTCTGTATTCTGTTTGCCAGTATCTTATAGTTTTATATCTATGTTAATTAGGGAGATTGGCTGGTAGTTCTCTTTTTTGGTTGGGTCTTTCCCTGGTTTTGGAATCAAAGTAATACTTGCTTCCAGGAATTAATTTGGAAGTACTGCTTCCCTTTTAATTTCATTGAAGAGTTTAAAGAGTAGCAATAGTTCTTCTCTAAATGTCTTATAAAATTCAGCAGTGAAGTCATCAGGGCCTGCGCTTTTCTTTGTTGGTAATGTTTTAATTACATTTTCATTTTCACTGAATGTTATTGGGGTGTTTAGTCTTTCTATATCTTCTTCAACTTTGGAAGTAGGAATCTGTCCATTTCTTCTGTATTTTCCATGTTATTAGAGTATAGGTTTTTGAAGTAGGTATTAATGATCCTCTGGATTTGTTGTGGGTCTGTTGTAATTTCAGCTTTTTCATTCCTAATTGCATGAATTTGAGCCTTTTCTTTCCTTTCCTTTTTTTTTTTGATAAGATTGGCTAAGGGTTTATTGATTTTATTTATGCTTTCAAAAAACCAACTCTTCAATTCCTTGATTTTTTTTTGTATTGTTCTCTTAGTCTCTATTGCATTAATTTCTGCTCAGATCTTTATAATTTCCTCCCTTTTATGAGCTTTTGGTTTGTCTTACTCTTCTTTTTCTAGGAGCTTAAGGTTGTTTATTAGGTTATTTATTTGAGCTTGCTCTGTTTTCCTAGTATGGGCATTTACTGCTATGAATTTCCTTTTTTGAACTGCTTTCATTGTGTTCCATAGATTCCTGTATGTTGTTTTGTAGAAACTGTCTATAATTTAATTGTAGAAACTGTCTAATTTCTTCTTTAATTTCCTCTGTGACTCAGTGGTTGTTCAGCAGGGTGTTATTTAATTTCCATGTGTTTGTGGAGTTTTTATGGTTTCTTAGGCTATTGATCTCCAGATTAATTGCACTATGGTCTGATAATATACAAGGGATAACTTAAATTCCTTAGCATTTACTTAAGCTTGTTCTATGAGCTACCATGTGGTCTATTTTGGAGAATGACCCATGTGCAGCCGAAAAGAATGTATATTCTGATTCTGTGGGGTAGAACATTCTGTAGGTATCTACTAAGTCCATTTGTTCTAAGACTTGGTTCAGTTCTATTATTTCATTGTTTATTTTTTGTCTAGATGATCCATCTATTTGTGTCAGTGGAGTATTGATGCCCCTCCTACAATTGTATTAGTGCTTATTTCATTTTTCATTTCCATTAATATTTGTTTTGTATAATTGGCAGCATTAGTATCTGGTGCATATATATTTATAGTTGTCCTTTCTTCCTCTTGAATTATTCCCTTTACAGTAGTAATGTAGTAGTTTCTTTGTCTCTCTTAATTAGTTTTGGTTTGAAATCTGTTCTGTCTGCAAATAAGATAGCTATCCCTATTTTTTTCTGGGCTCCTGCTATATGGAGAACAGTTTTCCATCCTTTTACTCTCAGTCTATGAATTTCTTTATGGATTAAGTAGGTTTCTTGTATACAGCATATTATTGGATTTTGCTTCTTTATGCATTTCCATTCTGCCAGCCTATTTGTTTTGACTGGTGAATCGAGGCCATAATATTGATGTTTATAACTATTATGTATTGGCTTTTCATTGTTATGTTATTTTCCTGTTGGTTCTTTTATTGTTTTATTTTTCCCCTCTCTCCCTTTAATTTCTTCCCTTGCCTGCTATATTTGCTCTGTTGGCCCCTCAAGGAGATGTGGCCTTTGTTTTCTTTTTCCAGGATATTGTTTAGAAGTGTTTCAAGTGCCAGTTTGGTATTCATGGAATTTATCAGGTGTTTTTAGTCATGGAAGTATCTTATTTCCCCATCCATTTTGAAAGAGAGTTTTGAAGGATACATCAATCTAGGTTGGAGGTTGTTTTCTTTTAGGACTTGCAATACCAAGCTCTCCTTGACTTGAGGGTTTGTGTTGAAAAGTCTGCTATGATTCTGATGGGCTTTCCTTTGCATGTGATTTGTTTCTTTTCTCTAATTGCTTATAGTATTTTGTTCTTCTGTTGGGTTTCCAGGATCTTGACTATTATATGTCTAGGTGTAGATTTTCTTTGATCATGGCTAGTTCGAGTCCCATATACCTCCCTTATCTGTATGCCAAATTCTTCCCCTCTGTTTGGGAAATTTTCTGTCATTAATTCTGTGAACAGTTTTTTATGTCATTTTTACTTCTCCTGCTACTTCATGGATTGCTATCAGTCTTATATTATTATTCTTTGCATCATCTAAGAGTTGTTGGATTGATTTCTCATGTCCCTTACTTTTTAACATATTTCTCTTTTCATGGTCACTGACTGCAATCTTATTTTCTATATCTGAAATCCTATCTTTACATTCATTGATCCTGCTGCAAATGCTTTCTGTAGAGTTTTTAATCTCCTGGATATGTTTGAATTTGTTTCATGGATTCCATTTCTTTCCTATGTTGTGCATTCAAAGTTTCCATTTTTTTCCTATGCTTGGCATTCATGGTTTCCTCATGGTCCTGAGCTCATCTATTTTGTTTTATCTGTTTCTATTCTAGAGTCTCTGATCATGTCTTTCATTCTTCTCACCATCTCTGTGGTTATCTGGGAAATTATTTCTGTTTTGAATTTTTCCAGATCCTCCTATTTTTTTTGTTACTTCTTCTGCTATTGGTTCAGGGTGTCCAAATGGTTGAGTGTCAGACTTTTCCACCTCATTTTCTCCAGAGTTTACCTTTGGTGATGTGGAAGTCTATGTTTGTAACCTGTTTAAATGTCTTCTCATTTCTGTTTTTGTCACTGGCACTGTCCTTGGTTTATTTCCTGGGTTAATACTTTGATCTTCCAGATATAGCTGGTCTTTAGCTTTTGAGTCCTAATGGCTCTGAGGCTATCTAATTTTCATTATACCAGAAAGGACAACTGATTAGATCAATCACAATACCTTAGCCCAAGTGATACAGTCAGCAACACAGTAGCCTGAAGCATGGCTTAGAAAATGCAATTTGTGGTAGTTATTAATCTATCATCTTTAACCATGTGAATGAAATAAAAATCAAAGACCAGACCAAAATAGTTTATAGTGAATAAACACTTCAATATAGAAAATTTACTCTTCAGGTTGGGGATTTAGAAGGAGTTGGGGAGGGAGAGAGGGATAGATAGGATAGAGAAAGGTTAGAAGTGAGATCAGAGGACACAGGAAGATCATACAAACTCTAGGGAGCTTTTGAAGAGAAGAGGAGAAGACAGAACAGAATATTCCCCAGAACAGAGCATACTAACAGCAGTAGGGAGGCTAGAGACTATAATCACTTTCTTTTAAAACTAATGGCAGTTGAGAGAAGGAAAAAGAGAAGAAAGGGAAAAGACAGAAAATAAATTTGAATTAGGATAGGAAGAGGAACAAAAAGGAGTAATAAAGATCAAGGTGGGAGAGACAGTGAGAGTGAGAAAGAAAAGAAGATAAGAAAAAGATTTTAAAAAGGAAAAAATTGAGAAAAGAGAAAGATAATATTTTTAAATGGTTGAAGATAAGTGAAAAATATTACTTTGAAAACAAAAAATACAGCTGGTCGTAGTGGCACATGCCTGTAATCCAGCACTTGGGAGGCTGAGGCAGGAGGATCACTGTGAGTTCGAGGCCAGCCTGGGCTACATAGTGAGTTTTAGGTCAGTCTCAACTACATAGTGAGACCCTGTTTCAAAAAACAAAAAAATAAAATAAATAAAATATACAAATAGAAATAAAGGGCATCCTTCAGGGTGTGCCTCTGTTGACATGAAAGCTTGGGCAGGAGTATGCAGGTCTAAGTTAGTCTCAGCAAGCCAGCAGCTGTCCCCTGAGGTTCAGGCTGATTTTTGGCTGCAAGACCCAAGTTGAGATCTCTGACCTCTTGCGGGGTTGAACAATGCAAAGTTCTTCTGCAGGTTCCAGCTGTCTTTCCCCTGAAGTTAGACCAGGTTCTGATGTGAGGTGCTGGTCCTTCCAGCTTACGAACTATGGTGGAGTGGTGTGCCTTTGTTGCAGAATTTCTTCACTTTTCCAGTGGGCTTCAATTGCCCTCTAGGAGCCTCAGAGAGGCCCTCTTTGTCTTGTGTGCAGGGGCGGGTGGGGCACATGAACACTGCTGTATTGGTGCCCGTGTGGCAGGGCTCCTCTGTGGCACCTGGTCAAAGGGGCAGGCCTATCGGAGTATACTCTACTTTTTTCTTTAAACTTCCTTTAGCCTTCCAAGTCTAGTGGTGACAGTCTCTCATAGTTTTCCTTCATTTGAGAATGACTGCGGCCAGTCATGGTGGTGCACATCTGTAATCCCAGCACTTGGGAGGCTGGGGCAGAAGGACCACTGCATGTTGAAGGCCAGCGTGAACTACATAGTGAGACCCTGTCTCATAAACAACAATAATAAAACAAAAACAGAAACAGGAGCAAAAAAGAGAATGACTTTATTTTGCCGAAATTCACCAAATATGTTTTCACTAAATAGCGAGTTGTGTTGACAGGTTCTTGGTGTTTGTTGTGTTTTTCTCCCAGCACTTGTTTTCTTTTTATTTATTTTTTTTTTTAGAAATTCTCGGACATTTGAATTGTTCCCCTGTAGGCAGCATTTCATTTTTCTTTAGCTTTCAAGATTATTTTTCAGCAGCTTGTATATATTCTTTTTTTTTTTTTTTTTTTTTTTTTTTTCTTGGATTTAAAAAAAAGGACCTTGAGCTTGCGAGGCAGATGGTGGCAACACTGAGCTAAATCCCCAGCCTACTTGTATATAAAAGGCATAATTTTGAATTTATCCTATTTGGGATTGACCAGGTTTCTCAAATCTAAAAACATCTTTACATCATTTACCAAGTCTGGGGAATTTTTGGTCATTGTTTCTTCAGATGTTTTTTCTGCTATAATCTCTTCTTTTCCTCCTGATATTCTAGTAACATATATGTTAGACCTTTTAATATTTTCTCACAAGTTCCCAGGACTCTGTTTTTTTAACAACCTTTTTTTCTTTCTATTCTTCATATTATCCAACATCTATCGATTTGCTGATATTTTACTTCTCTATCATGCTATTACCATCCAGTTAGATTTTTCATTTCAGATATTATGTTTCTGTAGTCCTAGGATATCTTTTTGGTTCCTTTTTATAAATTGGAATTCCCATCTTTTTATTCATTTCAGGTATACTTTTCTTCACTTTATGTAACATAGTTATAATAGCTACTTCAAAGCTGTAGGTTTTGGTATTGTAGTAAGTAGCAGTGATGGTTGTGAAATGGACCATGGCAGAGCAAAAGAATATTTTAACATATGACTAAACAAAGAGGTCAAAGAATAATATCTTCTTACTTTACCTTTTCTGTGCAAGAAACTTGAACTATGAATAGTTAATTCTAAGCATCTCATATTTAAGCAGCAGGATGAGAATTCTGTGGAGTGGGACTTCTGTAATGACTGAGAAGTGCTGCTGCTTGGTTCTGTCTTCTCAGGTATTAGGATCATCCCTGTCAGATGACACGGAGGCCTATTTGCCCCAGGTGGAGCACCAGCACTGAGGACATGGTAGGTCAGGCTGCTCTTATTTAAAGCAACAAGAGATGTTTTGTGCCTTTGCTGAAGAAATTTGTCAGTGGGAACATTTTCTGCTGTTTGACTCCATGAACTCCTCACAAAGCAGGCCTCATGTCACTTAGAGTACCAGAAGTAGTGTTTATCTGTGGTACAAAACCCCTTTTCAGGCTCCTGCATTTTAGTGATGACAGGTGCTCATGGAGGGAACCGAGCAGACATACTTACCTCCTCCTCAGAGCCTAAACAGATGGTATGGTTGCTGGGCAGTCTCTTTCCCAACAAAGATTTTAAGTATAATTTCTTAGTGGTTAAAAAAACTCTAAAAAATTATAAAACTGTAATAGGTAATGCAGGCACCTAAGAATGCATTGTGGAACACATAGGAAGACATACTTCAAGCTTAGTCCTTTAATCAGTTTTGTGGTTGAGCTTCCTGGTGAATATTTCAATTTTCTTTATAAAAATAAAAACAAAAACCAGAACTTTTTGGGCAATACCTTACTATGTGCCCTTAAGCAAATCCTTCAATGTTTAATGTCTCATGAGCTCTATAAAATAGGATGGTAATGAAATCTCATGTTCTCACAACAGTATTATTGAAATTAGTCTGTTAACCTCCACAGACTACTTTGAAATTCTGGAGCATCAAACAGAGTTTTCTGTAAGGTGAATGTAGGATTTGATCCCCCTTTGCACAAGCCCTTCCAACTCCAAGGAGAGGTCTTGACACTGCACTCATCTGAGCTAATTCATGTGAACTTTGCAAAGCCAGTTCATATAAACCACAGGCCCCACAAGACTTGGATCTGTTTTATCAAAATCAGACATTCTTTGGATAAAAAGAGATAGCAGGCTGTATGTACTACTCTGAATTGGTAATGATCCTAAAGATTGCTTTTAAATTTTATTTTAATGCATATAATCTAAAGTTTCCTTAGACTATATACCCACCAGTATTATCAGTATGTATACGTACAAGTACGACGCGAGAAAGCAAGTGAGGCAGAAATCACTTCCCAGAAAGATTTTATGTAAAAACAACAACAAAACCATTTGGCCTTGTCTTTCTGTGCTTTCAGGTGCTGCATCTGAGATAACATCCTTCTGTGACAGGAGTACTGTTATCCTAGGAGGAGAGATGCATGGTTTTCTTTCCTTCTGAACTGCCTGCTTCTTCTGAGAAAGGCTCTATAGAGGAAGGAAAGACAAAGACTTGCAGTCATTTCGCAGGAAGACTGAACAAGCGTGCCCCTTCTCCCCTCTTCAGTCTGTTGATGCTGTTTCTGGATGTATCTAATGAAGAATAGTGATATGGGTCTTGTTACATGAATGTGCATTTACTGTTAGTAGATTGTATATTTAAAGTTAGCCAAGATTAAAAGTGAATAAAAAAGAAATGTAAAAGGTCATGTTATTCATGCATTGAACTTTGTGCGCTATTTGTATAAAAGCTTACTGTTAAAGAAAACGAGAAAGCTAGGATTTGTAAGAGAAAATGTTTCCCTTATCGTAACTATAAAAACACACCTAAAATTCCTGTTTCCTGGCACTGAGGTGCTCTGTAACTGCAGGCCACAGGAGGTGTGGGTCTGTGGTCACGGTGACTATTGGGTGTTGAGTCTGTGTGTGATGGGAATCAAGGAGAAACCATGACTTCTGACTTAGCACAGCTCTGGCCTCATTGTCCCCTCTGTAAGGAGAGTCTAGTATCAGGGTTCTTTGTAAAGGAGCACAATTGGAGCAGGGGTGGAGAAATGTTAAAGGTGTGCCTTGGAGCTGAGTCAGTGGTTGCTCATTAGAAAAAGTAGTGTATAGTCTGGGGATTTAGGTCAATGGCACTGAGCTCGCCTTGTAAGCGCAAGGTCCTGAGTTTGATCGATCCCTGGTATCAGAAAAAGCACATACAAAATGTGCTAGGAAGTGGGCAGCCACACTGGGCCAGCTGCTGTTGAAGAATCAGGTGGAAGGGGCTTCTGGAGGGAACCCCTGTTACCTGGACTCTACTCTGTCCATGGTAGTTTGAGGGTAGTAATAGACAGAAGCCACAGAAGTTCTAGTTTCTTCGTTACCTCAGACACCTAGGCTTTCCCCAAAGCTTCTCACCAAAGTGCAAAGTCATCTGTCTACCCACATTCCTTACACAGCTTCTGATGCACAGGTCTACAGCTTTGTAGGATGAGTTTGGAGTAGTTTGGGCCTCAGGTTCCTGGTTTCTGGGTTTCCAGACACACTCTGCTTTTATCATATTTAGAGAACAGTTGTGATGGGGGCCAGAGTTTGTTAAGAGTTTTTGACCTTAGCCAATTATAGTGTGGTATTTTCTCCAAAAGTTATCGACTAGACCTTAGCCCAAGGGTTTAACTAGAATTCTTTGTTATCTTGAGGAGCTTGATATTAAAATTCTGACATTAGATACTTCGGCATCCAAAGGACCTTCCAGAGGAGGTTAAAAAAAAAGGGTTCTGATGTACAAGTCCATAGAAAGTGATTCAATTAAATTTGGCTTTGGTGTCAAAGCTCTGTCTTCAACCTCTGATGAAATGTTTGACTAGCTTACCACAGCTAGCATGTTGAGGGAGGAGGGACTAATGTAGGCCTTAATAAGCTTCATATTAAAATATCATTTTATAGGGCTGGGGATTTAGCTCAGTGGTACTGCATCTACCTCGAAAGAGCAAGGTCCTGAGTTTGATCCCCAGTACCAGAAGAAAAAAAATTATTTTCAGTTTGAAAAGTATTGCCAACAGGTTCTATGGCATGGAAAGTGACCATATGTAAAGCCATCTGGCACCCCCAGCTTATTTCAGTGATGTTTTTATGTGAAAAATCAGGAGGAAGATATTAGCTCGATATCTGAGTGTAAGATCAGTTGCCTTCTAATTCCTAGTTGGCTTTTAGTATCTTTGCCTAATTTAAGCATTTTGTGCACTTTAGAATCAAGGGACTAAGAATCATCCCTTAAGTCCATGTTGGTACTTAAGGCTCTTATCTGTTAGACCCTTGGCTGAATGACTACAGAAAGATTTTGCGAATTAGAGCTATAAACACAACTAAAATAATCTCTTTTTAAAAGAAGTTTATGGTTATTTACAAGAGTGGGATTTACTCACCTATTAATATGAAATGTGTATCTGTACTAGTGGGGGGGTCAGTGGGCTTGCTGTGTGTATGAATGTTTGAAAATTAATAAATATCTTAGCTCCATAGGTGACTTTAGATTTATTTAGGAGACTATAAATAACATATACACCACTGTATGGTATCTAATAAATACATCTGAAATAATCTGCTGTTTTTATTTGAAACTTTGGCTCTAGGGGTGGGAGATAAATTAATTTCCCATGACAGAAGCATGATGATAAAACAATGACTTTCAAAGACGGCCTGAGAAAAGCCGGGGCAGATCTGGGCTTAGAGGCCGATTCTCCTGGTGGAGAATTTCCTGCTTGGTGGAAATGTCTGACTTCCAGGTGAAGTGGGAACACAGAAGGAGTGCTTTCTTACGTGACCCTCAACTTTGCTACTTTTATCTTAGTTGTGCTATGATATAAGCCCGCCTTCCAGATGAGACGATGCTGAAGAATGTAGTTGGCTTGTGTTTGAACCTCTGGTGAGGAATCCACAAACCACCAAGCATGCCTGGCTCTGATCTGGACTATAGGGATTGTTCTTGGTTGTTTTGGGCTAAGTGTGTTTACATTAGAAAGGAGCCCCAAACCCTCTTCTCCCTGTACAAAATATTGTCTTCTTGTGTTGCTTTTTAAAGGGTCTTTTCTTCCCCTTGATGGCTTAAAATGACTTGAAAATCGAATTAGCACGAAGTGTGTTTTCCTGCAGGCCCTCCTGAGAGGCCTCACCACAGGTCTCCACGTCAGCCCTAAGACTATGAGCTTTGTGCTGCTATTTGTTTGTGGCTGTCTGATGCCCAGTGTACCACACAAAACCCACCCAGAAAAATAGCATTTTCCTATTTTCTGTAAAAAAATTATTTCCCCCACAGTATAGCCTTAATACTTCTTATTCTCTACCTTGGCACTTAGGGTCATTTCCTTAAAAAGTGAGAAAAGTTCCTGTAAAGTTTTGGAAAATGTTTTGTCTGTTAACATGAATCAACATAAAAAAAGGACCAGGGATATGAAAACAACATACATCCCAGCACCTTTTCTGTCCCTACGTTAGGGTGCAGAATAGAATGTCACTGCCTTGCTCAAGCATTAGTGTCTAATAAAAACAAGGTACCACACCTTACCTATTTGTGTACTACGTCTAGTATGGTGATTTTTATGTGATAATAGCAATAACTATGAAAGTAGGAATGTTGTTCACATTTTACAGACAAAACAATGGGCTTAAAACATTTGAAGAGCTCTGCATGGTGGTGCACACTTATAATCCCAGCACTTGAGAAGCCAAGGCGGGAAGATCAGGAGTCTGAGGCCAGCCTGGACTACATAGTGAGACCTTGTCAGAAAAAACATATTTGAAGAATTAACCCTGTGTCATTTAGTAAATGAGAAATTGTGAGTGTTGACATCAATATATGGTTATGATTATTAGATCTGGGATTAGTTTTAGAAATAACACGTTTAGGTAATGTAAACTCTGGGAGCAGAGACTCGGGAGCCACAGTTGTCCTCACTCACTTCCATAGGCTTCACTCTCACAGGACTGTGTGGATTCTGCCGATCCCTGATGTAATGGGGTGGCAGGGGAGTGGCTACACTGGCCTTGCCTGGGCTAAAGGAGAGACGGCAAGTGGGGTCTTGCGAATGGATGTGGGCCAACCACAGCCCGGCCTGGGGCCACTGCTTCACACAGCCATGGGGCAGAGAGGGTGGTGCTGGAGGAGCCACCTGCTGGAGTGAACACTTGGAAGCTCAGAAGGTTTGTGCCATCTTGGTTTGGGGTAGATTGTGCCAAATTGTCCTCCAAGACGCTGTGCCAATTTATATTCTCACCAGTGGTGTAAGTCGAGCTTCTTATGTGAGGTACTGGTAACGTTTGTTTTCCAGTCTGATGGCTGGAGATGAACTTGCTTTGACTTGTTTTGTTGGCTACTGCTGAGGTTACACGTATGGTCTGACTATTTGAATTCTTTCTGTGAATAAAATATTAAAGAGCTTTAAAAAGGGTAAAACAGATGTTAGTTAGCTCAAGTATTGGACATTTTCTTCAGTAGATATTTTTTGTATTTTTTTTTCAGACAGAGTCTCACTATGTAGTTCAAACTGGCCTTGAACTCGCTATGTAGCTCAGGTTCCCAGGCAATCCTCCTGCCTCGGCCTCCCAAGTGCTGGGATTACAAGAAGGCACCATCACACCCAGCTATCTTACCTTTGAAAAGAAAGGCAAACTCTAGATTCAGATAGAGTGTAACATAAATATGAGTGTATTGTGGGTCAAAAATTATTTTCTGTGGGAAAATGGAAGTCATGCAGAAAGATATATTTTTAATTATACTTGTAAGTGAGGTGGTTGAGTCCCTCTTGGAGGTAATGAGCCAATGGGAAATAAATCCTTCCCAAGTTATCTAAGGAAGTGTAGGCGAGCGAGCCCTGGAGCTGCTGTCTACTGCTTTCCATCATTCACCATTGGGCTCTGCCCAGCTGCCAGGTCGCAACCCAAGAGGTGGAAGTGAAGCCTATACTCTGAACCATACCCGTCCCAAGAGGGTGGCACAGTAGAACCTGAGATGAATTCTACCTGAGTGGATGTCGTTGTATCTGGGCATCCAATGCAGTCTTCTTTTTTCCCCTTTTTAAGGACATGGTGTGATTATGGAATGCTTAATCTATTCCACCTTTGAGGTGGACTGATAGGGAAGGACCACCATCCAGACCACCAGCCAGTGCTCCCTCGTGGGCACTGCTGGGCACCAGTGGTCCAGACCACAGGCTCTGTGGAGCATGTGAAGCCAGCACGCAGCTCTCCCCCAAGTCCTTGTGTCTGGATGAGGGAGGAGGATTCCTATGTCAGCAGATTGCTGTCACTCAGGTCAGCGTGGTAGAGCCTGTGGTTGGTGAGAGCACGGGGTGATATGGAGAGCTGCGGAGATCACCAAGAGTCCTAAGTGAAAGCAGGAGGCTGGAAGACTATGAAAGTCACTTTGCCTCTCGAACGGAAATCGGGCAGATGGAGGAAGGCAGAGTGGCCGGAAGCCCATCGGGCCATGCCCATGGATACCAGTCTAGTGAGGACTCTGCACGACTCTGGAATTCATTGGAAACATGGTTCCAGTGTGATGTCTGTGTAAGTGGCAGAATGTAAGCTGCCGTAATGAATGGAGTGTGCGAATCAGTCCACTCTGGCCCTGGCCTGTGGTGTGGTTGTTTGCCTGCAGCATGCAGCCCAGACATGTCTCTCTCCTTGATGGCGGTTGTCTGGTAAGTGTGAGTCCACCAATCCTGCACTGCAAAGTATCCAGACATGCCTTGTACAGGAAATAGGCCATCTACTGTCTGTCTAAAATTTAAGTCCATACTATACCTCTCAATATATTGATTTTTTTTTGTTTGCTTTTTTTTGATACTGGGGATCAAACTTGGGTCCTTGTACTTACAAGACAGGAAGTGGAACCACTGAGCTAAATTCCCAACCCTTTTGTCTGCTCTTAGAAACAGGGTCTTGCTATGTAGCTCAGCCTGGCCTTGAACTCACTATGTAGTCCAGGCTGGCCTTGAACTGATAGCAATCCTGTCTCAGCCTCCCAAGGGCTGAGATTAGAGGTGTGTGCCATCATGCCCAGTTTAGTATAATGATTAAATAAATTAAAAAAAAAAAACACCAAAGACAAGTGACGGACTGCAGAAAAGGAGAAATATATTGCCAATATGGAAAGAGAAGACTTCTAAAACACATTTTAAACAAATATATCAGTATGACTATATGAACTCTATCTTGAGTGACAGTAGGCATCCAATTCTCCAACTGAAATTATGAAAGATATTTCTAAAGAGAGATGTTAAAATGTTGATTATGTGCAGAATGTGTAACAAACTCTTCATGAAGAACTAGCTGGAGAGTAAATAAATTTTATTGGCAGAAAACCAGTTTATTTGTGTCCATTGAACAGATATTTGAAGAATAACAGGTTTTTTGTTGTCATTGTTTTGTTTTTGTTTTTTGCTGTTTAAATGTGCATAATGGAGGTCCAGGGACTTAGTTCAGTGGTTCTGCCACCTGCCTTGTAAGCACAAGGACTGATAGAAAAAAAAAATTTTTTTTTGCTATAATGGGGAAAAGGAAATGCTATTGATACATAGCAAAAAATATTCAGGAAAATCTTGCTTAATCCAGTCTTGCTAACTTCAAATTGATAGAATATTCACATTGCTTTTTTTCCTCTTATTTTACTACATCTGAAGATATGCATTTAAATCACAATTATCAATCCAGTGTGATGGTGTTACAGGACAAATAAGCCAAGGGAACAACATTGAGAATTTAAAAACAGACCAATGTACATACACGTGAGAACTTGTATAATAACAAATGAAATGGAAGGGTTGTCTTGGAGATTATGTTGAGGAAACCAGTTTATCAAATGATGGAAATAGAGTTGAATAGGAATCATCCCCATACCATACTATGATATATGAGAGAATGAATCACTGAAAAATTAAAGACATAGAGAGGAGAGGAAAATTATAAAATTTATAGAAAATGACACCTGTGACCTAAGAAAAAACCAATGTGAGTCATTAAAGAGTCGATAGTATAGATGTGGAAATGAGTCTTTATTTTTAATTTATCTTCCTGGATAAAGTTAAGATTTAATTATTGTGTTGGTTTTAGTAATGATCTTTAAGTTGTCATTTTGAAATCATGTTGAACTATAGAAGAGTTGCAAAACAGAACTCCCAGATCCTTTCCTCAGGAATGTCAACTATAAAAACATTTTACCATATTGTCATTGTCATCATATACATTTTCCTGAATAATCTGAGACTTGGTTGCAGAAATGGTACTCCTTCACCCTCAAATGCCTCAGGATCTATTTCCTAAGAGCAGGGTGTTTTGTTTAGAATTGTCAAATTCAGTTGTTGTCTGGGTAACATCCTTTCCAGCCATCTCCCCTCCCTTCCCAGCTCCAGGATCTGAACAAAGGTCTCATATTACAGTTACTTGTCATGTGACTGTAATCTCCTTTAACCTTTGTCTTTCATGTCATCTGATTTTTTTGTTTGTTTTGTTTTGTTTTTTGAGACAGGGTCTCACTATGTAGTTGAGACTGTCCTGGAACTCACTATATAGCCCGGACTGGTCTTGAACTCACAGTGATCCTCCGGCCTCAGCCTCCCAAGTGCTGGGATTATGGGTGTGCGCCACCACGCCCTGACACATGTCATCTGATTTTGAAAATGCTCCTCCCTGTTTGGGTATATTTGGCGAGTGGCCATAGGGTTTGTGTGTGGAATACAATTACAGCTTTAGTCTCCATAGTTTAATCCCGCCTCAGGATGGTAGATACTTAGTGACCACACTTTCCAGCCACCTCTCTCCATTGCTTCAGAGCAGCTACACATTAAAAGGAACATCTTTGAGAAACAAATTCACTTTGAGCTATTCATAACTGAGGACCATCCCCCTACGCACAAAACCTGCTGGGGATCACTGTATTTTAAAAGCAAAATTTATGGACCCAAAGGAATGACATGACACCTTTTTAGTCAAAGAGGTTCACACTTTTAATTGCCCATGTGGACTGCTCATCATAGAGGCAACCCTGTGCCTGCTACAGGATGAGGCACGTCGTGACTTTTCTTGAAGTCATGGAGAACAGTCCTTGCTGGGTAACCTGGAAAGAGACCTGCTTTGCAGCTCATGCAGCCGTGGATCATTCACGGGTCCTATGTGTTTGAGGTTTCCTTATCACTCAGGAAAGCCTTCTAAGGGGCTGGAGTTCAGAACTTTGAAGAATTTATTTGCAAAAGTCCTTGAAGCCAGGTATGGTGACATACTGCACTTGGGAGGCAGGAGGACTGCTGTGAGTTCAAGGCTAGCCCATACTACATAGTGAAAGCCTGTCTCAAAAAAGACCAAGAAAAAAAAAATATTACAAAATTCCTAATGTTTGGGGCAAAAACTCTGAGCTGAACCCAGTTGGTTCTGGGCAGCCAGAGCACTGTGAGGTCCGAGGACATAGATGTGGGCAAATGTGGCAGGATGAGGCACAGGGGCAGAGAGGAAAGGATTCTCAAGCAAACCTTCTTGTTTCCTCACATTTAGGCAAAGATGGCCGCCACAGCTTGGACTTGAAGCATCCCCCCAAATCTCATGAGCTAAAGGCTGGATGCTGGCTGATGAGCTTTGGGGGAACTGATTGGGCCAGGAGGCTCTGACTTCCTCAGGTGGGTGGTCCATGACCTGCTGGTGACATTGGGGGCACACAGAAGATGGGGACAGCTGACGGGAGTGGGTCATGGGGGTGTGGTGACCTTGACTGACCCTTTCCTCTAAGTCTTTTTTCCTCTCCTTCCTGGTAAGCAGCTCTCCTTCTCCGTACCTTCCACCATGATGCTCCACTTCCTCTGGACGACAGCAGTGGAACCAGTTGACCATGGACTGAACCTCAGGAACCGTGAGCCAAAGTCTTACTTCCTTTTGGGTGTTATGCTCGGGGACTTTGTCCAATGACAAAAAAGATAACTAACACAATAGCCCATTTTTGGTATGTCCTGAGCAATCAGAGACCAAGTAAGGTTTATTTCAGACGAGATCAGGTGCGTTCAGGGTGGTATGGCCATAGACAAGTAAGGTTTATTTCAAAATACGGTTTCTTGATGATGATTTTTTAAAAAAATTTTATGTAAACCTATTAATTTAAAGCAAATAATGAATATTTAGTATTAAGTGAGCAAAGAAATAAATTTCTTTTTTTCCCTTGCCGTATCACTTAATGGAGCAAGGAAGCTCAGAACAATCTTATACTTCTCTCCTTTCAGGTGGCCCTTCCATGTGTTTCCTTGTGTTTTTGATTGATTGATTGATTATCCTTGTAGCAGCAACAGAGACCTTTGCACATCATTCTTGACAGGACCAAGTGGAAGCCAATGACCACTTGGGTGCATAAGTAGAGCCCAAGTTTGAGCCATGAACACGGGCAAGAGGAGCAGCACAGCCATGAGGTTAACTTTCCTGACAGGGAACAACCAAGCCAGGAGTGCAGCCCATGGGACCCATTCCTCACACTGCACCCTGAGAATGTACCTTCCCTGTAGTTGAGTGACCTTTGTTCATAGAATCCCAAAGTTCACAAGACACCCGAGTAGCTTTTAGTTAAGCTTGGATGTGTGGATCTTTGCTGAAAGTTTAGGGGACATTTTCATTTAGCTCATGTCTCTGTGACCATAATAGTGAGGGACTTACCAAGC
Organism: Fukomys damarensis; assembly: GCF_012274545.1. Lineage (NCBI taxonomy): Eukaryota > Metazoa > Chordata > Mammalia > Rodentia > Bathyergidae > Fukomys > Fukomys damarensis. The sequence goes on from NW_022900949.1 coordinate 38,939,804, forward strand.
TGGTCACACCACCTGCTTAAAAGTTAACATTAAATTTGGTTATTGCAGTTAAGAATAATTATTTGTGTTAGATTATCCAGTTTATAATTATGAAAGTATAAAAGCAAAAATATAACCGGGAGTGGTGGTGCACTCCTGTAATCCCAACACTTGGGAGGCTGTGGCAGGAGGATCCCTGTGAGTTCGAGACCAGCCTGGGCTACATAGTAAGCTCTAGGTCAGTCCCAACTACATCGTGAGACCCTGTCTCAAAAAAAATCAAAAAAAGAAAAAAATATATATATATGGTTAGATACCTCACTTTTTTGCTTTAATGTCTATAATTTCTTTTAAATTCATTTTGCTCAGTAAGTTCCCTATAGAATATAAAAAGGAGACGTTAATGTCTGCATTGAATCATAGCAATCTCTGTTTAAATGCTCTCCTCGGTGATGTAGAAGAGGGGGCTGATTCTTCAGACTCTCAGTGTAGATAGGAATTATTGGAACAGCCCATTTTAGGATTTTATTTTCATTAGTACTCTGTGGGATAAGAATGACATAGTTCCTGTCCTATTTTGCAAACAGAAATAACCTATGATCTGTTGTCTTTGTGACTGATGTGGAGAATGATTTCTAGTCGTGGCCATTGAGTTGCTTCATGTTCTTGTCCCGCAACTCTAGCTGGGAGGAGGAAATGGAATCTATCTGGCCCTCCTCAGAGGCAAGGTCTCCTCCTCCTCCTCAGGCTCAGGCTTCTCTTCTCCCTGCTCTCCTCTGATGAGCTTCCCCCTTGGAGCTCTGTCCCCAGAATACATCGTCCAGGAGCCAGGCAGCGGCGCGGCCAAAACCACGGCTTCCATGGGAAGCGGCGGCCACAGTCTGGAGGGAGGAAAGGGCTGCCTGGGAATCTGGGGGGATCTCTGGGCCACTGTGGGAAGAACAGCAAGGGCTGTCTGGGTGTCCTTGTGACAGGCTGGGGCTGGGTCACCGGGCTTCTTGTGAAGGGCTGTGGGGTGAGGGTGAAGATCCGGCAGTCTGTAGGATTGACGTTGAGCTGTGCGCCTCCAGGAGGGGTGGCCAGCCCTTCTGCTCCTATGGGGAGGAAAATGCAGTCAGCAAGCAGCCTGGAAACAAAAGCAGGCAAGAGAGGTCCTTCAGGTGGCAAAGGGAGGGAGATGGGAAGAGAGAAGCAGGCATCAGAAAGTGTGTTTGGGAGCGCTGCCAAGGGCCAGTAACAGGAAATGCCTTGTGACCCGGCGTCCCACCCTGGGGAGGGGACCTAGAGAAATGCAAGTGCTCCTGTGCAGAAAGCCCAGCAGCCCACCGCATGACAGCCTGAGCTGGGGTGCCCAGCAGCAGAATGGGTAAGCGGACCTTGTCTGTCTGTGCACTGAACAGTGCCGGTGATGGCGAGGAAGAACAGTGCACCCAGAACCATGGGGATGGATCCCACAGTGTTATGCTGAGCCGAAGTTAGACAGGGAAGGGCACAGACTGTGAGAGTTCAGGAGGAAGCAAACCAGGCAAAATACTGTTCAGCTCTGAGTTAGGGTAGGTGTTAATTAGTGGAGGAAGTAACCATAGAGCTGTTTAGAAGTGGCCCATATGTGATCCAGGTGGTTGTTTAAATGGATCTTGCTCTCTTCTCTGTCTCTCAACCATAGAAAATGATTCAGTCTCACATTACTCATTCTTTATGATAAATTTGAACCTTTATGACACGGAAACTTCTCCCCAGAATCCTGTCACTAATAGCCTCCCTATTAAGCTGCATCTTGACATTTTGCCATCAGACAGGGTTTTTACTTAGGCCTCTGTCTGCCATTCAGTAAATTGCTGCTAAAAGCAAATGAACCCCTCCCTGTCTTGTGGGCTCATCTTACTTCCTGGACCTTGGGGCCACCTCCCAACCCCAGGGCTCTTGGGTGCTAGAGTTTGCCAGGCAGTCGCCCCTCCCCACAGGGGCTGAGGATCGAGGTACACATTGGCTCCATTCTGCACCCAGGAATTTGGGCAGGACCACCTTGAAAACAGATTCTTCCAGGAGACCTACCTCACAGTGATTCTGTCAGGTCACTGCTTGGTAGCATAAGTGCTCTAAAATATAGGTGCCATGGGATGCATTTAGGGACCTGTCACAGCCACACCTCGCCGTGAGTGGATTACCGTTTACAGTCTCTACCTTTAGCTGACTTAACTCTGTTCACCAGTTGTTTTGTTTATCCTCATGCCTCTCTGTTCTCCTTCGTCATAATCTTTGCTCTTTCCTTAAATCTCCTCCAGTGTTTTCCTTCATCATGTGAAGAACCCTTTCCATCTGAGTAGATTACTTAGCTGCACTTTTCAGAGAGAAAACTGAAGTGATTTGCCATGAACTTTGGTTCCTCCTCTGTCTTTAAAGACAAGTTCATACTACGGAACTGTCTGCTCCGTTCCACAACAGCTACATTGGCGAAAGTTATCACTAGCCCTGGAATTCCATGAAGTTGGTCCAGACGTCTAGGGCACTATTTTTTGCCCTTTCCACTACCTCTCCTGTCCAGATTCCTGTTCAGTCTCATGGGGAACTCGTCCTCCTAGGAGGCTGGGGAGGCCTCTTGTGGTCACTCCCATAGCATGCGTCAGTCCTGTGACTGTCATGGGGCAGTGTGTTCCTGGCCCACTGAATGGCCCTGGGGACCATCTTGTGGGCCGCTGTCTCCTCAAGCCTAGCCCAGTGCCTGTGGTAGAACTGAGCTGATGGAGAGAAATTTATTTGTGTCTACAATTGCAAAACTGTGGCCGTGTTCCGCTGTCAGGGTAGTGAGATGGTTTGCATATTCCACACCAACAAGCCACGAAGGGCATGGCATGTCACAGATGAGAGTTCTGCAAGCTGAAGGAGGCCAAAGTGGGTCGACACTGAAGATCAAAGACATTCTGAGAGGCTGAGCAGCACCCACTGTAGAGCCAGGCTCCCTGGGCTCAGTGTTTAATAGCTGTGACCACAGGCAGCTTCCTTAATCTCTGAGACTTCCTCCTTATTTGTACAATAGAGAAAACAATGCTACCTATCTCATCTGTTTATTGTGAATTTATCTGAAATAAGATGTGTCAGGTGTTGAGAACACGCCTGACGCGAAGTGTGCAGTTAGGAAGGGTTAGTTGGCTTTTGTTAGCCATGAACATTAGGCCAAGATTTTGCCAGCATGAGCCCTGACCCTTAGGCCCTTCTGTTCACATCATATGAATGATGATCATGCATTAGGGATGACACTGAAGGGTCCAGAGGTCACAAGGATAGGGCCTCCTTGGAGACAGGGGCAGTTGATGCTGTTAGTCACTGCCAGCATTCTCAGAGCTGGGAATCATCCCTGGCTTACAGCAGAGCTCAGTACATGTTTGATGAACTTATGAAAGCTGGGTAAACACTGACTGTTCTTCTTTGTGTGTTTTTGCAGTACTCAAAGATTATTTCAGTCTCAGAACTCTGCAGTAACAACTTATTTTTAAAATTAGAATATCATACAACAAAACCAAAACATAGCCTGGAATTTGGATATCAATTTTGAATGGGTTTATTATAGTCTAGACATGGAAGTCACAGCATATGAACAACTAGCACTTTTTTTAAGGGTAATGATGAGAAGATCTTTTTTTATAATTACCTGTACTCTGTGGTTATTTGAGCAGACAATAGCTGGTTTGTAGTGAAGTACAGTGATTATTTTAGAGAAGTAAGCTTTGCTCTTTTTGGGGCAAGCTTATTCCTCATGTTTAAGTCAAGTACCTCACACACAGAGTCTTAGAAAAATTTTCATGTGCTTTCAGAGTTAGACCAGAGAGAAATCTCAGGTCCCGTGACCACCTCTGCAGTGACTGTGGCTCAATTCCCTCTGTGTGCTCCCGGCACGACCAGTGACCACAGTCAGAGCTCTGCCTTGGAGATAAGAACGTAGTCTCAGAGCGTGTCCACAGCCTTTTCTCACTCCACACTCGCTCAAGTCTTCTCCATCATGAGCAGGTTCCCCTGTCAGGGGCTGCATCAGATGCAGCGATGCCTGGGGAGTGGGAAGAGGCTGCCACAAGGGGACTCCAGGGGAGAATGGCATCCTGCATGCTTGGGGGAGGTACAGATTTCTATGTGAGCTCAAAGACACCAGAAGGGAAGAGTGCCAATTGGCCGGGGATTTAGCTCAGTGGTACTATGCCTGACTTGCAAGCCTAAGGTCTTGAGTTCGATACCTGGTACAAAAAAAAAATGTAATGTATCCTTCTCTTTTTTTGGTACTGGGGATTGAAGTCAGGATCTTGCATTTGTGAGGTGGAACCACTGAGCCAAAATCCCCAGCCTTTTTTTTTTTTTTTTTTTTGT